>NC_052154.1:162350257-162671091 GCF_902713615.1 Scyliorhinus canicula
CCCAGATTGATACTGAGAAGGTCGCCTGCATTGCACTGCAGAGGGGCTGGAGGAGGAGGATGAACACCAGTGGTCATCCGACGAGGAGGATGCGGAGGAGGGCAAGGGTGAGCAGGGCATGGGGCCCAGGCAGGAACGGTAGGCCGTACGACGTGAGTACCAGGGCCAATGCGCATGGAACGCTCTGATCGCATCCAGAATCATCGACTGTGGGGCGGATGGGCGGTAACTTACCAGGGGCAAAACACCGCATCCCACCCCCCTCCACTCCCATAGCCGGCCACACCACTGCCCGAAACCCCCTCCGTGACACATGCCTGGCGCACTATGGGGTGCGGACCCTCTGTTGGCAGTAACACCGGGTCTGGTCCATGAAATGGAGGATGATGTCAACCTGCTCTGCGATGAGCTCTGCCATTGTATGATAAGGTCTGACTCCTGCCCATGGTAGCAGTTTCCACCATGCACATGCTTGCGAGCTGGCCATTCCAACACATGGTCCCACCGAGTCCCTGGGGTGATGGTGTTGGGGACGGTCGGGGGTGTGGGGGAGGGGGGGCAGAGGGGAGCCCAGGCCACCCACAATGTCCGCCCATCTCCCCCTCCCATGCCCACTCTGGATGGACCAAACCAGCCCACCCCTTACACACATCTGACAGAGCGCCGAGGCAGGTTGGAACATTGTGTGGTAGTCACCATTAGTGGTATATTATATGTATTACGGCACGGCCCGTATATTAGAGGTACGTTGGTAAATCCCTGCCTGCTGTCCCCGCCCAGCAGGCGGCGTATAAATGTGTGTGCTCGCCGGTGCTGCAGCCATTCTGGTTCCAGCTACAGGAGGCACAACATCTCGTTCAATAAAGCCTCGATTGTTCCACCATTCCCGTCTTGTGGTAATTGACGGTGCATCACATTGTTAACAAGTATTTAATGTGCACAAATATATACATATATCTGCCCTAGTCCCTATAACTAAACAGTACCCTGCACCCGCGCCAACTTAACTGATGCCTATCTTCGTGACCATACAGGCCATAATGTTACATCTAATTGGATCCCCAGGCAATACATCAGGAGTTGAGGCAGCCTGCTGCAGTTACCTCCCTGCGTCCGTCTTCGGGAGCAACTGGGCCTAAATGGGCCCAACTGCTGCTCGGGTGTCCCAGGTGGTGTGGTGCCATCCCATTCTCCCCACTGCCCACTAGATGCACCAAGGACGGGAGGGGGAAGGGTGTTCCGCCACCTTCCCTGCAGGAGTCTCCGGCACGGGGCCCCATTATCCTCTCCTTACTAGAGGTGTCCCATGGCCCCCGGGCTACTCTGTGGGATGGGTGTGCGAGACGCTATCCCCTGATGCTCCCGCCAGCTGGCGCTGCCAGTCCTGGAGGCCCGCTCTGGTCACGACCAGGGTCTGCACGCTCACGCCCATGGAGCACAGTGAGTGGACCATCGCTGTCTGGGACTACACCACATCATCCAGTGACTGTGACATCTCCCTCTGGGTCTGAGCCACCTGCCTCAGGGTCTATGCCATGTCAGGCAATGTCGCCAATGTTCCCATCCATGGCCTGCTGTGACTGGGCCATGCTCAGGACCGCCCCCGTAATTTCCAGACTGCCCTGGCACATGGCTTCCTGTGAATCGTCAACCCTGTCCTGGGCCTCGGCCAGTGCCTGCAGAGAATGCCTCAGGCCTTGGATATGCTGATCCATAGCCAAAACTCTCGCCCCCAACACATCCATCGTGGACACCACCCATGCGGTGTTGGCCAGGGTGGCACGCATGGTCTGCTCCTGCATGTGGTTGGACTCCTCCAACTGTACCTGAAGGTGCTGGATGCTCACCGACAACCCCTCATGTAATCCCTGGCTCTGCGGCTGTATCTTCACTACAGACGGGACTGTCCATTTCAGAAGCCCAAACTCCGTCTTGATGGCAGTTAGTTTCTGGGGTCAGCCTGCTATCCAACCATCCGCCCTCTCGTATTTCTGCTTCCAGCTGATGTACCGGAGTATCTGTGTGGTGCTCACCAGACAGTGTCCCAGTAACCGCTTCACTAGAGTGCCCAACCGAGGTGAGTGTCTCTGAGATGGTGGAGGGTGTTGGAGATAGCTGTGGTGGGAAATCTTTGTCACCCCAGACTCGAGTTCCAGCGTGTCCTGTGTTTTTTGCTGTGGGCTGCCCTCTCTTCGTCGCTGCTTGGCTCATGGGGAAGCTCTGGCTGTGGCATTGGCTGGGGGCGAGGGACACCAGATGGACCCACCCCATCACCAGCAGGTCCTGCAAGACACAAGACGATGTATGATTACCCTGTGGGCTGGGGGAGTGGTGCGGGTGGTGGGGTTGACGGTGAGGGTGGTGGTGAGGGAGTTGGAGGTAGTGTTGGGCAGGTTGACACACATGTCACGGGGAACCGCAACTGAGCGGCGTCTCACTTGCTTGCCTGCGACCGATTCCACCCCAGCGACTTCCCTTTCTATGGGCCCACCAACGACGCCCAGGGCCCTCTGCTCTGCCACAGTGATAGACTGCAGGTCCGGTGGTTCCCCTCCTGTCTTCTCCTGTTCCCGGTGGTTAAGGGTGGCCTTCTCATGGGGAGGCCGGTGTTGCAGAAAGGGTACATTGTTAGACAGTCTGACGCATGCAGCCCAGGGGGTGGATAGCTGGTGGCCTCAGTGCCCAGGGCAGTCAGCCATGGCAGCTGGTTTGGGTGTAGACAGCGCTGTCTACTCACCCTGACTGACCTGAGGAGGTTGTGCAGTTTCTTACTGCACTGCACGCCAGTCCGGATGGCGTTGCCCACGATGCTGATGGCCTCTGCCACATGCGCCCAGGCATGCTGAATGGGGCTGGCTGGAAGCCTCCTTCCGGGGCCAGGATATAGAGTCGCCTGCCTCTCCTCCACCCATTCAGGATGATCTCCAGCTCGGCGTCTGTAAATTGTGGGGCTGCGCGTCTTGCTGCCATCTTGCTGGGTGGGATGATGTGTGACGGGAGTGAATTGTTCATATGCAGCTGCAGTTTGTCAGCCTCCTGTGTGTCAATCTCAGACAGGGTGATTCCGGCACCGTTTCTTATTGGAATCGATTGTGTTCCACGTGGTGCCGGTGCCAGCCCCTCAACGGTCGCTGAATTGGTCCAGGTGCGGTGCCAGTTTTGGTGTCGTGAAAGTCCACGAATCTTGCCCCGGCATCAACACTTAGTGTCGGGAACGGAGAATCCAGACCATAATCTAGTGACAATGTTGATTTTTCTGAGTTTTAGGGTGCATCATAAGAAAGTTTCGTGCATCCCTTTGTTCATCCTCTACATTATCAGCATAACTTCTGAGTTTGACGAATTGGTGGGATTCAGTAGCATGTGAAATCACACGTGAAGGTAAATTTAGTGAGGGCCCGTTTGATGGGGATTCAGATTGGATATTGAAATTCATGCCATCTGGTATGCAACACTTTTTGACCGTCTGACTATCAATGACTAGAGTTCTGAATGCAAAATGCATGGAAAATTCTTTTATCGGTGCTCTTTTGAGATTGAGATTGGGACATGTTGACATGAAGTATTCGGTCCTTTGCTTTGCATTCAGTCCATTCTGTATTTGTATCGACGGAGCTGGTGCCAGTGCCTGATACTCCGCCGAGTGACCATTCCTCAGTTAAAAAAAAAAGATTCATGTTTTTTGATTGAGTAAAGAAAACTTGCAACATGTCCCATCAGCACTTCATTCCCCATCCTGGCTCCAGGCATCACCCTTTCACACAGTCAAAGTCAAAATTACATGTTATAAACTAAATATGAAGCAACATTGGAGAAGTTCCAGGGTACAAGGAGAAAACATGTAACAGTAAAATAAATATGGGCTCAGAGTTTTGGCAGGGCAAGCTTATGTGTTAATAGGTAAGAATCTGACAAAACAATGATTGAATGCTTGCAATTCGCCTTTGCCTCTGGTGGGGAGCTTCGAATCGTCCTCCAGGCAAAGTGGAATTCATTGTTGCTAAAACTCAATTTCATTAGTTCCAGATTGAACTGGTTTTCCGAACACTACACTTGAGAAACATGCTGAAACATGGTGGAAACCTGAGCATGCTTCCACAGAAGCACAATGCTGGCTCCGGTTTACACCAAACCTGTGAAAATTCCTTCCCTGGTTGACAAGGGAGTTATTTTACAGTTTAGTTCAGAACAAAACATTTACTTCACAAGTGATTGTTCCAGGCCAGCAACAAATTTCAATCGGAGTTGATGCAAAAAGATTCAGATTTGTATCTATCACAACCTACCCACCTTTTTCCTCTTTTGATTCAGATCACCTCTTCCTTGTCAGGGCATTTGATGTAACCGACCTGCTAAGATTTCCCAAGTTTCCTTTGTTGCTCGTTGTGTTCTCTCTCTAATTGGCTCTGTTCATGGCGGTTAATATGGTCGCCTTCCTTAATTCTAATTCCGTTTGCTCAACAGTCGGCAGGTATCTTTCGATACCGCCACAAGGTTCAAAACCGAATACTGACTCGATACACCAGTTAGTAAGTTCGAAATCAATGCTCATTTATTTACACACACAGTCAAATATACTCATGCATAAAACTCTACCAACTAAACTATCACTACTACTAAAGCCTATACTTAGCTTCGGACGCCCACTCAGTCAGAGGAACAATGGCCGCTGTCCGGTTCTGAGGCTACTGGGGTTGAGCTGGTACGGAATAGTAGCTAGGAGCGTCTGTCTCATAGCGTGCGTTGACTTTGGACTTACTTGTTCTGGTGCAGCTGCTAGGCAGGTCTCTCCTCGCTGAGAGCCAAGGCCAAGAGAGCGATTCTCTCTTGGGGGCTTCTTCTTATACCCAAAAGGGGCTTTGCGCGCTTTTGGGCGGGCCTTGAACTTGGCCCCAATTAATTGGACCGCATCTTGATCAGTCCTATCGATTTCGACCAATAAAGGGGTGGGCACCCTGATTGCTGGGTGCATCCTAGATGGCCGTTGGCCTGCTTTGTTCTAGTCTCCTCTGGCGCCGGGGTGTCTGCCTTAGTATCGTTTACCTAAATGTTACTCTTTTGTCCCCGGAGATGGCTCATAGTATGGTAATGGCTTTGCAGTATCGGTCTTGTCTGGGAGCTACAGCTCCAATCAACAGACAAACCTTGCACCTGCTTGCTTTCTCAACATTGTCCATTTTCCATGCATTCTTTGCAAAGTGTCCATTTTGTAATCGGGACGTGGCCATCCCAGATGGCTACACCTTTTCAATAGGCATCCTGTCACTTCATAATAGTCTTCATTCTGGTTCTACATCTTTACCATCAGATATAATTTTTCTACCAGAACTTCCTCAGTCCCTCCTATTATGATTCTGGACCAGACCCCAACAGTAACTCGGATACTGGATAGAAATCCCAATGTTTTATTTTAATTTTGTAAGTTCATAAGATATTGCAGCAGAATTAGGCCATTCGGCCCATCGAGTCTGCTCCAAGACTGTGAGGGAAGTATACCTCGCTCCAGGAATGACTTCATGCAAAATAGAGATATGGTATATTGAAAAAAATGTTATTCCTAACACAGTATTAAAATTTCTTTAATATCGCACAACAGAAGTAGCTTATAATTATCCTTAAACAATGATAATCAATACAGTGACACAATAACGCTTCACTGCTATCTTTATTCCCACTCAAACAGCAAAGCCATCTCAGCTCTCAATCCACCTTAACATACAGTCAGCACTCAGGAATACTTGCTGCCCAGAAGTGTCTGGATACTCTACTTTGATACTGTTGTAGAAGAAAGACCTGAATCTTGTCAGAACAATATAGGATTTCCAGCCGAGGTCTTCAGAAAGAGTCTGTAAGAACACTGGGCCCTGCATGGTTCAGATGTAGGCCGCCCCAATGATACAGCCCCTACTTACCCCAGTAGTGATGCCAATGTCCCACGAATCAATACCCACTTCTCCCACACCAGTCTTTGAGCCAGATATTCATCTCTCTAATTTTACCTACTCGTTGCCAATTTACAGGGGGCTCAGGTAATAAATAGAGATTATAACCTTGGAGGTTCTTTTCTTTAATTTAGTGCCTAACTCCTCAAACTGCCTACACAGAACCCTCTTCCTGGTTCTACCTACGTTGTTGGTGCCTACTGGATCCTCCCTCTTCCATCGCAAGTTACTCCCCAACCCAGAGTAGAGGTCCTGAACTCTAACACTGGGTAGGCAACACAGCCTTAAAACTCTCGATCCTGGCTACAGAGAACAGTGTCTATTCCCCTGACTACACTATCTCCAACTACAATGTTTTTTCTCCCCTCACTTGAAAGCTTCCCTGACCCAAGGTGTCGTGGTCAGTTTGCTCATCCTCCCTACAGTCCCCTCTCTTGTCCACACAAGGAGCAAGAATCTCGTACCTGCTGGATAAGGGCTGAGGCTCCTGCGGTGCTATCTCTTGGTTACCTCTATCTCCCTCACTTGCACTCACACCCTCCTGTCCCTGACCATTGACAGAATTTAAGGCAGTTAGTCTATGGGGTGTGACTGCCTCCTGAAAGCACTGTATATCCCCTCCCTGATGTGGAGCTCAGGTGAAAGCTAAGTAAACAGTAGCAGCGTGACAATCTGACAGTGATTAACACCATGCGGAAGATTCTGCACGAGAAGCAACTATCTCCCAGTGCAATTCCTCTTAACCCTAAGCCAGTGCTCTTCCCAGATGCCACCTGAGTATCTGGAGAGCTGAAGGGGCTGTTTCTTGTGCCTCCACAGCTTAGGTGGCCTTCATTGTACAGCAGTTGAATTCTGAGACCATTTAATGCAGGCATCAGCACTTGTGCTGCAACCAGGGCAACCTGGTCTTACCTCCTTTATGCCACATTTCCGGGCATTGGAGAGGAATGATGGAGGGGTGGAAAGGCACACGTGTTCTTTCCTGAGAGACTGCAGCATCCAAGCCCATTCATAGAACATAGAACATAGAACATAGAACGATACAGCGCAGTAGAGGCCCTTCGGCCCACGATGTTGCACCGACATGGGAAGTCAAAAACTAAAGGCCATCTAACCTACACTATGCCATTATCATTATCATCCATATGCTTATCCAATAAACTTTTAAATGCCCTCAATGTTGGCGAGTTCACTACTATTGCAGGTAGGGCATTCCACGGCCTCACCACTCTTTGCGTAAAAAACCTACCTCTGACGTCTGTCCTATATCTATTACCCCTCAATTTAAGGCTATGTCCCCTCGTGCTAGCCACCTCCATCGGCGGGAGAAGGCTCTCACTGTCCACCCTATCTAACCCTCTGATCATTTTTTATGCCTCTATTAAGTCACCTCTTAACCTTCTTCTCTCTAATGAAAACAACCTCAAGTCCATCAGCCTTTCCTCATAAGATTTTCCCTCCATACCAGGCAACATCCTGGTAAATCTCCTCTGCACCCGTTCCAAAGCTTCCACGTCCTTCCTATAATGAGGCGACCAGAACTGTACGCAATACTCCAAATGCGGCCGTACCAGAGTTTTGTACAGCTGCAACATGACCTCATGGCTCCGGAACTCAATCCCTCTACCAATAAAGGCCAACACACCATAGGCCTTCTTCACAACCCTATCAACCTGGGTGGCAACTTTCAGGGATCTATGTACATGGACACCGAGATCCCTCTGCTCATCCACACTGCTAAGAATTTTACCATTAGCCAAATATTCCGCATTCCTGTTATTCTTTCCAAAGTGAATCACCTCACACTTCTCTACATTAAACTCCATTTGCCACCTCTCAGCCCAGCTCTGCAGCTTATCTATGTCCCTCTGTAACCTGCAACATCCTTCCACACTGTCTACAACTCCACCGACTTTAGTGTCGTCTGCAAATTTACTCACCCAACCTTCTGTGCCCTCCTCTAGGTCATTTATAAAAATGACAAACAGCAACGGCCCTAGAACAGATCCTTGTGGTATGCCACTCGTAACTGAACTCCATTCTGAACATTTGCCATCAACCACCACCCTCTGTCTTCTTTCAACTAGCCAATTTCTGGTCCACATCTCTAAATCACCCTCAATCCCCAGCCTCCGTATTTTCTGCAATAGACGACCGTGGGGAACCTTATCAAATGCTTTACTGAAATCCATATACACCACATCAACTGCTCTACCCTCGTCTACCTGTTCAGTCACCTTCTCAAAGAACTCGATAAGGTTTGTGAGGCATGACCTACCCTTCACAAAACCATGCTGACTATCCCTAATCATATTATTCCTATCTAGATGATTATAAATCGTATCTCTTATAATCCTCTCCAAGACTTTACCCATCTCATGATTCCAAACAGTGCAGAATCATTGATTGTAGGAAAGCGGGTACAAATGAAATCATTGAGGCCTCAAGAGATACCCACATGTATCCCAACTCACGTCACTTGGCTGTCAAAAAAGACAGCTCTCTACATTCTGATAACCCAGGCCTCTACAACAGCAGCCTGTTCAATCATGGAAGGACCACAAACTATCCTTAGGCTTCTTGTGAAGGGCTCATTCATATTTCCAAGAAGCTGCCACACTCTCAAGAGTAGTTGAAGCATTGGAGAGCAATCCATTAGGCTACCCTTCGCCCACAAGGATTATTTGATGCTATTTTGAAGATAAGAAGGGAGGTGTCGTGTCCAATGTCCCTTCCTGAAACACAAACCAAGAAAATGCATTATCCAACAAAACAGCAACCATTGACATTAGAAAGAACATCATGCAAATCATTTTGGGGCATTCCTAAGAGTCGTAATCATTCATAATTGAATCCTTGAGCCATGTACATTCACGGCATCTGTGTTGGATTAACGATTTAAGCCGGTGCCTAAACAGTGGTGAAAATCTATAACATAATACAGCCAGCTATGATAGCTTGCAAGAGAATTGCAAAACAACTTTTTATTTATTATTTACTGAAAGACGAATAATTTATGAAGTATTTGATCATTAATAACACAGTGAATATTTTTGGACATTTTGAAATGATCCATATGTGAATAAATGATTCCACTAAAATAAACTGGCAACTGAATGCTCTGGTTAAAGGGTTAGAAATTGGAAAGCAAAAAAATATTCTTATTAGTTATGTATCTTTAACCATAAATTCTATCATGCATATCATTCTTTTGAGCATTGATTTTACATTTGATCTTATGTAAGTCTTAAATTACAGACATTTGCACACCGTTGCCATGGCTGATATTTCTTTAAATTTGCAGCAACATGCAGGAAGCAAAACATAAAGATTACAGCATCTTCTTTTTATGTGGATAGACTGAACTTTTAACTCGAGTTGAAAGCAAGTCAGCAATTTATTGCAGAACACACAAACAGGTATTTCAGCAAGATCTCCGACCAAATGATTTTTCCTGTTAAATCAGTAAACATTTTTCAATAAATGCCACATTCACCTAATGGAAACAGAAAATACATAAAATGGTGATAAATTTACTTTGTATTTTTTTTCCCCCAAAGTGCAGGCAGCCTGTGGAACGTTAGCAAAATACTGGCTGCCGGCCATTCACAATAAAATGTAACAAAGGAAGGTTACACAAACAATAATAAAACACTTTAGTCACTGGGTCAACTGACTCATCTTTGACATTTGGAATTTATTAAAGGTTGCGCCTTTAATATGAGAAAAAGGCCGGGCGAGCATTGTCAGAGTTTACTTAATAGGTTCAATGGAAGTGGTGCAAGTTGGATTCAGCCCAGTGACTGCTGAAACTTAAAACTGACGGGCTGGATTCTCCGTTTCGGAGACTAGGGGCCGGATTCTCCATCGGTGGGATCCTCCATTTCGCTGGCAGTGCACTCACGCCTGCGGATTTCCCGACGGTGTGTGGGGTGCCCACAATGGGAAACCCCATTGGCCAGCTGCTGGGACGAAGGCTCCCAGTGCCTGCGACGGCATGCCAGATCAGTAAACGGATGCGGCAGGATGGAGAATCCCACCCTAAATGGTGATGCCGGGATTGAGTTGGTGGACTTTCACAATGACAAAACTGCCGCTGGTCGCCGCACCAATTCATCAATTGTCAATGGGCTAGCACTGGTGCCACGCGGAACTCGAGCAATACCAATGAAAACCGGTGTCCGATTGGCCGGCGTCGGGATTGACACTCAACAGGCTGACAAGATGCGGCCACATATAAGCTCTCCACTCCCCACACACACTCATCCCAGCCAACAAGATGGCAGCAGGGAGTGCAGACCCTAGTTTACGGATGCGTAGCTCGAGACCCTGTTGGACGTCGAGGAAGAGAGGCGGCCCACCCTGTACCCTGGGGTGGGAAGGAGGTTGCCCCCGCTGCCGTACACCGGGCCTGGGTGCAGGTGGCAGAGGTTGTCAGCACTGTGGGTCCCACTGCCAGGACTGCACAGCAAATAGCTGCACAACCTCCTCAGGGCTGCCAGGGCGAGTAGGCAGCACTGTGCGCCTTGCAATAAATCTTGACCCACACACCTGTAAAGTCCCTCTCCCCCCCCCCCCCCCCCCCAACCTGGAAGGCAACTGAACCCCACCTGCTTGCAGTGTCCATATTCCTCACCTGCACCACATGCTAGTATCATATTGGTTGCTATGGCCAGGTGCCCTTGCCACGGAGGTCACCAGCTGCCCATCCCCTGTGCTGCATGCGACTGACTGTCTCCCCCGCCCCTGGAAAAGGCAGCACGTAATCGCTGGGAGAGATAGAAGACTGGAGGGGGACCGCCAGACCTTTGATCCCTCACCGCAGTGAAGCCGCAGGCACCGGACCTGGTTGGTAGGCCCGGAGAGAGGGCAGTCGCCGAGGTGGAGGTTGGCATTGGGCGAGCATGTTAGCTCCCCTGGGTTGCAGTTCACCATGACATGTGTGTCAACCACCCCATCTCACCCCCTCACCACTCCCCCACTATCCCCTCACCATCCCCACACCACCACCCCAACACACAATCCAATCATGCGTCATATCTTGTGCCTTGCAGGATCACCTGGCGATGAGGTGGGCCTTTCTGTAGTTCCCCAACCCAATCCCAAGCAGATTCCACAATGAGGAGCACATGGACACAGAAGGGTGTTGCAAGACCGCAGCCTGAGACACGCCAGTGCACCCAGTCCCGGAACGACACTGACATCCGTGACACAGCTGTCTCCAACACCCTCCGCCATCCCAGAGACACACACCTCGAATGGGCACTTTGGCAAAGAGGCTCCTGGGGCACTATCTGGTGTGCACCACACATGTGCTGCGGTACATCAGGTGGAGGTAGGAACCCCCGAGGGGACGGACGGTTGGAGGGCGGTCCAACTCCAGTGACTAGTTACCGTTCGGACGGGTTTTGGGCTTCTGGAAAGGGGCGGTCCCAAGATCTCTAAAGGGAGAAGGACAGGTTAATAGGGTGGCGAAAAAGGCAAATGGGACACTCATTTTTGTCAAGCGGGGCATAGATTACAAAAGCAGGGAGGACATGATAGTGCTGTACAGAGTTTTGGTAAGGCCACAGCTGGAGTACTGTATGCAATTCTGGTTCCCGCATTATAGGAAGGATGTAATTGCACTGGAGGGGGTGCAGTGAAGATTCACCAGAATGTTGCCTGGGATGGAACATTGTACTTATAAAGAGAATTGGATAGACCTAGGTTGTTTTCTCTGGAGCAGAGAAGACTGAGGGGTGACCTGATTGAGGTGTATAAGATTGTGAGGGGCATGGACAGGGTGGATACCCGGGCAGCAAGCTCTACACTTTCATGGCGCTCCATCGGGTGAGGGGTTTGGCTCCTGGGCAACAGGGGCTATCCTCTGCAATCGTGGTTTATGGCGTCTATCAAGAGACCACATATCAACGATGCCCATGCAGCGATGAGAAGAGTGATTGAGCGGTGCATCAGTATGCTGTTGATGAAGTACAGCCAAGGAGAATCTCCCACATTGTGGTAGCCTGCTGCGTCCTCCACAACATTGCGCAGCAGAGGGGCAAAATGCTGGAGGAGGATGATGAGGCGGATGCAGAGGATGGCAAATTTAGGCAGGACAGAAGGCCGCACAACATATGTGCCAGGGCCGCCATGCACAGGACAATCTGGTCGCCTCAAGGTTCACCGACTAGGGGGCCTGGCCACCGGCAGTTCAAATGGCCCATTCAACCCCCCCACACCCTTCCCATACTCCCCACACTCCCCCACCCCACCGAGCAACCATCCTTTCCCTGTCCTCCCTCCCTGCATTCTGGACCATCCCCCCAACCCCGCGCCTACACCCCCCTCAGTGCTTCCACTCGTTAATGTCAGGGTGCTGGCCCTGGCTCGGCAGTAACAGTGGGTCTGGTCCATGGGAAGGAGGATTTTGACGACCCTCTCGTGATGAGCTCTGGTGCTCAGCGTCGATTGATGAGGTCTGATGCCTGCCTTCAGTAGCACTTTCCACCATTCGCTCGGGTGATCTCTGCATGCATGTTGGCCATTCCATCTTGTGGTCCCAATGAAACCCTCAGGAGACAGGGGTTGGGGATGGGGACATCCAGATGGTGTGTGGTGATGGGGCACTCACTGAGCAGGGCCTACCACAGTGTTCCCCACATAGCTGGCCCCATCCCCTGCCGCCTCCAAGGGTGACCCCAGGGGTGGCCTCCAACTACCCTGGGGGCCCTGGTTATGTCCACCTCCAACACCCATGTTGGGAGGGGTGTGGGGTGTCGGAACAGAGTCTGTGGTGGGGTCAAAGATGATTGTTTAATCTTGGTAATGGAGTCTAGTAAGGTCTCTGTTTAACCTTTCCAATGCGGTCTAGTAAACTGCCAAATGAGGATCACAAAGGTAGGCTTTTGTCTTTACTGTCTGAATATGTATGGACTGAGCACTGGAGCAAAAGCTGGGAGCTGGGGTGGAGTCTGGTGCGGTGGGGCAGGGCAAGATACGGGAGGGAACCTTTGGGATTCCTTGCATTTTTCTTTGAATCAAAATGTTGGAAGGATAATCGGCCAGGGTTCAGTAAAGTCCTCACTTTCAGCTTATCCTGTCGATTCAAATGATAAAGTAAAAAATATAACCCAGCGTCTCTGTTGAATTAGTTGGACTCAGCCACAGCAGCAGTTAGCTTCATTATCCCTGAACTAATGATGAAACAGAATTAGCCAGAGGTTCCATTTTGGATTACAATTGAATGACCCTCCCACCCCTCCACCCACAGTGGTAAAGTATCTGGACATCAAATGAGAATAAAATCGGCGGGGCTGGGCTATTATGTCCTCTTCTTGGTCAAATATCTTGTCGACACTCACTGTCTGGACTCACTGATGTGGAACCTCAACCCAGCATGAGCTTGGAGAGTATATGATCAAATTTAAGTCTTGGCTTGAGAATGGTAACTTAATGTAACGTCATCCTTTTATTGTTACTCAAGAAGAGTTCAAAAGTAAGAAAGTACGGTGAGAAACCATTCACAAACGCTTCTGCCACTGCGAGTCCCATCACATGACTGATGCTGAATGAAAATGGCAGCTCAGGAAATTTCACTTGAAAAATGAAGATTCCCAATCTGGTGGTTCCTTTTGCCCTGTGGAATCTGCTCATCCTGAACAGAAAATGTCTCACCAGTCAACAAATTCCTTGCACAATAAATGAGGTGATTCTCCAGTTATCTTCGTCGATATTGAAGGCAGAAGACAACTCGTGAACAGAATTAATTTCCAAGGTTGAAAAACCAAAGTATGTTATTTCACAATTTTCAGCCTGTTAATTAGCAGTACATATGAACACAAGTTGGGCATTCTGCTCTTTGAGCCTGTTCTGCCATTCAATTAGATCATGACCTGAACTCCATCCACTCACCTTGGCTGATTAGCAAAAATCTTTTGGCCTCAGATTTAAAAATATTGATTGAGCTAACATCTGGCTTTGTGTGAGAGTTCCACACTTCTGCTAATCTAACTCCTTTCCTTGAATGAGCTTACTCTGATTTTAATGTTATGTCCCTTTGTTCTCGATCTCCCCAACAATAGAAAGAGTTTCCATCTAAGTCCCTTTCTATACAAGTTCCTTGTAAAATCTTCAATCAGGTTACCTCTTACTCCAAGAATACAAGCCTGGTTTTGGGCGGCTGGTTAACTCAGTTGGCTAGATGGCTAACATGTGGTTCAATATAATGCCAAAAGTGCTGGTTTGAACCCTGTTCTGACTGGGGTAGACTTGGAACCTGCCTCCTCCTCGCCAAATTCAAAGCTTAATGAAAGAAATTTGTAGAAACCAGTTAAGCATATGTAGGCATGAATGACCACCACCCATCCTCCATTGTGTAGCAAGGTCTTCTTGCTTCAATCAGGCTGGGTGGACAATAGGAGTATTGATCATGTGATCGAAACTGTCTTTAGCTAACTATTTTTATTGTCCCATGAACGAGGGATAAACCAATTCAGTCTGTGAACAATAGCAGCAGACAGGCAAACAACCTTTGTGCCTTTAAAACCTGGATACTACAATACATAAAATCTCCCAGCCTGTTCCTTTACAAGTTCACCAGTGCAGAAACTTAACATCCTATAAGCAACTGATGTCATGGCCTGCTGAACAATCTATCTCTACAAGGGAGTCCTGAAATAATCCTGAAATACGATTCTAGCTACTTAAATCTACCTAGACGACTCTTCAGGAGAGAAAATGCCTTCTTCCCCAGGCCTGCGACTCCTACTTCTAAGATGAGCCAAACACATGAACTACAACTGGTAAAAGTCACTATCCTCTGCAACTGCATGTTTTCTCAAGCTTGTGTGACTGAGTGACATAGTGTTAGGCTTTTGGTGTGAATGAGTGAATAAATAATTCACTTTATTTTTAACCCATGAAAGTTTGCAGCTGGTTATTCCAAAAGACTCCTCACTCAGGGCTGAGACATACACATCTTCCTTTAAAAAAACACACACTAATTACGCATATTAAGAAAAGCAAATTGGAGTTTCAGTTCTCTCTCATCCCTACCTATAACAATAACGGATTAATCAATCCATCGTTACATAAATCCAGCAATTTATTTCTGAAATCCTAATTTGTTCTAAAGTCATGAATATATACATATCTATAACTACTTCCTGTTTTTATTTCAATTGAATTACAGTGAATAAAGAGAATTAGCTAGAAAGGCTTGATGCCACTGGCCGATTAGTTAAGGTGGTTGGAGCGAGGTGCTAATAACGCGAAGGTCGTGGTTTCGATTCCTGTACATGCCAATGAGAATTGTCAATAAGTTGCTGGGCTCAGTTGCAAGTCCTATATCAGTCCAGTTGCAATACAAATGTTAACACTACAGTGTCTCCTTTAGGCGGCATGGTGGCACTGTGGTTAGCACTGCTGCCTCACAGCGCCATGGACTAGGGTTCAATTCCAGCCTTGGATAACTGTCTGCGTGGCGGTTGCATGTACTCCGTTTGTCTGCCTGGGTTTCCTCCAGGTGCCCTGGTTTCCGCCCACAGTCCAAAAGTGGATTTGCCATGTTAAGTTGCCCCTCAGTGCCCAAAGATGTGCAGGTTGGGGGTCATGCTCAAATGAGTAGGGTACGGGGATAGGTTGGGGAAGTGGGCCAAGGAAAGTGCTCTTTTGAAGGGTTGTTGCTGACCCGATGGGCCAAACGGCCTCCTTTTGCACTGTAGGGATTCTGTTTTTAACTTGCGCAACTTTATCTGCAGATTATGAAAACCTTGGCAAAACAGGTTAATTTGAACAAAATTATCAATTCCAGTCCACGGCTACCAAAATCTGCAAAAAGAAAACCGTGAACTGCAAATGCGAAAATTTAAATTGTTCTTGCAGAAATTAGCATTATAAAAGACACTGATAGACTGAAATCATACTCAGTGATACTGGCAATCGTATTTCTGTATCGTATTGTTTTTGCCAAAATGAGGTTAATCCCTTTGTAAAAACTGTGAATAAAGGAATTTCATACAATTGAGTTTCAGTGCCTGTCACAAATATTGCACAGCAGTATCTCAACCCGTCAAGAATTTGAGTTAAAAGTTTTGAAAGGTAATTTTTACAAGTTAGCAGTAGATTGGTTAGCGAATTTAATAATAATAACTTTTTATTGTCATATGAATGAAGTTTCTGTGAAAAGCCCCAGTCTTCACATTACGGCGGCTGTTGGGGTAAGCTGGTACGGGAATTGAACCCGCGCTGCTGGCCTTGTTCTGCATCAGAAACCAGCTGTCTAGCCTTTAAGAGCATTAACCTTTTTAAAGACTCATTAATTTTCGAGATTGGAATTCCTCTGGACACGATTTTAGTGCACCAATGAAAAGAATTACTTTTTTGCGTGTCTTTCTTGAACATCACCATTAACCAATTTGTTTTAAATGAATCAAAACCTGTGATGAAAATAGTGCATACCCCATACACAGGAAATCAAACTCCAAGTACAACTCACAACCTTTCAGCATTGGCAAGTGAAAATGCTGCACTCACAGTATATTATTTTACAGTTTGCAGTCATTCATCTGGCAGCATAAGTATCTTAAATAGCAAATATTGAGTCAGCTTCATTTTAGCTTTTAATATTTTCATTTTGCTAACCTGAAATAAAGGGCGCAATTCTGTCAAAACATTTCTAAGTTAATTTGTGGTGGGTTTTTCAGGGAGTTTCCTGCCGCTATTTGATTTCACTTAGTCATGTTTTTGGGCCCTGGGGAGTTTCTCACCGGTTTAACCCACTTGGAATTTGTTTTAGCACTGGGGAGCTGAACTCAGATCGGGTCGTCATTTTGAAAGTGTGTCCCGGTCTCTAAGTGAGCTTGTGGGTTCCTCATATCCCCCGCCCATTGGCATTGTCACCGCCACCCCCCCCGCCACACACACACACATGGACACTACCCCAAACCCCCACAAGTGAGGACACCCTGCTATGGGGTCCCTGGGTCCCCCCCTCTTCAGCCCCCCCTTCCCCCGCCCCCCAGCTCCCTTACAGCACCCCCTCCCTTCTAGGATCCCGACTCGACCTCCCGGCGTCCCCTACACAGCTACCCTGCACGCCCACCCTTCAAATCCCCCCTCCACCCTCATTTCATGGGCATGAACCCCACCCCTTGGCCCTTAGCAGTGCTACCCTGGCACTCAGTCACCCTTGCTCTGCCATGCTGGCACCCAGCTCCTGCTGGTGTGGCAGTGCCAAGGTGCCAGCTGGGCAGTGCCAAGTGCCCACGTTCCAGGTAGAGGGTGAGGGGACCACCCTGCACTTACCCTGACCATCCAGGGGTCTCCGATGGTCCGGGAGACCACCCGGGTGCTGTTCGGCCTGGTCTACATTTGTGTGGACCATCACTGATCGACGTCCGGCTGCAGCCTTCTTGGGAGGGCGAAGATCGAGGGAGGCCGGTATATCCCACCAGAGTAGGTCGTAAGAAGGTTTTTGACCTACGCCTGCGAGCATCATTTGGTCCAGCGCACTTGGGGCGGGGTTCCAACTCCAACGTTTCGCGGGACTTCGGCGAATCCCGAGAGGAGCGGAGCCTGTTAGGGGGGCTCACTGCAAGCCTCCCCTGGGATTCCCCAACTGCGATGCACTCAAGCAAGAGCACAACGCAGCCGGAGAATCATGCCCAAAGTGAACTCAATTAGTGAATAGCCCTATTATAAAGCGTTAAGTGTGTAGCTACTCCACACAGTTTTCTTTAACATTTGTTTTTAACCCCTCCAATAGTTCATCTAAAGAACATAAACCATTTCAGGCACTCCATTCATTTTTAGCAAAACAAACACGAAAAGCACAAAACATGGGGCGGGATTCTCTGCCCCTGAGGCTAAGTGTTGACACCGTCGTAAAAGCCATCGCGTTTCTTGATGGCGTCAACCTGGCCTTAGGAGCAGAAATTTCGACCCCTACAGGGGGCCAGCACAGCACTAGAGCGACCCACGCCAATCCAGCTGCCGATCCCCGGCGTCAAATGGGTGCCGCGGGCCTGCGCATGCGCAGTGGCTTCCTTCTCCGTGCCAGCCCTGACGCAACATTGCATAGGGCTACAGGGGCCGGTGTGGAACAAAAGAGGCCACCAGCCCGAGAGGCTAGCCTGCCGATCGGTGGGCCCTGATCGTGGGCCAGGCCACAGTGGAGGCCCCCCCCCCCCCAGGTCGGACCCCCCCTCCCCCCCACAACCAGGCCGCCCCCAGATGCATCCACGCCGTGGTCCTGCCGGGTAATAGCAGGTCTGGACGACGCAGGCGGGACCCAGCTTTTTTAGCATGGCTGCTCAACCCATCCTGGGTGGAGAATCGATGGGGGGGGGGGGGGGGGCCGGTAGAAAGACCCCCGACCGGCACACTGAGAATTGGCGGACTGGCGTGGGGGGGGGGGGGGGGGGGGCATGTCGCGATTCGTGCCGGTCCCGGCGATTCTCTAGCCGGCCCCCCGGGGTGAGAGAATCCCGCCCCATCTTAGCTCGTGCAATTTCTACGAAAATTATGGGCGAGATTCTCTGGCCTCCCGTCTGTGTGTTTCTCAATGGCAGAAAGCGGCCTGCCGTTAGCCTGCTAGGGAATCTTCTAGGCCCACCGCTGTCAACGGGATTTCCCAATTATCACATCAATTATCACGTCGAACAGATGACTCACAGCATTTTACAGCCAATGAAGTACTTCTTGAAGTGTAGTCCCAGTTGAAATATCGGAAACATGGCAGCCAATATGTGAACAATAAACTTGCACAAACAGCAATGTGACCATATCCAGGTCGTCCATTATTTTTTGTGAATTTGATTGAGGGATAAAAATTGGACAAGACATCAAGCATAGCTCCTTCGCTCTTCTTAGAAATAGGGCCATGGGATCTCTTACACCCACCTCAATCAACATGTGGACTGGGCCTGCGTTTAACGTTTCACCTGAAAGACAGCACCTCCCACACTGCAGTGCTCCCTCAGTTCTGCACTGGAATGTCAGCCTTGAATTTTGTGCTGCACTGGAATGTCAGGCAAGAGTGCTATCAACTGACCCACAGCTGCCACAAAGCATGAAAAGTTCTTAATTTCTAAAAACATTTACATTAATCGATACCAGTGCTGTGACACAGTGCAACTTCCATGGCTAAATGTAACAAAATTATGACACCGTTTGTGAATTGAAATAGGAATGACACCAAGCAAAAGAGTGGAATAGTGAATAATTAACTGGATTTAACTTCAGATTTTTGAGACTTGCAGTAACATTTCTGTGTCAAATTCAAAACTACAGCCAGATAGGATATTAAAAAGTATAAAGCAAAAATTCTTAACGTGTATAAGTAGTCAATCAACATCTGAACAAAAGAGTAATATTGTTGGTAGAATCATGATGGAAGAACTGAGGGTCTAACTCAAAATGTTTAACAACTACAGCAACAAACATACATGTATATAGCAGTCACCTGTCCCCTTCAGACGCTGATTAAATGGGTGTGCATTTTCAATTTTAGGTTAAATTTTTGGAGAATTTGCATTTTTAGAACAAATTCTTGAATGTTAGAAATTTAGATGTTTGTGCACAAATTTTTACTTATCCAAACCATTATCGTAGGAATGGTGACTGCAGAGCATCCAACAACCAGAGCACGAACCATGTAACGTTCCAGTAATTATTTTAAATTACCAGTCACAAAACATTTGTTTGACAATTGCACAAAATTTGTCAGCTGAAGAATTTGCAACATTAAGTGAGAAATGTGAATGACACCATGATCTGAAATTGTATTGACCACTTCCAGTAATTTACGTTGTCTCCATTATGACTAAGTATCCAGGGGGAAATCACAATGTCCGGTTAGGAGACTAGCAATATTTGTTGTATTCCATTGATGCGGTATGACTGCAGCAATAATAAAGTGGTATATAGGGTTTTAGTAATTTGTCATTGATCAGCTTTAATATTGTCCTTTTTCCATCTTGCTCCAACTTTCTCATCGCAGTGTGTGCGAATCCAACTGTTCTCAGGCATTAAGGAGGAAGTTGCAAGGCAAAGGTCTCATCCTTCTTCTTGAAGTACTGTTTGAAGCGTTCTCTGGCGTATCTATTCATTACAACATTATTACATCATTAGCCAGTAGCTTAATTTACCTTTTCCTTTTCTTGTAATCTATTAGACACATCACTATTCAAAAGGGAGAGGGATAATCTAGGAAACTACAGATCAGACAGTGCAACATTGGTGGTGGAGAAGTTACTGGAAGCCATTGTCAGGGACAGAATTAACTTCCATTCAGAAAGCTCTGGGTTAATCAAGGAGAGCCAGCATGGATTTGATGACAGCAAATTGTATTTAACCAGCTTGATTTAATTTTTTGATAAAGTAAAAGAGAAAGTTGATCAAGGTGGTGCAGTAGATGTTGGGCGGGATTTTCCGTTTGTTCATGGTAGCGGGATTCTCCCGTCCTGCTGCAGTGATTGGGAGATTTGGCTGAACGCCAAATTCTCCATCCTCGTTAGCAGCGGTAGCGGAGGACTCGCAAGGGAGAATCCCGGACGTTATGCACATGGACATTTGGAAGGCATTCAACAAAGTGCCGGACAGGAGGTTTATTAGGATGAAAGCCCATGGAATTAAGAGCAAAGTGGCAGTAATGGATACAAAATTAAATCAGCAACAGGAAACAAAAAGGGGGTGGATGGATAGATGTTTTTAAGACTGGGAGGTGGTTTATACTCGTGTTCCCCAAGGGTTAGTTGTGGGTGCATTACTTCCTTCAGATTTTATAAATGACTTGGATTCAAGTATTTGAAGCAGTGTAAAAATGTTTATAGATGATTCAAAACTTGGCGAAGTAGTAGATAGTAATTTGGATACTTACAAGCTTCAGGGTAAGATGACATGATGGAGAAATGGGGGAAGCATGGGAGGTGTCCTTTAATGCAGTGTGTGAAATGGTGCACTATGGGAGGATGCACATGGAAAAACAGTAAACTATAAATGGTACAATTTGAGAAACATCAATGAGCAGAGGAAGCAGAATCAGCCCTGGTGCACTAAGGAGAGTAGGATAGCATGCCAAAGGCAGCACCAGACCATCCTGGTGAAGCTGCAACATGCATGCTAAACAGAAGACGAATGCTAAATGATCTCACGACCTACGAACCAGATCAAAGCTCTGTCACGTCAAGTTGTGAATGGTAGTGGACAATGAAACAACTAATGGGAGGAAAATAGTCAATGAACATCCCCATCCTCAATGATGGCAGTGCCCAGCGCATCAAGGCAAAAAGCATTTCAGTCTACTCCTGAAGCCATGCTTTAGCCGACTTGATTCCATCTACGTGAGAATGGAAAACTGCTGAACACAATGGGGATAGCAAAGATTATTTGAGGTCTAAAAAATCATGAGAGGTACAGACAGGGTGGATAGCAAGAAGCTTTTTTCCCAGAGTGGGGAATTCAATTACTAGGGGTCACGAGTTCAAGGTAAGAGGGGAAAAGTTTAAGGGAGATGTGCGTGGAAAGTTCTTTACGCAGAGGATGGTGGGTGCCTGGAACGCACTGCTGACGGAGGTGGTAGAGCCGGGAACGATAGTGTCATTTAAGATGTATCTAGACAGATACATGAATGGGCAGGGAGCAGAGGGATACAGATCCTTAGAAAATAGGCGAAAGTTTTAGATAGAGGATCTGGATCGGCACAGGCTTGGAGTGCCGAAGGGCCTGTTCCTGTGCTGTAATTTTTCTTTGTTCTTTGTTATGGGCCCTGACAACATCTGGTTGTGGTACTGAAGAAATGCGCTCCAGAACGAGTAGCACCTTTAGCAAATCTACAACACTGGCATCTCTCAACAATAGGGAAAGTTTATCCTGCCCACAACGAGCAATACGGATCCATTCAGTGTACTCTGAATCTTCAAAGTGATATCAACAGATTTAACAAGAAGCACTTAATCATTCACTAATAACATGCTCATCAATACTTAGGTTTCGTACCACCACAACTACTCAACTCTAAATCTCATTACAGTCATGGTTCTGCTGAATTCCAGAGGTGAATCCTGCGAAAGCCCAAAATCAGGCTCAGCGCCAGGCGCTGGGTCAATTGCAAGTCACCTGTCTTGCTCCGCCCAAAGAGATCTCGATCTCACCCTCGCTGGGCGCGATCAAGATCTGCATATTTAAATGAGCCATAATGCTCATTTAAGTACCTGAACACCCCCTGATGTCTTTCCCCTGATGTCTGGGAGTCAATGACCGGGGTTGCGAGACCTCGACAGGTTGTCATCATGGACCAGGCTTTCCGGCACCTTGGGGGGGGGGGGGGGGGGGGGGGGGGGGGGGTCACGCAGGCCAATAGAGAAACCTGGGTGGGCGGGGACAGGGCAGGGCAGGTGCCAGACTGGCAGTGTCAAGGTGCCCAGGTGCCAGGTTGGTGCTACCAGCAGTCAGGCCCGGGGGTGAGGGGGCCTTGCCCATTAGATGGGGTGTGAGGGGGTGTTCCAGGGGCCTCAAAAAGGTTGGGGGGATGAAGGGTGGAGTCATGAAAGCCAGGGAAAGCTAAAAGGGGGGGGTATCGAGATTAGGGCAGCCTTCCAAAATGGTGCCCCTATCTGTGAGGAGCTGGTTCTGCTGGTGAGCTCAGATCGTCAGTGTAGGATGGCTGCCTAAGTGAGTCCTCGATGGAGAGAAACTCCTTGGGGCCAAAAAAACCCAGCAACGGGCCATTTAATAGCGGGTTTATTCTCGGTGCTGCAGCTGCCAAGAAGCACCCTGCCAAACACGCCCAAAACAACTCCTTAACTTTTTTTTGTTGAATCGCGCCCAATGTCTTCAACAGCAAGGTTGCATTTCATCCAGGAGCCCTTGTAAAATTGAAATCATTGGGAATCAGGGGAAAACACTTCACTGGTTGGAATCGTACCTATTACAAAGGAAGATGGGTGTGGTTGTCAATCTTTTCAGCTCTTGGGCATTGCTGCAGGAGTTTTTCAGCTGCTTCATCATTGACCTCTGCTCCATCATAAGGTCAGATGAGCAGATATTCACCAATGACTGCACAGTGTACAGTTTATTCAATTCCTCAGATGCCAAAGCAGTCTGTGTTGATGTGCAGCAAGACCTGGACAGCATTCCGGTTGGGCCAAGTAATGTTCGTGCCACAGATGTGCCAAACAATGACCATCTCCAACAAGAGAGAATGTAACTATTTCCCGTTGACATTCAATGGTATTAGCATCACTGAATCCTCCAAAACCAACATGCTGGGGACTATTATTGACCAGAAACTGAACTGGACGAGCCACATAAATACTGTGGATACAACAGCAGGTCAGGGGCTGGGGATTCTGAAGTGAGTAACTCACCTTCTGGGCTTCCCTAAGCCTGCCCACCATCTGCAAGGCACAGTGCAGGAGGGTGATGGAATGCTCTCCACTTGCCTAGATAAATGGAATTCAAACTACACTGAAGAAGCTTGACACCATCATGGATAACGTAGTGTCTTTAACGTACTGGAAGCAAGACTCGGGCAACACTCAGGCCTGGGTGGAAAAATGGCAAGTAACATGTGCACCATGCAATCACCAACCATTACCATTTCCAAGAAGACAGAACTTGACCAGCTCCCCTTGACGTTCAACCATATTACCATTTCCTTATTCTCCACCATCAACATCCTGGCGGGGAGGGGGAGTGGTGTTACCATTGACCCAGAAACTTAACTGCACCAGTAATATAACATACGGTAGCTGCAAGAAGAACAGGTCAGAGGCTGGGAATTCTTTTGTAAGTAATTCATCTCTTGACTTCCCAAAGCTAGTCTACTACCTACAAGACATAAGTCACTTTCTTCGATGAGTGCAGTCCAATTGCAGTCACCTTGAAGCGAAATTGACCAAAGCAGCTGGTAAATGTGGCACCACTTTTAACACGTGAAATATTTGCTCCATTCACTGTGTGCCATCTTAAAGATGCACTGCATCGCACCTCTTTGACAGCACATCCCAAACCTTTCTACTATCTCAGGCAGCACGGTAGCATTGTGGATAGCACAATCGCTTCACAGCTCCAGGGTCCCAGGTTCGATTCCGGCTTGGGTCACTGTCTGTGCGGAGTCTGCACATCCTCCCCGTGTGTGCGTGGGTTTCCTCCGGGTGCTCCGGTTTCCTCCCACAGTCCAAAGATGTGCAGGTTAGGTGAATTGGCCATGATAAATTGCCCTTAGTGTCCAAAATTGCCCTTAGTGTTGGGTGGGGTTACTGGGTTATGGGGATAGGGTGGAGTTGTTGACCTTGGGTAGGGTGCTCTTTCCAAGAGCTGGTGCAGACTCGATGGGCTGAATGGCCTCCTTCTGCACTGTAAATTCTATGATAATTTATGACAAGGGCAGCAGGCATATGGAAACTCCATCACTAAGCTCCTCTCCAAATCACATGCCATACTGACTTGGAAATATATCATGGTTCTTTTATAGTCACTGATTCTAAATACTGACACCTAATAGCACTTGGGGGAGTGCCTAGGTCACATGAGCTGCAGCAGTTCAACAAGACAGCTCACCGGCTTCTCAAGCGCATTTAAAGATGGGTAACTAATGCTGTCTTTGCTAGCAATGCCTGCAGCCAAAATGTATGACAGAGGATAATCATTTCCTCTGGGTGAATAGGTCACTAAGACAAGATAGCAGGTGGCAGCAAGATCTAAACGGCAATCGATCTCCCTCTTCAGGAGACAGTGCTAGTGGCGATCAGGCGGAGCTGCGTGATTCCGTGGTCAGAGGCATGGCAGAATACATTTTGCCTGGAGGTTTATGGCCAATCCAGCTTCCTTGCATATTGCAGAACTCTGGAATAGTTACTTTTCTTGCATTTAAAGAATGTCTTGCATTTATATCCAATTCTTCACAACCACTGGCTGCCTCTGCAGCCAATGGAGCGCTTTTTAAAAAAAAAGGAGGCTATTCATCCCATCGAATCAATACTGGTTTTCTTCAAGAGAATTCAACTAGTCCCACTCCCCTGTAACGCTGCACGCCTTTTGTCTCTAGGTACTTATACATTTTCCTTTCGAAAGCCACAATTGAATTTGTCTCCACCACACTCTCAGGCAGTACATTCCAAACTCTAAACACTCACTGCGTAAACCTGCTTTTCTCATGCCGTCTTTGGTACTTTTGTCAATCGCCTTAAATCTCTGTCCTTAGGTTCTCAATCCTTCTTGCCAAAAGAAATAGTTTATTTCTATCTACTCTGTGCATAATTTTGAACACCTCTATAACCACAACTCTTCCTGATTCCCAGTCCCCAAACCAACCCTCACTCAAAAACTCCATACGGTCTGATCGCACATGTTTTCCTGGGGTACACCCTGGTCCTACAAACTTTATCATTGCTTCCAGGAACAGGATTCACCTCAGCCTCCCCAGCCCAAGGGTAATTGGAAGAGGAGGCCATTACAGCCTGCTTGAGTATGTCGCAGGAAGATACCCGACTGCCTTCTTCAGATTCTCAGCACACACCCGTGTCACATGGAGCTACCACTCGGGTTGCATTTTGCAGAAGCACTAGAATTGGTAAGAATAGCTGTAGTGCAGCAAATATGTGTTCATATATGATGAATAGTTTAACATTTGAAAGTGCCATTAGTTATGTCACATTTGAATGCCTTGTTTTTGATCCAGTTCCAGATAAAGACTGATTATGGTGCTTGGGTGACAAAATTGGTGACCTATTTTTACATAGTAATCTCCATGGGGAAGGAGTTGAAAATGTTGATTGCAGATGTAGACTGGGGGCTGGATTCTCAATCATGGATGGTAAGATAGGTGACTATAGTTCTCCAAAGGCTGATAGTGGAGGACATCTTTCAAAAGTGATTTTCAATTAAATCTGCACAGACTTCCCAGGTATGGCACCAGTTGTAACATCCTGATGCTCCCCTGGTCCCCACCCATATCATCCTTCACCTCACCCTCTTCGTCCTATTCTTCACAGTGACCCCTGAGCTTACTGCCACCTTGACAACTTGGCATGGACAACTAAATGTTGTACAAGTCTTGCTGCACATGGTCCCAGACAGCTTTGGTATCTGAGATGGTGTGAAGGTGGAGGGCAAAGTGACACAGCGTTAGCACTGCTGCCTCAAAGCGGCAGGTACTCCGCCAATTTTCCTGAACTAAAAATATCCGCTTCATCCTCCAACTGTTCTTGCTTTTTTCCAACTATCTGATCAAAAACCATTTCTGATAATTGAACTTCAACTTTATCTTCACTCTTTGATTTCTCCTCTTGTTTTAACCTGTGACTTTGCGACCTTATTTCTACACAATCCGGAAAAATCCCAGAATATTCATCCTTCAACACTTTAGTTGTTTGATTTTCCACTGGCTTATCAACCACAGTAGGCATCACTCCCACCTGCAATCCAGTTATATCATTACCCAAGATAAACTGTATTCCTGGACAAGATAGTTTCTCTATTACCTCTGCTACCACTTCACCACTCTTCACTGGGCTTTCCAACCTTACCTTATATAATGGATCACTACACTTCTCACCCTGAATTCCACATATTACCACCTTTTCTGGCAATATTCCTCCCAGACTACATAAAGTCTCATCTCTTACCATCAAAGATTGACTAGCTCCCGCATTTCTTAAAATTGTGACTTCTTTACCTGCTCCTCCTGATACACATGAGTAAACTTTACCCACATAAGTAAGTTCTTTAAAGAGATCTGGCACCTTCTTATCAATCACCTCTTGATCAGGCTGTACAATCTTTTGCACCTCCTTCACTTCACTTGGGCTTTCCTTTACCACTTTAACAAACCCCACTGTCTTATTCTGTTTACCACATCAGCCTTCCCAGTGCTTTTCTTCATTAACCAACACTGTGACTTTACATGGCCTAGTTTATTACAGTGAAAGCATCTGAAACTTTTCATTTCTCTTCCACCCTCCTGGATTTCTTTTTTAATCTGAGGTACACTCTACTTATTATCTCCCATCAGATCACCTTTACCTTTACCACTTGAGTATTTCTCTTTTCCCCAGTTTCTATCCCTCACAGGCTGAAACTGATGTCGGAAACCAAACTTTGATTTATGAACTAATTCATAATCATCTGCCATTTCTGCTGCTAATCTCACAGTTTTAACCTCTGCTCTTCCACTTGAGTTCTCACTACATCAGGAATTGAACTTTTAAACTCCTCCAAAATTATAATGTCTCTAAGAGCTTCATATGTTTGGTCTATTGTTAAAGCCCTTATCCACCTATCAAAATTACTCTGTTCGATCCTTTCAAATTCCATGTATATTTAACGTGGCTCTTTCCTTAAATTTCTAAACCTTTGCCTGCAGGCTTTAGGGACTCTCTCAAATGCACCAAAGATAGATTTTTCCCCCTCCTCATACATCCCAGATACATCCTCTGATAGTGATGCAAACACTTCACTAGCTTGACCGACCAACTTTGTTTGAATCAGTAATGCCCACATGTCCTGTGGCCATTTCATTTGTTTAACTACCTTCTCAATTGAAATGAAAAAGGTTTCTACCTTCTTCTCATCAAATATTGGCAATGCTTGGACATCTTTAAATAGATCCTCATCAAGCCTTCAAATATGACGCTCATGCTCACTGTCCTCAGCACTATCCTCAGACTGTACGTTTCTCTTTATATCCGTCAATTTTAACTGACTTTCATGTTTCATGGCCATTTTCTGAAGTTCAAAGTCTCTCTCTTTTCCCTTTCCCTGATCTGTACCTCCCTTTCTCTTTCTTTTTGTTCTGCTAGGACTATTCTTTCTTTTCCCTTTCTTCGCTCTTTTTTTCTTTTCCCCTCATTTTGCATTCAAGCTGCTTTAATTCTTTTTCATGTTCAAGCTGCTTGATGTGTAAGTGAATTCTTGCCATTTCCAATGATTCTGACTGTGTCTCAGGCAATTTTAAATGCTCAGCTACCACCACAATTACCTCTTCCTTTCGTATTTTGTCAGATAATGTTAACTGTAATGTTTATGCCAAATCTAACAGTCTGCTTTTAGTCTCTGTCTGTAAGGTACTGCATGTGACCTTCTCCACCCCCAAAAATGTCTGAGCCTTTGAAAGAGCCATTGTCCACAACACACTCCCTACTTAAACTGAAATACCACACCTGAAAAGCAACCACAATATGCTCACACCTCACTGTCTTTAAGTTCGCTAAGCCAACCCAATCACGAAAGATAGACGAGCCCCCAATTTGTTCTGGGCCAGGGTTTAGAAACCTCCCAAGTGTATCATAGAGTTCACCTGACACACAACTGTTGATAGATTTTGCTTCTGAGGAGCATAAGGACCTACCTTTCAGGTGTTATTCAACAGATGCCTTAAGCACTTTAAATCAAAAACAAAGTTTATTCTATGAATTCACTTAACGTTTCTATAAACACACACAGTAAGCATTTTTATCAACTACAAACATAAATATCCCACACGGCTCCAGTTCTCTCTATATATAACCCTGAATAACTTCCCTTTCACTGTTTCAATTTGGTAACAACATCCAATAAACTAGAAAAAACCCTTTTATTAAAACAGTAGGTTTGAATTCTTTCCAAAAAACAGTTGTCACTTTTAAATTATCAAGTGATCTGGACACTTTTTAGCATGGGGAGAGAGAGAGAGAGAGAGAGAGAGAGAGAGAGAAGAAGCCTCCTTTGTCTGAATCCAGTTTCCAACAGTGTAAACTGAAGGTAAAACTCAGAGCCACAGCCAGCTCTCAGCTCAAAATGAAAGTAAAACCTAGTGCCACAGCCAGCTCCACCCACACAATGACATCACTGAAACCATGTGATAATACAGAACATTTCTTAAAGGGACACTCCCATGACATTGGTGAAACCTAAAGTAACTCAAAAAGCCAGCTGAGGTGAATGAAAAGTTCTCTTCAACCATATAATAATAATAATCTTTATTGTCACAAGTAGGCTTACACAAACACTGCAATGATGTTACTGTGAAAACCCCCTCGTCCCCACATTACGGCGCCTGTTCGGGTACACAGAGGGAGAATTCAGAATGTCCAAATTAACTAACAGCATGTCTTTCGGGACTTGTGGGAGGAAACCAGAGCATCTGGAGGAAACCCATGCAGACAGGGGGAGAACGTGCAGACTCCGCACAGACAGTGACCCAAGCTGGGAATAGGTAGTATGGTTCGTTGTTCTCCAGCAACAAGTTAAAAGTCAAGGCTGAGCACAGCTTAAAGTGCTGCTCAAAATCCTCACAATTACTTCTTTACTTTTGCTCAGCTGGGCAGCGTTGGAATCGAATTGCAGTGCCAGCCAGCGAAATGGTGTGCAGCCGCTTTAATGTTCAGGGCCAATTTAATTGGTCATCAGAGACTTAACCATCCTTGAGGTGGCCATCTCTAGCATGCATTTCAACAGCTTTACGAAGCTGGCCTTTTGTACCAAGGAAGGCCAAAGGCCTCCTGTTGGCCAACGTGGAGATTCTTTCACACCTACCATATTCAATGAAAATAGCCTTCTGTATGTCTTCTGAAGCCACATGCTCAGGATAATCTTTAATTCTGTGTAATTACATCTGATCTCCCTCCTGCTTAATCATAAACAAAAAAGGTTGCAGGGTATTTTTTGTGAAGGTCATAAAGAATCCAGCACGGGTTTGTAGAGTCAAACAGAAAGTAACTTTATTTACAACAATATATATACAGTACCAGCAGTTCCCTCTCTAGCCGATTCCACACTGGTCAGCTCTATTTATACAGCTGCACTGTTAATGATTCCAGTACCCACCCCACCCCCACTTCATAAGGGGAGCTCATATTCCTCAAGGAACATGGGGAAACCAATTGTCCCCAGCCATGGGGTAACCAATTGTCCACAGTCATGGGGTAATCAATTGTCCCCAGCCATGGGGTAATCAATTGTCCCCAGCCATGGGGTAACCAATTGTTCCTGGGCAGGTTATAACAGTATTATTCAAGCCCATTCCATAGCGCCAGTAATATATGCGGGCAGCAGGGTAGCATGGTGGTTAGCATAAATGCTTCACAGCTCCAGGGTCCCAGGTTCGATTCCCGGCTGGGTCACTGTCTGTGTGGAGTCTGCACGTCCTCCCCGTGTCTGCGTGGGTTTCCTCCGGGTGCTCCGGTTTCCTCCCACAGTCCAAAGATGTGCGGGTTAGGTGGATTGGCCATGCTAAATTGCCCGTAGTGTCCTAAAAAAAAAGTAAGGTTAAGGGGGGGTTGTTGGGTTACGGGTATAGGGTGGATACGTGGGTTTGAGTAGGGTGATCATTGCTCGGCACAACATCGAGGGCCGAAGGGCCTGTTCTGTGCTGTACTGTTCTATGTATCAGCAGCATCCAATGTGCCAAATGCAAAGATTAATGAATGACTGTTACACTTTGGGGTTTTTCAAATCTTTTCATCCTGAGCATTTTGGCTCCAATAATTCTCCTAGGCAGGTTCCAACGCCCTATACCTTGGGGAGTCTCCATCGGTGTCTTAAGATCTCAATGAACGTCTGACAAGATGCCAAGAAATTAACAAAAAATCCTCTCTGCTAATTGCTTTCAGCTACTTTTCGTATTGCTCCAAGAGATCACATTTATTTCCAGAATTTGAAACTGATCAGATGCTTCTCTGATACTTCTAAATAGGCTCATTCATTTGAATAGACAAGTCATTTTAGATATTGGAGAAGAGTTACTTATTTTGATAATCCCTGTGCTTAAGTTTCAAAATGAACTGTCAGTACAGGCAAACTAAACGAATAAAGTACGTGTTGAATTAATCCCTCGTCAGTCCATAAGCCACAAAACTTACAATGTCCTATCAAAATAAACCTTTCTGTTGCGGAGGAGATCCATCAAAACAAACTAGACAAAATATTTAATTTATGTCACAATCCATTGATGGTTGCACACATATTTTAAGAAAATGCCTTTAGAAAAAAGCAGATGGTTGAAACTTAAGAGCAAATGGACAGGCTGAATTTTTCAAACTTCAGCCCTTCGTAATTGAGCCACTTCACTACTGAGTAGGTCAGTAACCATTCAATAGGTCTCCTACCAAGTGGCTCAGGAAGAAATGGATGTCCCTGTGTGACATTGAATGACAGGGACAAATAAAGTCCCATGTTTTGGCCTCTGCTGAGCTCATCCCCTGCTGGTTGCTGTCAGACATTTTGTCTTCAAAAGCAGGTCAGAAATTCCACGGCGAGTAACTCACCTCCTGAACCCCCAAAACCTGTCCCCCAGGTTTGGCACTAATCTGGCACTAATCTTGTATGTTCACTCAACTGATTGCTGGGATGGCGGGCGATTATCTTATGATGAAAAGTTCGATATGTTGAGCCTGTATCCATTGACATTTAGAAGAATGACAGGTGATCTTATTGAAACATATCAGATACATAACGGGAACCCCTTCTGTGGGGCTGTCCAGAAGGCTCACTCCTGGCGCTGCCCCTGGCACAGGTCATCACTGTTAGGTTGCCCCAGTATTTTGCGCCCCCTTTGCAGGCTATACTTACCTTTGTAGCCCCGGAGGAATTCTCGAGACTGCTTCATGCCTTTAAATAGCTGTTGTAAATGTCGGCGACGTAACGTCAGGTCAGTGAGGTTTGATCTTCAATGAGGTTGGGATCATGCGGCGGGGAGGGAGTTCGCTAATTATGTGTAAATGAATTTAAATGTATTAAAATGAGGTTCTCACCCCTTATGGGCGGAAATCTCGTTACGTCAACAGTGAAGGCTATGGAAAATTGGGAAACGTGATCGCACCGGCAGGAATCATGTTTTCTACCTCTCATGATATTTTGTGCCCGTATCGCTATTCTCGCCGTTGGCTAACATGGGTGAAAATGCACCCCACATGCCTTTTCAGGGAGAAGTTCAAAGACTCACGACTCTCTGAGAGAAAATTTTCACTTCATCTCCATGACGAGGCGACCCCTTATTTTTAAACAGCGATCCCCTAGTTCTAGATTGCCCCACCGGATAAATCATCCTCTCCACATCGACCCTGTCAAGTCTCCTCAGGATCTTTTGTGTTTCAATCAAGTCGTCTCTCACTCTTCTAAATTCCAACAAGCCCAACCTTCCCTCATATGGCAATCTGCCCATTCCAGGTATCAGTCTGGTGAACCTTCTATTGTATTTACATCCTTATTTAAATAAGGTGACCAATACTGTGCACAGTACTCCAGATATGATCTCACTAGTGCTCTGCATATCTGAAACATAACCTTCCTACTTTTGTATTGAATTCCTTTTGCAACAATGATAACATTAAGCAAGAAAGCATATGGAATGCAGGCCTTCATTGGACGGAGCATCGAGTATAAAAACTGGCAAGTCATGCTGCAGATGTATAGAACCTTGGCAAGGCCGCACTTGGAATATTGCGCACAATTCTGGTCGCCACACTACCAGAAGGAAGTGGAGGCTTTGGAGAGGGTGCAGAAGAGGTTTACCAGGATGTTGCCTAGTCTGGAGGGTGTTAGCTATGTGGAGAGGCTGAATAGACTCAGACTGTTTTCATTGGAAAGACAGAGGTTGAGGGATGACCTGATAGAGGTCTACATTGATTATGAGGGGCATGGATAGAGTGGATGGGCATGCACTCTTTCCCAGGGTGGAGGGATCAGTCACCAGGAGGCACAGATTTAAGGTCCATGGGGTAAAGTTTAGAGGAGATGTGCGAGGCAGGTTTTATTACGCAGAGGGTGGTGAGTGCCTGGAACGCGCTGCCAGGGGAGGTTGTGGAAGCAGATACATTAACGGCATTCAAAAGGCATCTTGCCAAACACATGGATAGGTTGGGTTGAGAGGGATACGGCACATGGAAGTGCTGAGGGTTTTGGCAAAGGTTGGTATAATGACCGGGAGAGGCTTGGAGGGCCCAAGGACCTGTTCCTGTGCTGTATTGTTCTTTGTTCTATTAGTTTTACTAGTTACTTGCTGTATCTGTATACTGACCTGTTATGATTCATACATTAAGACACCCAATCCCTCTACATCTCAGAGCTCTTCAACCTCTCAACATTTAGATAATGTGGCTTCTCTTTTATTCTTCCTGCAAAAATGGACAATTTCATATTTTGTCACATTATACTCTATTTGCCAGATCTTTACCCACTCAATTAACCTTATCTGAATCTTTTTGTAGCCTCCTTATGTCCTCAGCACAGCTTACTTTCCTACCTATCTTTGTGTCGTCAGCAAATTTGACAACCATGCCTTCATCCAAGTCATTTATATAAATTATAAGAAGTTGAGGTCCCTGCACTGATTCCTGTGGAAAACCACTCATTGCATCTTGCCAATCTGAAAAAAGACCCATTATGCCCATTCTCTGCTTCATGTTAGCCAGGTAATCTTCTCTCCATCTCAATATGTTACCCCCTATATCATCAGCTTTTATATTCCACAATAACCGTTATCACTTTATCAAATCCCTTCTGGAAATCCAAGTACATCTAGTGGTTTCCCCTTTATCCACAGCACATGTTACTCTCTGAAAGAATTCCAATAAGTTGGTTAAGCCTGACTTCCCTTCCATAAAACCAAGCACGATACAAAATAAAATGAAGTACCTTTGGTCCCTCGCTACCTGTCTTCTTACAACTTTCTTAGCAGAACATGGTGCTCCCATTTGGAAACAGGTAAAGCAAGTGTGTACATAGTCTGGTCTTTATCATTGAATCATAGAATCCTTACAGTGCAGAAGAAGGCTATTTAGGCCATCCCCCTGAAGAAACACCCTACCTATGCTCAATCTCCCTGCCCTATCCCCGTAACTCCTCCTAACCTTTGGACACATAGGTGCGATTTAACGTGGCCAATCCACCTAACCTGCACATCTTTCATCCGTGGAGGAAACCAGAGCACCCAGAGGAAAACCCACGAAGACACGGGGAGAAAGTGTGAACTCCACACATTAAGAAGTCTTACAACACCAGGTAAAGTCCAACAGGTTTGTTTCAAACACGAGCTTTTGGAGCACTGCTCCTTCCTCAGGTCACCTCCACACAGACAGTCACCCGAGGTTGGAATCGAACTGTGATGCAGCAGTGCTAACCACTGTGCCACGGTGTCCGCGCACACAAAGTACATTTTTACATTTTTTCTTGGCAGGTTCACTTTTCTCTTTAGGGTAATTGTTGGACCCTGACAGAGTGACCACAAGGAAGCAATGATGGAGACAAACAAAGGTTTAATTAACACAATCTCACCATCTACAACTCCACTCCTGAAGGGTCTACCCGCCCCAACCCACATCCGGGGCGGGGTTTTTAATGTCCAATGGGATCCCCTTGTTAAGAGAAAGTCCTGCCCCCCACCCATCAGGGAAGCACCTATTCGTCCAAGGTCACGGGAACCTCACAGTGCAGACTCTCAAGTGGGATATAACACCTATATATTTCTTTATCTTCAACTTAATTAATAATCTTTATTGTCATAAGGGCAGCAGGGTAGCATGGTGGTTAGCATAAATGCCTTCACAGCTCCAGGGTCCCAGGTTCGTTCCCGGCTGGGTCACTGTTTGTGTGGAGTCTGCACGTCCTCCCCCTGTGTGCGTGGGTTTCCTCCGGGTGCTCCGGTTTCCTCCCACAGTCCAAAGATGTGCGGGTTAGGTGGATTGGCCATGCTAAATTGCCCGTAGTGTAAGTAAGGTTAAGGGGGGGGGGGTTGTTGGGTTACGGGTATAGGGTAGATACGTGGGTTTGAGTGGGGTGTTCATGGCTCGGCACAACATTGAGGGGGCCGAAGGGCCTGTTCTGTGCTGTACTGTTCTATGTTCTATGTTCTATGTCACAAGTAGGCTTAGATTATCACTGCAATGAAGTTACTGTGAAAAGCCCCAGTTTCCCTCCCACAGTCCAAAAATGTGCAGGTTAGGTGGATTAGCCATGCTAAATTGCCCCTCCAGTGTCGAAAGGTTCGGTGGGGTTATGGGGATGGGCCAGTGGTGTGGACCTGGGTAAGGTGTTCACCAATGGTTGGTGCAGACTTGATGGGCCGAATGGCCTCCTTCGGCACTATAGGTATCTATGATTCTCTGATTCTATGAATATACCAGGCATCAATATTGCACTGATCCTGTGTTTGCTCCATCTCTTGATCACTGAGATTTCTTGTACTGTCACATTGAAATTCCTCTAGCCTATAAGTAAAGGCTAAAAATATTTTGACTCTATTTGAATCTTAATAAGAACATGAAACTTTGTTCATCTCAATTTGCACCTTTAAGTGGCCACACCCATTAATTTTGAGCTGCAGGCCAATTTTTACATTTGCATTATTAGACTTACTACCGGCAGAGAGCCAAAGCTTAGGCTAATTATTGAATTGACCTGACTTTGCAAGATTGTGCAGATTCGCACAACTGTGGACAAGCTTAGACCTGGAAAATAGCCATGTCCAGCCTATATTTTGCAGGGTGTGCAAATTCTCAGTGTATTATATTGTCACTTGTGTCCCTCTGTGGTTACTTTAAACTAGCTGATATATCTTCTTTCAAGAACGATGTATTATTTGAATCATCTTACCACAGTACATTCCAGATTACATTTTCTTATTTCATGGGTGTCACATGTCTTTACAATGGATGCGGTTTAACGGCCGCGTGGGGCACCAATCCAAGAGGGCTGGTTAAATCGCAGGAAGAGTCCAACATTGGGAGCGACAGCAGGCGCTGATCGGTTTCTGATCTAACTAGCCCTCTCCCGTTGGTGAGATCGTACCCTGCCGCCACGGCATGGGGAGACACCAATAATCACCAATTCAGGCCAATCTCCATCCCATTAATAGGAAGGATCCTATATCTAATGGCCTTCCGTGATCTAATCAGCTCCCAGCGGGCGGTCATGCGGGCGCCGTTTAGCACACCAATTTGAAAAACGTGAAGTTTAGGCTGCTGTGGGGAATCAGTGGTGGTGAATGGCCAACTTTGCAAATGTGGCAGTCATGCCGGGGGCACCGGGCTGCTGGCCAGTGCTTGGAGGGATTGGGAGCCCAGGGGGGTGGGGGGGGAGATGGGCCTGGTCAGGGCGTTTGGCCGCCACAATTCGGGGGGGGGGGGGTGATATTGTGGACCCCGCAGCAGCTGAGCTTGCTGTGCTAATGGCAGTTCAGTGGTCAGACACTGGATGAGGCTGTGATCCCTGTTTCACCAACCCCCCCCCCCCCCCCCCACCCCCCCCCCCCCTCCAACCCCTGAGGACCCGATTGCTCATCAGGTGATGGAGGGATCCAGAGGGGGAAGCCAGCGACGGCCCACGATGTACGGCATCACTGGTCATTCGAAGAGATGTCGGACAGCATGTGTCTTAGGAGGCTCCACCTCAACGATGTGGACAGTGCGACAGCTGTGCATGCCCTTATGGACTTGGCACCACAAGGAAGAGGAGGACACCTGTTCCTGGTGGCTGTCAAGGTCACCACTGCCCTGAACGTTATGCCTCGGGTTAATTCCAGGGGCTCAAGCGGAGACTTGTGCAGCATATCCCAACCCACAAGTGCATCTGTCAAGTCAGAGATGCCTTGTTTACCCGAGAAACTGTCAATATAAACTTTGACCTGGATCAAACCGACCAAGTTGGCCGGGCAACAGGATTCTCCTCCATCGCCGGGATGCCCTAAATGGCATGTATGTAGCCTTGAATGCCCTTCGGCAACAGGAAGGGTTCCACTCCCTGAATGTCCAACCTGTGTACGATGACTACCAGAAGATCATGCACGTGTGTGCAAGCTTTCTCAGGAGTGTGTACGACAGCTACATGCTGGGGCAGTCAGCGATCCCCGGCATCTGGGAGGCATACTCCAGGATGGCCGGATGGCTCTGGGGTATGGTAACCCGCTTCGGACCTGTCTAACAACAACCAGGTGACCGCTGCGCTGACCCCGATATAATGAGGCCCATGTGGCCACCCGGGCCTGTCACTGAGGTGTTGCATTGGTCTGCTTAAAATGCACTTCCGATACCTCGACCATTCAGGGGGTGCACTGCAGTACACCCACCCAGAGGGTCACCTGTTTTGTGGTGGTCTGCTATGCCCTCCACAACCTGGCACAGGCAGCAGACTGACGTGCTGAAGGTGGAGGGGGAGGAAAATGTGGCCTCGCCGGAGGGGGAGGACAAGAAGGAGCCGGACCAGGAGGGGCTGGAGGATGAGCCTGGAATAGACCACTAGGAGCAGTCAGAGGATGGAGGACAGGTGGTTGCAAGGGTCAGGGCATGCCAAGAGGGCCAGGGAGGCCCTTATTCTCTCGCCCGCTTATCATAGGAAGTGGTTTCATCCGTCATTCACCTGCTCTCTCCATTCCACTCACTGTCCCCCACACAGACCCCCCACCCCCATTTGATCCCCCCTCCCCCCAGTACCAATTGCCATGTTCCACTCTCCCAGGGTCTGTGTTACGTCACTCTCGAGTGATGGGCCTCTGTCATCACTGTCAGTGGGTCAATTTACAAGGCAACAGGGTGAGGATAACCCGCTGTGACAGGAGGTCTGGTGCTCCTCAATCTATGCCATAGGCTGATTCCTGTCTGTCTGCTGACAGTGTGCTCACACCCATCACCTGACCTGCACATGGTATGCTTTCCGAGGGGAGGGGGGAAGGTGGTGTGTGGTGTGTGGGGGGGTGGGGGGGTGCTGATACAGAACCACTGTGCCTAGCGCTGGGGTTGCAGGCCGGGCCGTAGTGCTGAATAATGTGACAGGGGCTTCACATGCCTTGTGTGGAAATTGTCATAATTGTGTCCAAATGTGACCTTAACTGTCCCTGTCCATTGATGGTGCTTCCCTCCCCCCCCTCAGTGCCCTCTCAGTGATCCCCAATCTTCTTAGCCTTCCTTGCTCTGCCACTACGCTTGGGTGTGTCCCCAGGATGCACATCAGCGGTGGAGGCAGCCAGCTGCTTACCCGCGCCCTGTGGGCTTTTGAAGCCCCTGGCAGGCATCCTCTGGAGGACCTGGGGCTGGAGGGCCCCAGCCGTCTTGGAGGTGGCACATGCCTCGCCATGCCACTCTGTTCCACCCACTAACCCCCAAGACGCACCGTTGTCAGGATGGGGCAAGTTCAAAGAGCTGCTGACCCGCCGTGCCTCCCCATAGGGCGGGTCTGGGTCCATCCCCCAGCGTTCCCTCCTGCCAGTCGGTGCCCATAGGGCTTTGGAGGTCATCTTGGGTTGGAGTGGTAGCTGGATTGAGCTCCTGAGACCCCTGCGCCATCTGGCTCTGGCCAGCCCTTCCGATTCCCCATTGTCTGCACACATTGCGTTGATGCCCTCAGCAATGCCCCTCTGCGAATGGGTCATGCTCTGCTGTGCCTCGGCAATGCCCAGCGGAGACTGTTACATGCTCCACAGTGCCTTGGCAAGATCCACCTGTGGTGCAGGCCGCAATTGTCCACCAGTGGATAGAACATGCTGTCGAGGCACTCAGCCATGGCCCTCACTGACTGGGAAATGCCTTGGACACCAAAACTCAAGCTGCTGACATCTTGCTCAAAGCTTTCCACTGTGGTCGCCACTCTCATGGTATTGATCTCGGTGCCGCGCATTGTGGTGCATCTCCTGTGCCTGTAGCCTTTGGAACTCCTTCACGTGGACTATGGACCCAAGGAATGTTGCTGACCTCCCCCTCTGAATCTTTCAGCCGCACCCTATTGACCGCAGCAGCTCCGGGTAAACCTGGTCCAGAGGCTCAGCAACTGACTGGGACCCAGCTGGTCCTGAGATCCAATAGGTCTCCGACTACTGACTCGCCTGGATGTTCCTGCCTCCACCGGTTGTGCATCAGCAATTGTGTGGTGCTCACCAGATTGTGCCCAGAAGCCTGTCCACTGCTTCTTCCCACAGAGGGGTGTGTCTCTGGTGGCGGATAGGGATGACAGCTGTGATGCCTCTGTGGTGGCTTCCTCGGAGCTCTCTTCCGAGGTGTTGTCATAGTTGGCAAGGTAGAGGGTACACTATATGGGCTGACACCATCAGATGGAGATCCTGCAGAAGAATGAGCATGTGGTCAATGGGAGGCTAGGTCATGTCTGGTATGAACAATGTGACAGGTCACCTGCGTGGTGGCCGGTGGATATTCACCTCTGCGGCACAGGCCTATCTCGACATTGGTGACTAATCTGGCATCGGCCACCCCCAAGGGTGCACTCCCATGTCAGGCATGCCGCCACCCGCCTGGACCTTTTTCTGTCTGTTGTGCGCCAAACATGTCCTATGGGGACAGAGAGAGGGCATCCTGAGCCTCACGCTTCATGCACCATGAGGCGGGGGCTGCGTAATGCAGGTGTCAGCTGGGCATCGCTACTGGGAATGGGCAGTGTGCGCAGGTGGGTGCCAGGGTGTGCTGAGGCACAGGCACAGGTTTGTGCTGGGGGAGTGATTGCAGTGCAACCGCAGGGCCTGTGGGGGTGGCAGGTGGCAGTGCCAGGGGTCCGATGTAAATTCATCGGTGCGGCACAGTGGAAGTCGGTTAGCATCCTACAGCACCGGGTGGCGCTCCTCCTCGTGACGCTCCCCGCGTGATGCCCGCTACCACTGCCTCCCAGGCTGGCACTGGCTGACCTGTGTTTCACACTTCCGACCCCTCAGGAAACAGGGTATCCCGTCTGGACTCCACTGCATTCAACAGTCTGGCCAGTTAGGCATCTCTGTATTGTGGAGCTGGTCCGTGCCGTGCATGGCTGCGTGCTGTCTGGAGTTTGTTCTGTGGAATCAGTTTAAATGTTGCACCCCCCTCGTTAGCGGGGAACTGCTGAGTGCAGTCCAGGTGAATCAGCTGGTGGGACAGTCTTTTCAGGTGTGAAAGCCCGTGGGGCATCATTAAGTGCCTTAATTAATATTAAATACTGGTGACAGCATCGCCGGTTTGGCTGTCGGGAAACACCCGGCTGTTCCTGCTCGCTACCAGACTTAAAAACGTTTCCGTTAGATCACGCCACTAACCTTTCACATTCCTCCACTCCAGGCTGAATAGCTCAAACTTCCAGTCTTTCCTCAAAATTGACCCCAGAGGGTAGAGAATCTGTCTCGTGTGTCTCCCGCATTTCCTTCAGTGCCTGAATCTTTCTCTTGTTTCTTGGTGATCAGGACTGGGCATAGGCATGATTCAATAAGAACACTATAACATTTGGTCAGTACATCTCTGGCTATATCGTATTGCTTTGACTTAAATTCGAACGTTGTGGTTGCTACTCTGTACTGGTTTAACATGTGAATCTTGAGTTACAAGATCTCCTTCATTTCTTCACCCTCAGCTATTTTAAACATCATTTCTGAAGCATGTCTATCATTAACTTTTACCCTTGTTCAGCAAGTGCACACTGTATGGTAAATCGAATATATCATTTTTCTGTCCACTTCCATATTTTATTTTGTCCAACTCATTCCACAATTTCTGCGCGCAGCTTCCTCCAGACTTCTCCGAAGTGTCTCTCAGAATTTAGGATAAATACCACCTCTGTGGTGTAATTTATGCGTTTTGTACCATTTTAGCTGTTTAGCACTACCATCAAACTCATGACAAAATTGTTGATTTCATTTGGGTTGGCTCTGTTTGAAGAGCAGTATTAGGTCTGATAAAAAGAAACCTACTGAATGATCGAACAATGCATGATTTATCTCAGTATGTGAAAATGTCACACCTCAACTGAATGTTCACGAATCCTACACACCGAAGACCTCACGGTTTGAGCTCACAGAAGATATTTTATTTTCTATAGCTTTGTTTTTGCAACTATGAAGACAAGTTAAATGAGAAGTTGAGTTTTGAAAAGGATGCCATAGTCTGCAATTTTGGAGCAGTTTACTCTCTTACTGAAAAGAAAATTCAAATTGAACCTGACAACTTGGTCCTTGGCTTCCTCTAAGAGTTGGCAAAAGCTCCAGGTTCAACATACTTAAAATATGAATTAATTTGTATAAAGTTCCTTTGCTTTTTACTACACAAGTTAACCTGTTTGCATTAAGTGTGTTGCTGATTGTGATAAAGTAGTAGATAATAGAATTGTACACATTTTGTATTAACCAGAGTGACAACACTATTTAGACCCGTTGAAGTCAAATTATAAAAGATGCAAACACTGCTCCTGAATTAGCCTGATTAAGGCAATTGAGGCATTTGAAACGGTTCTCTGCTTCCAGGTCTTTTGGCTCAAATCAAACGTCAGATCAAGTCTACGATGAGGGGCAATGTGTTCTTGTCAGCTTGGATCTTGTACATCTCCCTTGTGAAGACCCTGAATTGGATTCAATTGAATTGGTTTTGGACCAAGCAATGCGATGGATGAAGGGCTTGCCCTGTCCACTCTGCGTATTGGCTTTGTAACTGTAAGAATGGAGTAAAAGGTTAATAATCCTTGACGTTTCTTTGGCTAACTTTCAGGGAAGGCCAAACAGGCCCATCCCATAGGAGTGTGGAATAGTTGTTTCATAGGCTAATCAGTCAGCCAAACTGCTTAGTCAAATGGTCCCATTTAACGTGTGCACTTGTATGAACAAAGATTGGAGATATGCCCAGTTACTCACACAGCTTTTCCACACACCTCAGAGATATTGATTGCCAAACCTCATGCAATAGCTAGATACACATAAGAGAGAGATTGTTCCACATTATTTAGTTATGAATCTACAGTATTATTGATTCAAAATATTTTGAAATCATTTGAGTGCCCCTCTGTCCCCAGACAGCACTAAGAAAGTGAAAATTTACCCAGGTTGGCCTGTCCACAAAAAGTTGGAGATATCCAATTTTGGTTCATTGCCACCCCATCAGCCTACTCTCAGCCATCATCAAAAAGCGGAAGGTGTAGTTCTCAGTGCTATCAAGCGGTTTATACTAATAACCTGTTCATCAATGCAAAGTTTGGGTTCTGTCTTGGCCCAAATACAGACAAAAAAGCTGAAGGCGATAGTGACTGCTCTTGATAACAAGACAGCATTTGCCTGACTATAGCATCAAAGAAGCCAAAAGTTGAAGCCAGTGTGAATTAGGGGGAAAATCTCCATTGGCTTGAGTCGTATTTAACACAAAGAGGATGGATGTGGTTGTTGGTCATCAATCATCTCAGCCCCAGGATATTGCAGCAGCCATTCCTTCGTGCAATGTCCAAGGCCCAACCTTCCTTCCATCATAAAGTAAGAAGTGGAGATGCTCTCTCATGATTTCACAGTGAATCCCTTCAACTCCTCAGACACTGAAGCAGTCTGTGCCTGAATTCAACAAGTCCTGAACAACATTCAGGCTTGGGCTGATAAATGATTATGTAACATTTGGGCCACATAAGTGCCAGACAATGATAGCTCGAACAACAGACAGTCTAATCACCTTTCTTTGAGATTTACCAGTATTGACATCACCAAATCCCCCTCCATCAACATCTTGGGGAAGCTTCATTCGATCAGACACATAGGCCAGAATTTCAGGATCCTCCTGCCTGTGGAATCTTCCGGTCCCGCTAAATTCATTTGAATGGCTTGCTGCATCTGCCTCAGGTGGACCCACAGTAGCAGGACCAAAAGGTCCTCGCCATAAGTACTACGGCAAATAACAACACTTCAGGGATTGGGTATTCGATGGCGAGTGTTTCTCTGAGGCCTTTCCACCATCAATGAGGCACAAATCAGGAGTGCAATGGAATACTGGCCATTTACCTGGATGTCTGCAGCTCCTCCAGCACTCGAAGAAAGCTCAATACCATTCAGGACAAAACAGCTGTTCCTGTGGTTCCCCATTCACCATGTTAAACAGTCACACTTTTCACCATTGATGCACAGATATTTACAACATGTATCTTTTACAAGATGCACTGTATAATTCACCAAGGCTATATTTATCACAGTTCCTAAAACCGTGGCCTTTCCGCCTACAAATGCAGCAAGCACATGGAAAGGCCACTGTAGGAGTTTTTTCCAAGGCCTGAGTACTGAGCCAGCCTTAATGTGGAGTTCGTCCCTCATTGTTAGGCCATAACCTTAATAAACAGAGCAGACACACAACAATCTTGGATAAAATGGATATGTATTAACCCAAGCTTAGTTTCGTGTACACGAGAGATGGACCTGGATAATGCCAAGATTGATCTGCTGAACACTGATAAAGACACATCAATTGTATAATTTCCAAAAAATCAATAGCCCACCCCAGTTGGACTCGATCCAATACCTGAAGCTGTGGCATTCAAACTTTATCCAATAAAATTGCGATCAATCCATGCTTGAGCCTCATCCTGTCACCTGTTGTTTACCAAAGGTTTTATGGCAATTTTAAGTTGTTTTCCCCATCCCAACATCCTGCCCACCTGCTGTTCATTAGAGACAGCATGGCAGAACTGGTACCCTCTTTACTCCATGGATTGTTTCAGAGGGGTGGGATATCAGAAGTGGCTTCCTTTTCACTTCAAAGATTGTTCCAGAGGATATTGGAGGCCACTGATAAAACATATTTACGCCACTATGTAATCTGCTCACCACATACCCCCTGTGTCTCAAAATAATGGGCAAGTTACCTAGCCTAAGCTCCTTAATGCATTGTGGCCATTGCTTGTAGCTAGAGTTTACATTTTTTTTTTAAATAATTTTTATTGAATTTTTCAAAATACAAACATTTAACCCCCCCTACATTTACATTTAAATTATAACACACAAAGTCAAACCCCCCTACTTAACAAGAAAGAGAAAAAGAATCCCCCCCCCCCCCCCTACCCGCGCATCCCCCCCCCTCCCCCCCCCGCCGGCGAACCGACAGTCAGACCAACTTATCATTTCTAGCAGCGTCCTCGGGCAGGCCTTGCCCGTGCCACCGCCGCTACCGTACTTCCTTCGTCGTTTTCCCCCCCTCCCCCCCCCCCCCCCTCCCCCCCTCCCGCCCTCCCCTCCCCTCCCGGGTTGCTGCTGTCATGGCCTCAGTTTCTATCTCTGATCCAAGAGGTCTAGGAAGGGTTGCCATCGCCTGGAAAACCCCTGCACCGACCCTCTCAGGGCGAATTTGATCCTTTCCAATTGGATAAAGTTTGCCATGTCGTTTAAACCAGGTGTTAACACTCGGAGGCCTTTCGTCCCTCCACTGAATCAGGATCCTCCTCCGAGCCACCAAGGACGCAAAGGCTAATATTCCAGCCTCCCTCGCCTCCTGTACCCCCGGTTCCACCCCAACCCCGAAGATCGCAAGTCCCCATCCTGGCTTGACCCTGGACCCCACCACTCTCGACACCGTCCCTGCCACCCCCTTCCAGAACTCCTCCAGTGCCGGACATGCCCAAACATATGTGCATGATTCGCAGGGCTTCCCGAACATCTAATACACCTGTCTTCACCCCCGAAAAACCGACTCATCCTTGTCCCCGTCATGTGGGCTCTATGCAGTACCTTAAATTGAATGAGACTTAGTCGCGCACATGACGACGACGAGTTAACCCTCTCCAGGGCGTCTGCCCATGTCCCGTCCTCTATCTGTTCCCCCAGCTCTAACTCCCACTTATCTTTCAGCTCCTCTACTGGTACCTCCTCCACCTCCTGCATAATCTTATAGATGTCCGAGATCTTCCCCTCCCCGACCCAGACCCCTGATAGCACCCTATCACTCACCCCCCTGTCGGGGAGCGCGGGGAACCCCGCTACCTGTCGTCTGGCAAATGCCTTCACTTGGAGGTACCTGAACGTGTTCCCCGGGGGGAGCCCAAATTTCTCCTCCAGCTCTCCCAGGCTCGCAAACCTCCCCTCTATAAACAAGTCCCTCAGTTGTCTAATACCCGCCCTCTGCCAGCTCTGGAATCCCCTCCTGTGTTTCCCGGCGCAAATCTGTGGTTCCCTCTTAGTGGTGCCCCTATCAGACCTCCCACTTCCCCCCTGTGTCGCCTCCACTGCCCCCAGATCTTGAGGGTGGCCGCCACCACCGGGCTCGTGGTATACCTCGTGGGAGGGAGCGGCCATGGTGCCGTTACCAGTGCCCCTAAGCTTATGTTGCCGCAGGACGCCCTCTCCATGCGCTTCCAGGCTGCCCCTCCCATTCCATCATCCACTTTCGTACCATCGATGTATTGCCCGCCCAGTATATCCTGAAAGGTTGGGTAACGCCAGCCCTCCACTATCCTACTCCGCTCCAAAAGACCCTTCTAACTCTCGGGGTGCCATGTGCCCACACATACCCCATGATACTACTCGTTACCTTCTTGAAAAAGGCCCTGGGGAGGAAGATGGGCAGACACTGGAACAAAAACAAGAACCTCGGGAGGACCGTCATTTTAACTGACTGCACCCTCCCTGCTAGCGACAGCGGCACCATGTCCCACCTCTTAAACTCCTCCTCCATCTGCTCCACCAGTCTGGAAAAGTTCAACTTGTGTAGGGTCCCCCAGTTCTTTGCCACCTGCACCCCCAAATACCTAAAACTTTTAACTGCTCTTTTGAAGGGGAGCCTCCCAATTCCCTCCCCTTGGTCTCCCGGGTGTATTACAAAGACCTCACTTTTCCCCAGATTTAATTTATATCCCGAAAAGTCCCCGAACTCCGCTAGTATCCCCATTACCTCCGGCATTCCCCCCTCCGGGTCTGCCACATACAACAACAAATCATCCGCATAGAGCGAGACCCGATGTTCCTCCCCTCCCCTTGTCAGTCCTCTCCACCCCCCTGAACCCCTCAGTGCCATCGCCAACGGCTCAATCGCTAATGCAAAGAGTAAGGGAGATAGGGGACATCCCTGCCTGGTACCTCGATGGAGCCCAAAATATTCTGACCTCCTCCCGTTTGTTACCACACTTGCCATCGGAGCTGAATAGAGCAGTTTTACCCACTTGATAAATCCCTCCCCAAACCCAAACCTTTCCAACGTCTCCCACAAGTATTCCCACTCCACCCTGTCAAATGCCTTCTCCGCGTCCAGCGCTACCACTATCTCCGCCTCCCCTTCCACTGCTGGCATCATAATCACATTTAACAATCTCCGAACATTTGTGTTAAGTTGGCGTCCCTTCACGAACCCCGTCTGGTCTTCATGGACTACCCCTGGCACACAGTCCTCTATCCTGGTTGCCAGGACCTTTGCTAACAGCTTGGCATCTACATTTAAGAGGGAGATAGGCCTGTAGGACCCGCACTGGACCGGGTCCTTGTCCCGCTTCAAAATCAAGGAGATCAGGGCCTGCGACATTGTTGGAGGCAGAACCCCCCCCTCGCGCGCCTCATTGAAGGCTCGCACCAGCACTGGACCCACCAAGTCCACAAATTTCCTGTAAAACTCCACCGGGAACCCATCCGGCCCCGGCGCCTTCCCCGCCTGCATCTGGCCTATCCCTTTAATTAGCTCCTGCAGCTCTAATCGCGCCCCCAACCCTTCCACCAGCTCCTCCTGTACTTTGGGAACCCCAATTTGTCGAGAAAGTTCTTCATTCCCCCTCTCCTCTTCGGCGGTTCGACCTATACAATTCCCTATAGAAGTCCCTAAAGACCCTATTCACCTCTTGCCCCTTCTGCACTACATCCCCACCCCTCTCTCTCACTCCCCCAATCTCTCTGGCTGCATCTCGCTTACAAGCTGGTGTGCCAGCATCCGCTCGCCTTTTCCCCGTACTCATACGCCGCACCCTGCGCCCTTCTCCACTGCATTTCCGCCTTCCTAGTGGTCAGTAGGTCGAACCTGGCCTGGCAAGCTACGCCGCTCCCTTAATAGTCCCCTCCTCTGGCGCCGCCGCATATTTCCTATCTACTTCTAGGAGCTCCCCCACCAGCCTCTCCCTTTCCTGCCTCTCCTTCCTCTCTCTGTCGCCCTTATGGAGATCAGCTCTCCTCTAATCACTGCTTTCAAGGCCTCCCAGACCGTCCCCACCGTGCACCTCACCTGTGTCATTCGTACCCAGATAGGTTCTCAATGCCCGTTCTCCACCCTTCTGCACACCTCTTCGTCCGCCAACAGCCCTACATCCAAGGGCGCCACAACGGGCGTTGGTCCCGCGCCTCCCCCATGTCCACGTCCACCCAATGTGGTGCATGGTCCGATATCGCAATGGCCGAGTACTCCGTGTCCTGCACTCTCGGTATCAAGCCCCCTGTTCAATACGAAAAAATCGATCCTAGAGTACACTCTGTGTACGTGGGAGAAAAAAGAATACTTCCCTCGCCCTAGGCCTACCAAATCTCCATGGGTCTACCCCTCCCATCTGCTCCATGAACCCCCTTAACACCTCTGGCCGCTGGCCGGCCTCCTATTCGTCCTGGAACTCGATCTATCCAGCCCAGGTCTAACACCGTATTAAAGTCCCCTCCCATGATCAGGCCCCCTGCCTCCAGTCCCGGGAATGAGGCCCGAGCCAGGCGCCTCATAAAACCCCGCGTCGTCCCAGTTCGGGGCATACACATTTACCAGTACCACACTCTCTCCCTGCAGCCTACCCCTCACCATCACGTACCTGCCCTCCTTGTCTGCCACACCTCTGCCGCCACAAACGACACTCTCTTTCCCACCAAAATCGCCACCCCACCCCCCCGGTTCTTGATATCCAAGCCTGAGTGGAACACCTGTCCCACCCACCCCCTTCTCAGGCGGACCTGATCTGCTACCCCTCAATGAGTCTCCTGCAGCATTGCTACAAATCAGCCTTCAGTCCTTCAGGTTTGAGAGACCCTTGATCTTTTGACCGGCCCATTCAGCCCCCTTACGTTCCACGTGATCAATCGGTCGCAGAGCGACCCTCCCTACCCCTGTCGTATAGCCATGTCTTGTCCCTTGCTCGCCCCGGGTCATCCCTTCTTTTCTGACCCGCTTCCCATAAGCGATGTGCCCCCCCCCCACCCCCCCCGGCTCTCCCCTTCTCCGTCCCTGGTCTTTCTAGCAGCAACCCGGTGTCCCCCCCCAGTCCCCTCCCGCTTCCCCCCCCCCCCCCCTCCCCCCTGGCTAGGACCCCTCCTAGCCGCGATGTACCCCACATCGTACTCCCGAGAGTCAGCTGGTCTCCGCTGACCCTGCTGCTCCTGCCACATTCCGACTCCTCCCGGTTCACCCCATCTGCGCCCGTGAAAGATCCCCTTAAACCCCCGAGAAAGACCCGCATAATCAACCCGCTCCCCCCCCCGTCCCGTCTCCCCAACTTAACGCTAGAAATACAAATACCCAATGCAACTAATACATAATACTTAACTACATACTTAAATAACAAAATAATTAACTAACTATCACTAACCGCGTGCCCAACCATCACCCTCCATCAAACAGTATAAATAACCGCAGATAACCATAACCCGAAAAGAAAAAAAGAACCAAAAAACACCCCCCAAGCCCCAAAGAAAAGGGGTAGGAGGGGTATACTAAGGGAAATTGGAAACGGGAAAAAACACCCCATAAGAAAGCCAACGACCCACAATAGAGATTTCAACAGTACAAATATACAGAAACACCCAACAACGCGAAACCTTCAAAATATTCAAAAAGTCAACCGTTCGAGAAAAAACACCCCAAACACTCCACGAAACTGTTACCCAGTTCCGACCTGGCCTGAAAAAGAAAAGGCCACGTGCACAATCAAGAGTCCCCCGGCGGCTACGACCGCCGGTGCTCCCAGGTTTTAGGTTCGTGTCCAACTTTTCCTCTTGTACAAAGGTCCAGGCCTCCTCTGGGGACTCGAATAATGATGTTGGTCCTTGTAGGTGACCACAAGCGCGCACGGTTGCAACATTCCAAATTTGATCTTTTTCGCGTGTAGCACCCGCCTTTGTCCGGTTGTACCGGGCCCGCCGCTTTGCCACCATCCGGCACTCCAGTCCTGGTACACCCTTACCGTCGAGTTCTGGCCACTTGCTGCTTTTCTCCGCCTTTTAGCCCACCTCAGGACTTCTCATCGGATCACTTAGAGCCGCTGGAAACGCACCAGCACCGCCCTCGGGGGCTCGTTTGCCCTAGGCCTCCTGGCCATGACCCGGTATGCCTCTTCCAATTCCAGGGGCGGCCGGACCGGCCCCTTCCCCCATCAGGGAGCTCAACATCTCCGCCACATATCCCGGGAGATCCGACCCCTCCAGCCTTCTTCCAGGCCCAGGATCCTCAAATTTTCCTCCTCATCCGAGTGTCCAGCTTCCTCGAAGCGGCTCTGCCACTTGCGTGTGGAGTGCCTCGTGCGCCTCCACCTTGCCCCGATGACTGTGGCCTCCTCCTCCCTCGCGCCATCTCCTGCTGCAGATCTTTAATCGACGCCTCTTGGATCGCCTGGGCTCCACCAACCTGGTGGCCGTCGCGTTCATGACTCTAAGAGTTCCACTTTCACTCTCCGTGAAAAACGGAGGAGAGCGGCCTGCTGCTCTCCTCCGCCCATTTCTTCCACTCCTCCCGGTGCACCGCCGCCGCCATTTTGATTTTCTTCCCCCGCTTTTTTGGGGAGCTGCTGCCGTTTTCTTGCCGCTCCGCTCCGGGTACCGACCATAAATCGGTCTAGTTCTCCTCAGGGGACCTTCCCCCACCGGGATTCGTTTTTTTCAAGCGCCGTTGGGTCCTCCAATTGGCCCAAAAAACACCTTTGTTGCAGGAGCTTCCAAATGTGCGGCTTAGCTAGTCATAGCCGCAACCGGAAGTCTAGCTAGAGTTTTACATGATTATCACTGCTATGGCCCTAAACTACAGGTTTGATGTTAATAAAGATTACCTGTACACATTTTATAATTATCTCAATCCTTAATAAACTAAGTTTATTTTTATTTACCTGTACACATTTATAATTAATCTCAATCCTTAATAAACTAAGTTTATTTTAAACTAGTTATAGCTGGGGGAAGGGCAATTATGATGCCATTAGACATGACTTAGGATGTGTAGGTTGGAGAAGTAGGCTGCAAGGGTTGGGCACACTGGATATGTGGAGCTTGTTCAAGGAACAGCTATTGCTTGTTCTTGATCAGTACGTACCAGTCAGACAGGAGGAAAGGTAGAGCGAGGGAACCGTGGTTTACCAAAGAGTGGAATCTCTTGTTAATAGGAAAAAGGAGGCCAATGTGAAGATGAGGCGTGAAGTCCTCAGTTGGGGCGCTTGATAGTTACAGGGAAGCGAGGAAGGATCTAAAGAGAGAGCTAAGACGAGCAAGGAAGGGACATAGAAGTCTTTGGCAGGTAGGATCAAGGAAAACCCAAAAGCTTCCTATACGTATGTCAGGAATAAAAGAATGACTAGGGTAAGAGTAGGGCCGTCAAGGACAGTGGTGGGAAGTTGTGTGTGGAGGCTGAGGAGATAAGCGAGATACTAAATGAATACTTTTCGTCAGTATTCACTCAGGAAAAAGATAATATTGTGGAGGAGAAATGCTGAGACCCAGGCTATTAGAATAGATGGCATTGAGGTGCGTAGGGAAGAAGTGTTGTCAATTCTGGACAGGTGAAAATAGATAAGTCCCCCGGGGCCTGATGGATTTATCCTAGGATTCTCTGGGAAGCCGGGAAGAGATTGCTGAGCCTTTGGCTTTGATTTTAGGTCATCATTGGCTACAGGAATAGTGCCAGAGGACTGGAGGATAGCAAATGTGGTCCTTTGTTCAAGAAGGGGAAGTAGAGATAACCCCGGTAACTATAGGCCGGTGAGCCTAACGTCTGTGGTGGGTAAAGTCTTGGAGAGGATTATAAAAGAATACGATTTATAATCATCTAGATAGGAATAAGATGATTAGGGATTAGTCAGCATGGGTTTTGTGAAGGGTAGGTCATTGCCTCACAAACCTTATCGAGTTCTTTGAGAAGGTGACTGAACAGGTGGACGAGGGTAAAGCGATTGATGGTGGTGTATATGGATTTCAGTAAAGCGTTTGATAAGGTTCCCCACGGTCGGCTATTCAGAAAATACGGAGGCTGGGATTGAGGGTGATTTAGAGATGTGGATCAGAAATTGGCTAGTTGAAAGAAGACAGAGAGTGGTGGTCGATGGGAAATGTTCAGAATGGAGTTCAGTTACGAGTGGCGTACCACAAGGATCTGTTCTGGGGCCGTTGCTGTTTGTCATTTTTATAAATGACCTAGAGGAGGGCGCAGAAGGATGGGTAAGTAAATTTGCAGACGACACTAAAGTCGGTAGAGTTGTAGACAGTGCGGAAGGATGTTGCAGGTTACAGAGGGACATAGATAAGCTGCAGAGCTGGGCTGAGAGGTGGCAAATGGAGTTTAATGTGGAGAAGTGTGAGGTGATTCACTTTGGAAAGAATAACAGGAATAAGGAATATTTGGCTAATGGTAAAATTCTTGGTAGTGTGGATGAGCAGAGGGATCTCGGTGTCCATGTTCATAGATCCCTGAAAGTTGCCACCCAGGTTGATAGGGTTGTGAAGAAGGCCTATGGTGTGATGGCCTATATTGGTAGAGGGAATGAGTTCCGGAGCCATGAGGTCATGTTGCAGTTGTACAAAACTCTAGTACGGCCGCATTTGGAGTATTGCGTACAGTTCTGGTCGCCTCATTATAGGAAGGACGTCGAAGCTTTGGAACGGGTGCAGAGGAGATTTACCAGGATGTTGCCTGGTATGGAGGGAAAATCTTTTGAGGAAAGGCTGATGGACTTGAGGTTGTTTTCGTTAGAGAGAAGAAGGTTAAGAGGTGACCTAATAGAGGCATACAAAATGATCAGAGGGTTAGATAGGGTGGACAGCGAGAGCCTTCTCCCGTGGATGGAGGTGGCTAGCATGAGGGGACATAGCCTTAAATTGAGGGGTAATAGATATAGGACAGAGGTCAGGGGTGGGTTTTTTACGCAAAGAGTGGTGAGGCCGTGGAATGCCCCACCTGCAACAGTAGTGAACTCGCCAACATTGAGGGCATTTAAAAGTTTATTGGATAAGCATATGGATGATAAGGGCATAGTGTAGGTTAGATGGCCTTTAGTTTTTTCCATGTCGGTGCAACATTGAGGGCCGAAGGGCCTGTACTGCGCTGTATGTTGGAAGAGCACGGTCGGATTAGAACAAGTCAACATGGATTTAGTAAGGGGAGGTCGTGCCTGACGAACCTGTTAGAATTCTTTGAGGAGGTGACAAGTAGGTTAGACCAGGGAAACCCAGTGGATGTGGTCTATCTGGATTTCCAAAAGGCCTTTGATAAGGTGCCACACAGGAGGCTGCTGAGTAAGGTGAGGGCCCATGGTGTTCGAGGTGAGCTACTGGCATGGGTTGAGGATTGGCTGTCTGACAGAAGGCAGAGAGTTGGGATAAAAGGTTCTTTTTCGGAATGGCAGCCGGTGACCAGCGGTGTCCCACAGGGTTCAGTGTTGGGGCCGCAGCTGTTCACCATATATATAAATGATCTGGATGAAGGGACTGGGGGCATTCTAGCGAAGTTTGCTGATGATACGAAGTTAGGTGGTCAGGCAGGTAGTGCTGAGGAAGTGGGGAGGCTGCAGAAGGATCTAGACAGTTTGGGAGAGTAGTGCAGGAAATGGCTGATGCATTTCAACGTGAGAAAATGTGAGGTCTTGCACTTTGGAAAAAAGAATCCAAGCATAGACTACTTTCTAAACGGTGAGAAAATTCATAATGCCAAAGTACAAAGGGATCTGGGAGTGCTAGTCGAGGATTCCCTAAAGGTAACATGCAGGTTGAATCCGTGATTAAGAAAGCGAATGCTATGTTGTCATTTATCTCAAGAGGGTTGGAATATAAAAGCAGCGATGTGCTACTGAGCCTTTATAGGTTAGGCCCCATTTGGAGTACTGTGTCCAGTTTTGGGCCCCACATCTCAGGAAGGACATACTGGCACTGGAGCGTGTCCAGCGGAGATTCACACGGATGATCCCTGGAATGGCGGGTCTAGCATATGAGGAACGGCTGGCGTTCCTGGGATTGTATTCATTGGAGTTCAGAAGGTTAAGGGGAGATCTAATAGAAACTTACAAGATAATACATGGCTTAGAAAGGATGGACGCAAAGAAACTGTTTCCGTTAGGCGAGGAGTCGAGGACCCGTGGGCACAGCCTTAGAATTAGAGGGGGTAAATTCAAAACAGAAATGCGGAGACATTTCTTCAGCCAGAGAGTGGTGGGCCTGTGGAATTCATTGCCGCAGAGTGCAGTGGAGGCCGGGACGCTAAATGGCTTCAAGGCAGAGATAGATAAATTCTTGATGTCGCGAGTAATTAAGGGCTATGGGGAGAATGCTGGGAGGTGGAGTTGAAATGCCCATCAGCCATGATTGAATGGCGGAGTGGACTCGATGGGCCGAATGGCCTTACTTCCACTCCTATGTCTTATGGTCTTATGGTATCGTTCTATGTTCTATGTTCTAATTTATGTAAAACTACTCGAGTGGCATCCTAGCTATTCATTTTAAGAAATCTCATCGCTGGACACCTCCTTCAACCACATCAGCAAGAACCCTTCCAATTCACTTATTTCTTTCAATATACTAATGTGTTTGGCTGATGTAGCTGTCACGGTTGAATTCAAGCTATGAGATACCTCGTGTGAATGAGGTGAAGCGTGTTGAATGATATGTATTAATTTTTAATTATAAATTGACTCAAAATGATTTTCTTTCACTACCAGCCCTTTGTGTTAAGCAGTACTGATCTTAGTTCACTTGAAGTCATGAGATTGTATTTGTCAATGAACAAGATAGCAGAGTGATTGACCGCCACCCTAGAAGAAATCTGTTACAGCTTTAGTGAGGCAGAAACAATATTTGGACGATTCAAAATTGCTAAGAGCATAAATCTAAAGATTAAGGTGGGATTAAGCAAAACTCTAGTGATGAAAGCAAAATTAAATCTAAGCAAAGCTAAAGCAACAATGAAAATACTTCAAGGAAACAGAAGGGCACACCCAAAATGCTGTTTGAATTTTCTTTCTACTCCAGAAATTAACATTAAAATTAATCCGGAAATGGATACTTCTTGGGAAAGATAGTAACTAGCATAAAGCAGTTCTTTCACTCAGGTAGCTATACAGACCAGCTTTATTCCCAGATCTGTGCTGAATTAACTGCTCTCAACAAAGTTATGGCTCAAGAAGTGCTACATTTAGCAGGGAGCGCAACAAGGGTAGCTTCTCATTCCCGAATTCTATTGTGGATGTTGACAGGATCAGGCTCTGCTCATTTGAGATAGCCTTCAATGTTTAACAGTGTACTGAAAGTCACTGTCAAGGTTCACACATAAAATTGTTACTCAAGAAAACACTGAGGGATCGTGATATCTGTAGTGTGGTGTTCCAGCATGAGTCAATAACTACAGGGTGTAGCCTGAAGATGGGGTGCAAGGGTGTTAAGGGAGGGGCAAGTTCTCACAGGCTGGCTTGCCTCAATCTTTGAAGTGACTCAACTTGTATCACCTTGCGCCATCTCTCGCCCATGGCTTCAAGTAGTCGTCAGTTAGCATGCGACAGAAGTAACACCCCAGCTCAATGGGTGGGCCAAACCAAGCAAGTGTAGCCACCAGGTCTCTAATACTTGGCAAATTAGAAGTTTCTCTAGCCTGGGCACAGGACACCAATCTTAGGTTTGACAGTCTTGAAGGCAGGTCAGCACCACAGTGTGGAACCCAGTGTAGAGCACAAAAAGGCACAGATATCATGGTCACCCACTGCAGCCAGATCTATCTCCAACTGTCTAGACTCATTCTGCTGGAGCAAGATAGGTCAAGGGGAGAGAGTGAGGTTGACGATCTGCAACTCTCCCTCACTATAATTCAATTCACATTAAGACATGTTCAACATCCTTGCACTTCTGTCATCCTTCCTCTATCTGTCACAAGCCCTGTGGGGAAGGGTGCACTGAAAGCTGTAGCCGTGAACCCGCACGAAGGCCAGAGGGTTGATTTTCACTGGAAGGAGCTGGAAGTGGAACTCGGCCACCTCCTGAATGACTGAGCAGCTCTTTTCATAAATATATTGCTCACTTCCCTGGTATGAGGAAGGGGTTTGAAAAGGTTCCCTAAACGCTCTTTGCTTCACCTCCCTGGACACAGTGGCAGGGATCCCATCAACATGATCGTATGTCAATTGAAAGAAGAAAGTAACGGTGACACCAGTTAATGTTGGTGACAGGAATGTGTCCATCCTCATGGGCAACTCCAGAGCCGACAGTCATGGGTGGATGGGGAACCACAAGAGCAGCTGTTTTGTCCTGGATGGTATTGAGCTTTCTTGTCAGTAGAGAGCTGGCTAGATACAATGTTCAGATCACTGCTCTCAGTGAAACTCATCTACCAGAGGAGGATCAGCTCAAGGAAACAGCACAGTTTACACATTTTGTTTTAGAGGGGCTGTGGAAAAGAAGAATGGAATGGGGCTGGTGCAGTCTTTGGTGTCATGAACCATCTTGTCAGTAAGTCGACTTTCCTTCCCAAGAGTGCTAATCATTTTTTGATGGTGTTTATGTTCCGCTTTCATAGCAATGGGCAAGCAACTGTTATCAGTGTGAGCAATCTTGATGAACTCAAGGGGAACTTATTTGATGATCTTTGCCCCTTGGTTGTTACTTGATTGTTAATGTGCTAAAGTCAGGCAAGCTAATCGTTCTTGGTGACCTCAAGGCAAGAGTTGATGCAGGTCACCAGACACGGGAAAGGAGTTATCGGGAAAAAACAGGGTTGCCAGTTGATCAGCAATGATTTCTTGAAGAAGATGTGCACTGAGCATGAGCTCTTCATCACCAACATAGCTTGCCACCCACCTAATCACAACATGACCCCTACGATGGACCCCCATTTTATGCATTGTCATCGAATCGACTGTCATCACCAGGCAGAGGGAGAGACAAGATGTGTGTATAACAAAAGTTATGTATGGCACTCATTGCTGGAGCAACCATCTCTTATCATTCCAAAGCAAAACATCAATATTGATCCCCCAAACGGCCCCAGAGTATGAAAGTCGAGAAGTAGCGCAATCTCTTAAAGGTTCAAACAGGCAGTCATCTAGGAATCTCTCTGAGAAATTTGAGAGTTGCCATGTAGATCAAAAATGGGCATTCACTGCACTGAGGATGGAATGGTGGCCTTCAGGAATATAATGTGTACAGTGTACAGGCTCTTGGCTCTATCTCCTGTAAGCATCATGACTGGTTCAATAAAAACAATGAGGTAATCCAGAAACGACTGGAGGAGAAACATCACTTGGCAGGTTTTACCTTAATGACAAATCATCACTTGTCCCCAATTAGCTCAATGACAGGCCATTACTATCCAAATATGCTGCCGGCCTAGACATTCATAGCAAGGTCAGCGAGATGCAATGTACTTGGCTAAATCCAAAAGCAGATGAACTTCAGTCATATGCAGACTACAAAGACTGGAAGAGAGTCTACGATGCTCTGGAATCTGTCAACGTGTTCATCAGTGCTGATTGGTCAACACAGCTCACAGAAAAAGCCCAAATTCTAGAAAGAAGGGCAGAGCACTTATTTTTTAATAAACATTTTATTGAGGTAGTTTTGGTTTTACAACAAAAAAATAAACAATGTACATGAGTCTATAAACATAGTGCAAATGCCTGCTTCCTCCCTTACAGGTCCCACCTTTGTTAACTCCCTACTCCAAGCTAAATTAACCCCCCCACCCCCGCTCCTTCTGCTGACGATTAATTTTCCGCAAAGATAGTAGACGCGGAGTACTCGGAGATAGCCATTTCTGACCATGCCCCGCATTGGTGGACCTCGAGCTGGGGAGGAGAGGGACCAGCGCCCGTTGTGGCGCATGGAGGTGGGGCTGCTGGCGGACGAGGATGTGAGGGGGCGGGTTCGAGGATGCATCGAGAGGTACCTGGAGGCCAACGATAATGGGGAGGTCCGAGTGGGACGGTCTGGGAGGTGCTGAAGGCGGTGATTCGGGGGGAGTTGATCTCCATTCGGGCCCACAGGGAGAGAGGGGAGCAGAGAGAAAGGGAGAGAATGGTGGGGGAGATGGTGAGGGTGGACAGGAGGTAAGCGGAGGCCCCGGAGGAGGGATTGCTGAGGGAGCGGCGCAGCCTTCGTGCTGAGTTTGACTTGTTGAACACCAGAAGGTGGAGGCTCAATGGAGAAAGACTCAGGGTGCGGGGAGTATGGGGAGAAGGCGAGTAGGATGCTGGCACACCAGCTCCGTAAGCGGGATGCGGCTAGGGAGATTGGTGGAGTTAAGGACTGGGGAGGAAAATGTGGTGCGGAGGGGGGTAGACATTAATGGGGTCTTCAGGGTCTTTTATGAGAGACTATATCGGTCCGAACCTTCGGCGGAGAAGGGGGGGGAAGGGCGCTTTTTGGACCGGCTGAGATTCCCAAGGTGGAGGAGGGACGGGTGGAGGGTCTGGGGGCGCCAGTTGAGCTTGAGGCGCTGGTTAAAGGGATAGGGAACATGCAGTCGGGGGAAGGCGCCTGGGCCGATGGGTTCCTGGTTGAATTTACAAGGCGTATGCAGACCTGCTGGGCCCCTTGTTGGTTAGGACCTTCAACGAGGCGAGGGAGGATAGGGGGGGGGGGGGGGGGGGGGGGGGGGGCTTTGCCCCTGACAATGTCTCGGCGCTGATCTCCTTAATCCTTAAGCGAGACAAGGATCCCCTGCATGTGGGTCATACAGGCCGATCTCACTCCTGAATGTGAACGCCAAGTTGTTGGCAAAGATCTTAGCCACGAGGATAGAAGATTGTGTGCCGCAGTTATCCACGAGTATCAAACGGGGTTTGTGAAGGGGAGGCAGCTGAACACTAATATACGGAGGCTCTTGAGACGTTATTATGATGCCGGCGGTGGAATGAGAGGTGGAGATAGTGGTGGCGCTAGATGCGGAGAAGGCCTTTGATAGGGTCGAGTGGGGGTACTTGTGGGAGGTGCTGGAAAGGTTCGGGTTTGGGGAGGGGTTTGTCAGTTGGGTGAGGCTGTTGTATGAGGCCCCGATGGCGAGTGTGGCCACGAATAAGAGGAGGTCAGAGTATTTTCGACTATAACCGAGGGACCAGGCAGGGGTGTCCCCTGTCCCCCCTACTTTTTGCGCTGGCAATTGAACCCCTGGCTATGGCGCTGAGGGAGTCGGGGGATTGGAGGGGGCTGGTCCGGGGTGGGAGGAGCACTGAGTGTCGCTCTAATGCGGATGACCTATTTTTGTATGTGGCGGACCCGGTGGGGGGAATGCCGGTGGTGATGGGGATTCTCCGGGAATTTGGGGATTTCTCAGGGTATAGAGGCTTAACTTTGGGAAAAGCGAGCTGTTTGTGGTACACCCGGGGACCAGGAGGGGGGATTGGGAGGGCTCCCACGTGAAAAGGGCGGAGAGGAGCTTCAGTACTTGGGGGTTCAGGTGGCCAGGAGCTGGGGGGCCTGCATAAGCTAAACCTCACAAGGCTGGTGGAGAAAATTGATGAGGAGTTTAAGAGGTGGGACATGCTGCCGCTGTCTTTGGCGGGTAGGGTGCAGTCAGTCAAGATGACGGTGCTCCCGAGGTTTCTGTTCCTGTTCCAGTGCCTCCACCATCCTTATCCCGAAGAGCCATTTTCAGTCGGGTTAACAGGAACATTCCGGGGTTTGTGTGGGCACACGGACTCCAAGGGTGAGACGGGTGTTCTTGGAGCGGGGCAGGGATGGGTGGGGGCTGGCGTTGCCCAACCTCTGTGGGGTATTATTGGGCTGCCAACGCAGTGATGGTGCGTAGTGGGTAATGGACGGGAGGGTGCGGCATGGAAGAGGCTGGAGATGGCATCCTGTGTGGGTACGAGCCTGGGAAGCGCTTGCAACGGCGCCGGGCTGCCGGAGCCAGTCGCCGGAGGTCTGACGAGGTATTACCACGAGCCCAGTGGTGGCAGCTACCCTCAAGATGTTGGGGGCAATGGGAGGTGGCACAGGGGAAGGTGGGGGCCTCGAGGGGGTCCCCGATACGGGTGGAACCACCAGTTTGTTCTGGGAGAATGATGGCGGGTTCCTGAGTTGGCACGGGCAGTGTCAGGAGGGCGGGGGACCTGTTCATAGACGGGAAGTTTTGCGAGCTTGGGTGAGCTGGAAGGGAAAGTTCAGGCTCCCCCCCGGGGACACCTTTAGGTACATGCAAGTAAGGGCGTTTGTCAGGCGGCAGGTTGGCGGGTGTCCCCCTGCTGCCGCCGGCGTGGGGTCCAGGACAAGGTGCTCTCGGGGGTATGGTTGGAGAGGGGAGGATCTCGGAAGTGTACCAGGTGATGCAGGAGGTAGACAAGGTCTCGGTGGAGGAGCTGAAAGATAATGGGAGGAGGAGTTGGGTGAGGAGATTGAGGAGGGGAGTGGGCGGATGCCCTAGAAGGGTGAACTCCTCCTCTTCGTGTGCGAGGCTTAGCCTCATGCAGTTTAAGGTACTGCATCGGGCTCATAAGACCGGGACAAAAATGAGCCGTTTTTGGGACCGAGGACAGGTGTATTAGGTGCTCAGGGAGCCCAGCAAACCATGTCCACATGTTCTGGGCATGCCCAGCGCTGGGGGAATTTGGAAGGGTGTAGCAAGGACGGTATCGAGGGTGGTAGGATCCAGGGTCAATCCAGGCTGGGGACTCACAATATTTGGGGTTGCAGTGGAGCCGGGAGTGCAGGAGGCGAAAGAGGCCGGTGTCCCTAGTAGCCCGGCGGAGGATTCTTCTTCAGTGGAAGGATGCAGGCCCCTAAGCGTGGAGGCCTGGGTCAACGATATGGCGGGGTTTATTAAATTGGAGAGGGTGGAAATTTGCCCTAAGGGGGTCAGGGTTTTTCAGGAGATGGCAACCATTCCTAGATCTCCTGGCAGAACGGTAAAATCAAAAGGTCAGCAGCAGCAGCAACCCGGTGGTGGGTGGGTGGTGGGGGTTGTCTCTTTGTTTTGGGTTGAATATCTGTTTTTTGCCAATGACGGGCGTTAATTTATTGTTTCTCTTTTGTATTTACGGCGGGGGGGGGGGGGGGTTCTGTTTTTTTTTATCTTAGAATTTTCTGTTATTGTTTTCTTTTTTGCGAAAATGTGAAAATTTGAATAAAAATTATTTTTTAAAAAAAAATTTCCACAAAGAAGCTGACAAACGGTTGCCACCTTCCGTGCGAACCCGAACAATGATCATCCCAAGTCGAACTTGATTTTCTCCAAACACAGAAGCTAGCTATGTCGGATAGCCAGGTCTCCGACTTTGGGGGCTTTGAGTCCCTCCAAACGAATAATATCCGTCTCTGGGCTACCAGGGAAGCAAAGGCCAGAACGTCTGCCTCTTTCTCCTCCTGGATTCCCGGATCTTCTGACACCCCGAAAATCGCTATCTCCAGAATCGGTGCCACCCTTGTTTTTAACACCGTGGACATGACATCTGCAAACCCCTGCCAGAATCCCCTGAGCTTTGGGCATGTCCAAAACATGTGGACATGGTTCACTGGCCCCCCCGCACACCTATCTTCTACCCCAAATAACCTGCTTATCCGGGCCACTGTCATGTGAGCCCGGTGACGACCTTAAACTGTATCAGGCTGAGCCTGGCTCATGGTGTGGACGCGTTGACTCTACTCAACGCATCTGCCCAGAGACCACCTCTATCTCTCCTCAGCCCGTCCGCAATCTCTTTGATCCCGATCGGGGCCCCCAGCCTTTCTATCAGCACCCCATCCACCTTTGGGAAATTCAGCCCCTCCAAGAAGTGCCTCATCCCCTCCGGCCCCGTAGGGGGTTCCAACCTGGACAGCCTACTGTAGAAATCCCGAAGCACCTCATTCAACCCTGCTGAATCTACAACCTGGTTCCTATCTCCATCATTTACTTTCCCTATCTCCCTGGCTGCTTCCCTCTTTCTAAGCTGCTGTGCAAACATTCTGTTGCCTTTTCTCCATGCTCACAGATCGCCCCCCCTCGCCTTTCTCAGCTGCTCCACCGCCCTTCCTGTGGTTAATAAGCCAAACTCCACCTGTAGCCTCCGCCGTTCCCTTAAAAGCCCTGCCTCTGGGGGCTCCGCATACCTCCTGTCGACCTGTAGGATCTCCTTACCAATCGGTCCATTTCTGCCCTGCCTACCTTCTCCCTATGGGCCCGTGTCGAGATCAGCTCCCCTTTGACCACTTGCCTTCAATGCCTCCCAGACCACCGCTGCCGGAAATTTCCCCCATGTCATTGACCTCCGGGTAATTCTGAATACATTTCCTCAATCGCCCGCACACCTTCTCGTCCGCTAAAAGTCCCACGTCTAACCTCCAGTGTGGGCGCTGGTTACCGTCTTTACTAACCTGTCGGTCAACCCAGTACGGGGCATGGTCTGAGATTGTGATCGCCGAGCAGGGCCGGTGCTAGGAATTGCGGGCCCAATTAGAAAAGTGATGGCGGGGTCCCTACTTTACAAAAGTAAAAATTTATGTATGTTTATATTTCGTGTAGTATGCTCGTCTTTAACCAAAAAAAAACATTAAATGCTTGATATACTAAAATTTTGAAACTTACTTACCCGGGCGGAAGGATTTGGTGCACAGGGCTGAAGGATTTGTCGACGGTAATGCAGTGCGTTCCCCAAAAGTAAAAACTACCCTATAGTTCCTCTTAGAATACAGAAAAGGCTTCAAACGGTAACTCTGACGCCGCTGGCGCGGGGCCCCCTTAAGGTGCGGGGGCCCAATTTGATGAAATTGGTCAAATAGGCTTAAAACCGGCCCTGTCACCGAGTACCCTGTGTCCACCACCCCGTCAGTAAAGCCCTGCTCAGAATAAAGAAATCAATCCAGGAGAACACTTTATGCACATCTCGGCTGCCCAATTCTCCATGGGTCCACACCGCCCCCCCCAATCAGCTCCATGAACCCTTTAGTTCCTTTGCCACTGCTGGCACCCTGCCCCTTTTTGAGCTTGACTGGTCTAAACCAGGGTCAATAACTCCCATGACCAGCTTATGCAAATCCAGGTCCAGTATCTTCCTCAGCATCCTCTTTATAAACTCCACATCGTCCCAATTTGGCGCAGACATAATTACTAGTTTCACCTGCATCCCCCCCAATTCCCAATGACCATAACGTACCAGCCTCCCACATCCAAAACTATTCTTCCCGCCTCAACGATTGTTGATCAGGATTGCGACCCCTCTGGTCTTTGAGTCCAGTCCCGCGTGAAAAACCTGTCCTACCCAACCCTTCCTTAATCTAATCTGGTCAGCTACTCGAAGGTACATCTCCTGCAGCATTACCACGTCCGCCTTCAGTCCTCTCAGATGCACGAACACACGTGCCCTCTTGACCAGCCCATTTAGCACTCTTACATTCCAGGTAATCAGTCGAGTTGGGGGGCTCATCGCAACCCCCCCCCCCCCCCCCCCAACCTTTCGCCGATCAGCCATCCCATCTCTTGGACCAGTCGTCAGCCCGCGTGGGTAAGAGTGTGAGTGAGAACATAAGAACATAAGAAGAACATAAGAACTAGGAGCAGGAGTAGGCCATCTGGCCCCTCGAGCCTGCTCCGCCATTCAATGAATTCATGGCTGATCTTTTGTGGACTCAGCTCCACTTTCCGACCCGAACACCATAACCCTTAATCCCTTTATTCTTCAAAAAAATATCTATCTTTACCTTAAAAACATTTAATGAAGGAGCCTCAACTGCTTCACTGGGCAAGGAATTCCATAGATTCACAACCCTTTGGGTGAAGAAGTTCCTCCTAAACTCAGTCCTCAATCAACTTCCCCTTATTTGAGGCTATGTCCCCGAGTTCTGCCTTCACCCGCCAGTGGAAACAACCTGCCCGCATCTATCTTATCTATTCCTTCATAATTTTAAATGTTTCTATAAGATCCCCCCCTCATCCTTTTAAATTCCAACGAGTACAGTCCCAGTCTACTCACCTCTCCTCATAATCCAACCCCTTCAGCTCTGGGATTAACCTCGTGAATCACCTCTGCACACCCTCCAGTGCCAGTATGTCCTTTCTCAAGTAAGGAGACCAAAACTGAACACAATATTCCAGGTGTGGCCTCACTAACACCTTATACAATTGCAAAATAACCTCCCTAGTCTTAAACTCCATCCCTTTAGCAATAAAGGACAAAATTCCATTTGCCTTCTTAATCACCTGTTGCACCTGTAAACAAACTTTCTGTGACTCATGCACTAGCACACCCAGGTCTCTCTGCACAGCGGCATGCTTAATATTTTATCGTTTAAATAATATTCGTTTAAATAAATGTTATTCCTACCAAAATGGATAACCTCACATTTGTCAACATTGTATTCCATCTGACAGACCCTAGCCCATTCACTTAACCTATCCAAATCCCTCTGCAGACTTCCAGTATCCTCTGCACGTTTCGCTTTACCACTCATCTTAGTGTCATCTGCAAACTTGGACACATTGCCCTTGGTCCCCACTCCAAATCATCTATGTAAATTGTGAACAATTGTGGGCCCAACACGGATCCCTGAGGGACACCACTAGCTACTGATTGCCAACCAGAGAAACACCCATCAATCCCCACTCTTTGCTTTCTATTATTAACCAATCCTCTAACCATGCTACTACTTTACCCTTAATGTCATGCATCTTTATCTTATGCAGCAACCTTTTGTGTGGCACCTTGTCAAAGGCTTTCGGGAAATCCAGATATACCACATCCATTGGCTCCCCATTATCTACTGCACTGAGGGAGTGAGAGTGTGGGTAAGAGTGTGGATGAGAGTGTGAGTGCGAGTGAGGGAGTGGGTGTGAGGGTATGGGTGAGAGAGTGTGTGTGAGTGCGGGTGAGGGAATGTGTGTGAGACTATGGGTGATGGAGTGTGTGGTGCGAGTGAGATTGTGTGTGAGGGTATGGGTGAGGGAGTGTGCGCGAGGGAGTGTGTGGTGAGTGCGAGTGAGGGAGTGTGTGTGAGGGTATGGGTGAGGGAGTGTGTGTGAGTGCGGGAGAGGGAGTGTGTGTGAGGGTATGGTGAGAGAGTGTGTGTGAATGCGGGAGAGGGAGTGTGTGTGAGTGCGGGAGAGGGTGTGTGTGAGTGCGGGAGAGGGAGTGTGTGTGAGGGTATGGGTGAGGGAGTGTGTGTGAGTGCGGGAGAGGGAGTGTGTGTGAGGGTATGAGTGAGGGACTATGTGAGTGGGGGAGAGGGAGTGTGTGTGAGTGCGGGAGAGGGAGTGTGTGTGAGGGTACGGGTGATGGAGTGTGTGAGTGCGGGAGAGGGAGTGTATGTGAGGGTATGGTGAGGGAGTGTGTGAGTGCGAGTGAGGGAATGTGTGTGAGGGTTTGTGTGAGTGCGGGAGAGGGAGTGTGTGTGAGGGTCTGAGTGAGGGAGTGTGCGTGAGTGCGGGAGAGGGAGTGTGTGTGAGGGTATGGTGAGGGAGTGTGTGAGTGCGAGTGAGGGAATGTGTGTGAGGGTTTGTGTGAGTGCGGGAGAGGGAGTGTGTGTGAGGGTATGAGTGAGGGAGTGTGTGTGAGTGCGGGAGAGGGAGTGTGTAAGTGGGGGAGAGGGTGTGTGTGAGTGCGGGAGAGGGAGTGTGTGTGAGTGTATGGGTGAGGGTGTGTGTGAGTGCAGGAGAGGGAGTGTGTGTGAGTGCGGGAGAGGGAGTGTGTGTGAGGGTATGGGTGAGGGAGTGTGTGTGAGGGTATGAGTGAGGGAGTGTGTGTGAGTGGAGGAGAGGAAGTATGTGTGAGTGCGAGAGAGGGAGTGTGTGTATGTGCGGGAGAGGGAGTGTGTGTGAGTGCGGGAGAGGGAGTGTGTGAGGGCATGGGTGAGGGAGTGTGAGTGAGTGCGGGAGAGGGAGTGTGTGTGAGGGTATGGGTGAGGGAGTGTGTGTGAGTGCGGGAGAGGGAGTGTGTGAGTGCGAGAGAGGGGAGTGTGTGAGAGGGTATGGGTGAGGGAGTGTGTGTGAGTGCGAGTGTGAGAGTGTGTGTGAGGGTCTGAGTGAGGGAGTGTGCGTGAGTGCGGGAGAGGGAGTGTGTGTGAGGGTATGGTGAGGGAGTGTGTGAGTGCGAGTGAGGGAATGTGTGTGAGGGTTTGTGTGAGTGCGGGAGAGGGAGTGTGTGTGAGGGTATGAGTGAGGGAGTGTGTGTGAGTGCGGGAGAGGGAGTGTGTAAGTGGGGGAGAGGGTGTGTGTGAGTGCGGGAGAGGGAGTGTGTGTGAGTGTATGGGTGAGGGGTGTGTGTGAGTGCAGGAGAGGGAGTGTGTGTGAGTGCGGGAGAGGGAGTGTGTGTGAGGGTATGGGTGAGGGAGTGTGTGTGAGGGTATGAGTGAGGGAGTGTGTGTGAGTGGAGGAGAGGAAGTATGTGTGAGTGCGAGAGAGGGAGTGTGTGTATGTGCGGGAGAGGGAGTGTGTGTGAGTGCGGGAGAGGGAGTGTGTGTGAGGGCATGGGTGAGGGAGTGTGAGTGAGTGCGGGTGAGGGAGTGTGTGTGAGGGTATGGGTGAGGGAGTGTGAGTGAGTGCGGGAGAGGGAGTGTGTGTGAGGGTATGGGTGAGGGAGTGTGTGTGAGTGCGGGAGAGGGAGTGTGAGTGAGTGCGGGTGAGGGAGTGTGTGTGAGTGCGGGAGAGGGAGTGTGTGTGAGTGCGGGAGAGGGAGTGTGTGTGAGGGTATGGGTGAGGGAGTGTGTGTGAGTGCGGGAGAGGGAGTGTGTGTGAGTGCGGGAGAGGGAGTGTGTGTGAGGGTATGGGTGAGGGAGTGTGTGTGAGTGCGGGAGAGGGAGTGTGTGTGAGGGTATGGGTGAGGGAGTGTGTGTGAGTGGCGGGAGAGGGAGTGTGTGTGAGGGTATGGGTGAGAGAGTGTGTGTGAGTGCGGGAGAGGGAGTGTGTGTGAGTGCGGGAGAGGGTGTGTGTGGGTGCGGGAGAGTGAGTGTGTGTGAGGGTATGGGTGAGGGAGTGTGTGTGAGTGCGGGAGAGGGAGTGTGTGTGAGGGTATGAGTGAGGGACTGTGTGAGTGGGGAGAGGGAGTGTGTGTGAGTGTGGGAGAGGGAGTGTGTGTGAGGGCATGGTGAGGGAGTGTGAGTGAGTGCGGGAGAGGGAGTGTGTGTGAGGGTATGGGTGAGGGAGTGTGTGTGAGTGCGGGAGAGGGAGTGTGTGAGTGCGAGAGAGGGAGTGTGTGAGAGGGTATGGGTGAGGGAGTGTGTGTGAGTGCGAGTGTGAGAGTGTGTGTGAGGGTATGGGTGAGGGAGCGTGTGTGACTGTGGGTGAGGGAGTGTGTGTGAGGGTATGGGTGAGGGAGCGTGTGTGAGTGCGGGTGAGGGAGTGTGTGTGAGTGCGGGAGAGGTAGTGTGTGTGAGGGTATGGGTGAGGGTGTGGGGAGTGCGGGTGAGGGAGTGTGTGTGAGGGTATGGGTGAGGGAGTGTGTGTGAGTGCGGGAGAGGGAGTGTGTGTGAGGTATGGGTGAGGGAGTGTGTGTGAGTGCGGGAGAGGGAGTGTGTGTGAGTGCAGGAGAGGGAGTGTGTGTGAGGGTATGGGTGAGGGAGTGTGTGTGAGTGTGGGAGAGGGAGTGTGTGTGAGTGCAGAGAGGGAGTGTGTGTGAGGGTATGGGTTAGGGAGTGTGTGTGAGTGCGGGAGAGGGAGTGTGTGTGAGGGTATGGGTGAGGGAGTGTGTGTGAGGGTATGGGTGAGGGAGTGTGTGTGAGTGCGGGAGAGGGAGTGTGTGTGAGGGTATGGGTGAGGGAGTGTGTGTGAGTGCGGGAGAGGGAGTGTGTGTGAGTGCGGGAGAGGGTGTGTGTGGGTGCGGGAGAGGGAGTGTGTGTGAGGGTATGGGTGAGGGAGTGTGTGTGAGTGCGGGAGAGGGAGTGTGTGTGAGGGTATGAGTGAGGGACTGTGTGAGTGGGGGAGAGGGAGTGTGTGTGAGTGCGGGAGAGGGAGTGTGTGTGAGGGTATGGGTGATGGAGTGTGTGAGTGCGGGAGAGGGAGTGTATGTGAGGGTATGGTGAGGGAGTGTGTGAGTGCGAGTGAGGGAATGTGTGTGAGGGTTTGTGTGAGTGCGGGAGAGGGAGTGTGTGTGAGGGTATGAGTGAGGGAGTGTGTGTGAGTGCGGGAGAGGGAGTGTGTAAGTGGGGGAGAGGGTGTGTGTGAGTGCGGGAGAGGGAGTGTGTGTGAGGGTATGGGTGAGGGTGTGGTGAGAGTGCGGGAGAGGGAGTGTGTGTGAGTACGGGAGAGGGAGTGTGTGTGAGGGTATGGGTGAGCGATTGTGTGTGCGTGCGAGTGAGGGAGTTTGTGTGAGGGTATGAGTGAGGGAGTGTGTGTGAGTGCGGGAGAGGGAGTGTGTGTGAGTGCGGGAGAGGGAGTGTGTGTGAGGGTATGGGTGAGGGATTGTGTGTGCGTGCGAGTGAGGGAGTGTGTGTGAGGGTATGAGTGAGGGAGTGTGTGTGAGTGCGGGAGAGGGAGTGTGTAAGTGGGGGAGAGGGTGTGTGTGAGTGCGGGAGAGGGAGTGTGTGTGAGGGTATGGGTGAGGGAGTGTGTGTGAGTGCGGGAGAGGGAGTGTGTGTGAGTGCGGGAGAGGGAGTGTGTGTGAGTGGAGGAGAGGAAGTGTGTGTGAGTGCGAGAGAGGGAGTGTGTGTATGTGCGGGAGAGGGAGTGTGTGTGAGTGCGGGAGAGGAGTGTGTGTGAGTGGGGGAGAGGGTGTGTGAGAGTGCGGGAGAGGGAGTGTGTGTGAGGGTATGGGTGAGGGATTGTGTGTGCGTGCGAGTGAGGGAGTGTGTGTGAGGGTATGAGTGAGGGAGTGTGTGTGAGTGTGAGTGCGGGAGAGGGAGTGTGTAAGTGGGGGAGAGGGTGTGTGTGAGTGCGGGAGAGGGTGTGTGTGTGAGGGTATGGGTGAGGGATTGTGTGTGCGTGCGAGTGAGGGAGTTTGTGTGAGGGTATGAGTGAGGGAGTGTGTGTGAGTGCGGGAGAGGGAGTGTGTGTGAGTGCGGGAGAGGGAGTGTGTGTGAGGTATGGGTGAGGGATTGTGTGTGCGTGCGAGTGAGGGAGTTTGTGTGAGGGTATGAGTGAGGGAGTGTGTGTGAGTGGGGGAGAGGGAGTGTGTGAGTGGGGGAGAGGGTGTGTGTGAGTGCGGGAGAGGGAGTGTGTGTGAGGGTATGGGTGAGGGTGTGTGGGAGTGCATGCTCCCATTAAAAAATTATAAAAGATAATACTTGGAAGCATTTGTTGAATGACAGAACTTTATTATAATAAATGTTTACATATGAGATATAGAAACATCTTTTACGTTTTTTTGTATGTTTATAGTTATTGTACAATAATCGACTTTTTGTGGTTGAATTTTTGAAAATAGTAAGTATGTTTCTCAGGGGTTCCTTTGGTACTCTTGGGAGGTCAAAAGGGTTCCTTTGCTGGAAAGGTTTTGGGAAATCCTTTCCAAGGACATGCTTTGCAATTTCCTGTTTGCCAATCACTGCCATTAGCTGCCGGCTTAGAGTTGGACATGCAATGCAACAACATAGATCTCCAAAGCATTGACAACTTCAGCCTTATGATCATGACAAAGACAACTGAATGACGTAGCAGCCTGCGCTAGGAAAGCCCTAACTCAAGCCCAAGGATACAGTCTGTGACCCGAATCTGTCAGCAGTGGATTAGTTCACTTATCTCGGCAGCACATTCTCTCAAGATCTCTATATTGACAACCAGATGCATGCAAGAATTGCCAAAGCAAGTATAACCTTTGGCAGACACTGAACTTCAGCCTGGGATGGAAAGGAAGTAAGTCGGCCTCCCAAACTGAAACGCTATAGAGCAATTGTCCTGTGCACACTGTGCTTTACACATAGAAGTCTTGGACTGTGTTCGAGCATCCTGCCAGGACACTCAACTACTTCCACTTGAGCTGACTTCAGAAGCTTCTGAAGATCAGATAGCATGAAAAATACCAGACTCCGAGGTGTTCATCTGAGCTGGCACACTAAACATTCATCTTGAGATAGTTACAGTTGTGTTGGGCAGCTCTTGTGCCCAAAATGTCTGACACTCACTAATCAAAGTGAATCTTCTACGAAGAGCTTAGTCTTGGGCGCACCCTCATGGCAGTCAAAGGGATTGCTACAAGAACACTCTGAAGGCTTCACTTAAGAGTCGACTTCACGTCCAGGGCCAACTCGCCCAAGGATCACTGCACCTGGTGCAACTAAATAAGAACAGTGTGGCCTCCTTCAAAATCAAGACAGAAGGAAAATGCAGGGAGAGGGAAGCACACAAAAACAAATCACCAAAAACTCAATCGTCTGTGATATCCTGTCCTCTTTGTGGCAGAACCTCCCATAAAACCATAAGACATAGGAGCAGAATTAGGCCTCCTGGCCCATCGAGTCTGCTCCGCCATTCAATCGTGGCTGGTATTACATAATCCAGGGAAAAGCTAAGTCTCAGCAGTCACTTGTGTACACACTGGAACCTTCACAAACATTTCAGATGGTGAACATGGTTATCTTGGCTGTCCAGGTGAAACATCCGATCCACAGCCATCCTGTCACGCCCTGTAAGAATTTTGTAACTTTCAATGGGATCAACTCTCAGTCTTCAAAACTCTAGAGCTTACAGGCCCAGTTTCCAAATCTCTCCTTAGAAGACAATCCTGCCATCCCAGGAAACTCCACCTGTGGTAAGTATATCTTTCTTTAGATAAGGATACCAAAGCTGTATTTAATACTCCACGTGTGGTCTCATCAAGATTGCAGCAAGTCATCTTTACTACTGTACTCAAATCCCCGTAAAATGAGGTCAACATATCATTTGCCTTCCTAATTGCTTTCTCACCTCGTGACACATGAACAAAGACACGAACCCTGGTCCCTTTGGACATCAACACTTCCCAATATCTCACCATTTGGGTTTTCAGGAGCCTTTCGATTAGGTCCCATACAGGAGGTTAGTAAACAAAATTAGGTCACATGTGATTGGGGGTAATATATTGCTATGGGCTGAGAATTGAATAACACAAAAAGCAGGGAGTAGGAAAAAGTGGGTCAATTCAGAATGCCAGGCTGTTACTAGTCGGGTACCACAAGGGCAGCACGGTATCACAATGGTTAGCACAGTTGCTTCACAACTCTAAGGTCCCAGGTTTGATTCCCGGCTGGGTCACTGTCTGTGCGGAGTCTGCACGTTCTCCCAGTGACTGCGTGGGTTTCCTCCGGTGCTTCCCACAGTCAAAAGATGTTCAGGTTAGGGTGGATTGCCCATGCTAAATTGTCCTTAGTGTCCAAAAAAGGTTGGGTCGGGTTACTGGGTTATGGGGTGGGGGCATGGGCTTGGGTGGGTTGCTCTTTCCAAGGGCCAGGGCAGACTCAATGGGCCAAGTGGCCTCCTTCTGCATTGTAAATTCTGCGATTCTATGATTCTATGATCAATGCTTGGGCCACAGCTTTTCACAAGTTACATAAATTATTTAGATGTAGGGGCCAAATACAATATTTCACAATCCTGACTTGGAAATATATTGCTGGGAAATACTCTGCCTTTCTGATTTTTCTACCAAAATGGATACCTTCACACTTATCCACTTGATTTTGCATCTGCCATGTTCTTGCCCATTTACTTTTACTTTGCTTGTTCAAATGCCCTTGAAGCCTCCTCACAATCACATTCCCACTTAATTTTGTGTAATCGGCAACTTAAAAAATAATCATTCAAGGGATGTGAGTGTTCTTGAACCACTGCAGTCTATGTAGTGTCGGTACATCCACTGTGTTGCTAGGGAGGGAGTTCCAGGATTGTGACCCAATGACAGTGAAGGAATGGCGATATATTTCCACGTTAGAATGGTGAAATATTGTGAAATATTGGTGAAAGACTGTGGCTATTGTGTGACAGGAGAGGGGCGTGAAGCTTAGTGGAAAGGTGTTGCAGAACTGTGACGCACATAGGTGGATGTCCCAGGTCCTGAGAGGGCTGTGGACCAGGACATTGTCAGGACTCCTCAGCGATCACTTTGATGTTCTCTTCCTTCAGTTTTTGATTCTGGAGAATCATGGAGCCAGTCGTGGTGGAAATTCTTTTGATGGTGATCAGCGAGCAGTAACATTGACGTGCCGCTGCACGCGGCTAGGACCAGTGTCCTGCAGAGGAATGAGAGGCTGGGTCCATTGATCTTCAGGGAGCAGGGCCACAGATGACGGAACCTCAGAGGAGACACGACCGGCCATGGATATTCCACTGTTGAACTTCCTACATCCAGATGTCAGGTGCCGGAGAAGAATGCGTTTGCCCCGGATGACAGTGGACCACCTGTGCCAGGTGATGCAAGAGTTGGCACCACATGCTGGGAGGTTAGTCATTGCCTGTGGCCTTGAAAGTCACTGCCACTGTGAAAGTTTATACCAGCAGCACGTTTCAGGGCTGCATGGGTGATAAGTGCGGCATATCCTAGCCAGCAACGTACAAGTCGGCAGTGTAGAATGTGGGAGAGACATAGCCCTGTGATTCTCACATTCCACAAGGATGAGGTGTCGAATGTGGGATGGGTGTACGGAGCTTGACGGCATGAAATTACAGCATGGAGGATCTGTAAAAACTGGCAACGAGGTAGGCGGAACACCATTTGTAGGCACCCAGAAAAGAAAAATAAACAATTAAAAATTGTCGCCACACGAAAGCTGGTGATGGGGGAGCTAAATGATGGTTACAGCTGCTGGAGGAACCATAACTATTGAGGAATCCGAAGAAAACACGCTTCCAAAGCGCCTTTCCACTAAGCCTCACTCCCTCTCCTGTCACACAATAGCCACAGATTTTCACCAATATTTCACCATTCTGACGTAGAAAGAAGCTTGCCACGTGCTCTGCCTGAAACGATCTGTAACAGTGCCTGGAGCATCGTGAGCAGTAAGTACCCTGCAGCAACAAAGATAGAGCTGGGGGTGTTGTAAAATGCAAAAGGAAAACAGGCGGAGCTCAGGTTTGCCTTTTTTTGGGAGAAAGGAAACAAGTAGTGCGAAAAATTTGTGGCACGTCGTGCACATGTGGTCTTTCTGTGGTGAACAATGACAGAGGTTTTTGGCGCTGTGGGACCGTTTGATGAGATTACAGAGCGAAGGAGCTCATATACAGAGAAGAGATTTGATTATTTTGTTCAAGCGAACAAGTTGGAGCAGATATAAAAATCCCAACACTCCTGAGCATATTGTGTGGGGAACATTTTACTTCCTGAGGAGCCTGGTACAGCTGGAAAAGTCAGGCACGAAAACCTACGATGAAATAGAGAAATCATTGCAAGGCCACTACTTACCGAAACCTTCAGGTCATCGCAGAAAGGTTTAGGTTTCATAAGCGCGACCAAGAAGAACATGAATCAATTGCACAGTTTGTAGCTACCCTGAAAAGATTGGCTGAACCACTGCAAATTTAGGTATGTGTTGAACGATTCCATCAGAGATAGATTAGTCAGTGCAGCTATTCAAAAATACGTGTTAACCAAAAGCAATCTGACCTTAAAGAAAGCTTTGGAAGTTACTATATCCATAGAATTAACAGTGAAGAAGTTCAACTGTTGAGTTCGAGCACAAGAATTCACAAGAGGCCAGCTGGAATTCGAACACAAACTTGTACTTGCCATGGGTGTGCAGAAACCGGGATGTTGGTGACAAGACATCACGTGCAGGAATTGTGGCAGAAAGGGCCACGTTGAACCTGCTTGTTGGAAAAAGAAACAAGCTCCAGGCAAAAGTTGCAAAAAGCAAGATCCGAATAAATCGAATGGATAACTGAATAAAGGAAAAAGCGTCCACGGGGTACAAAAAGGACATGAGGAGAAATTCGATTCACAGTCTTTAAAGGACTGGCTATTACTAGTCACTCCATTACTGGGCAGTCAGCCGGTGAAGATGGAGGTGGACACTGGGCCAGCAGTCGTGTTGGTACCAGGAACTGTTTTATCAAGAAAAGCTGTTGCTCTAAAACCCTCAAAGGTTTTTCAGTATAAAAGCCTATACTGAAGAAGTGGTTCCATTGATGTAACAGTGCAATTAAATGGGCAGATGGCAGATTTGCCCCTTCACTTAGTCAAATGAAATAATTCAACATTAATGGGAAGAATTTGGCTGGAAAAGATCAGATTATATTTGGCCGAGGTAAATCTCTTGACAAATTCCGAATCAAGCCTATCCAAAACCTTGAAGAAACAAATCCATTTTCTTCAATGGTGAGCTGTGAAGCATGTGGGATATCTCAGTTTGGTTGAAGATGAAGGAAGAATGTCAAGCGAGATGCTTAAAGGCTAGGTCAGTGCCATTTGCACTCAGACCCAAGGCAGAGGCAGATTTAGAATGCCTAGTCAAAATGGGAGTCCTTGAACACATCAACATGAGTGATTGGGCCAAGCCAATCGTACCCGTGATGAAGAAAGACAGATCTGTATGCATTTGTTGCTATTTTAACTATTTCACTATTGATCCTGTGTGCAGAACAGTGCTCCCTGCCCTTGATTGATAACATATTCGCTGGGTTGGCTGGAGGCCAACACTTCAATAAAATTGACCTCGGCCAAGCATATCATCAAATGAACATGGATCAGGACTCACAACAAGCGTTGATGATTGTGATGCACAAAGGGTTATTTGATATTAATGACTACCATTTGGCATCATTTCCACACCAGTGTTGTTCCAACAAGCTCTGGATCAAATTTTAAGCGGATTAAATGGAGTCCAGTGTTACTCAGATGGCATCTTGGTTACTGGAAAGAATGAGGAAGAATATCTCCTCCACAACCTAGATGTCACACACCAGAGATTAGAAGCTCATGGATTAAGAGTCCGAAAAGACAAATGTCAATTTTTCCAATCTTCAATTCTTATCTGGGTCATGATGTGGAGATGCCGGCGTTGGACTGGGGTGAGCACAGTAAGAAGTCTTACAACACCAGGTTAAAGTCCAACAGGTTTGTTTCAAACACGAGCTTTCGGAGCACGGCTCCTTCTTCAGGTGAATGGAAAGGCTTGTTCCAGAAATGTTTATATAGACACAGTCAGAGATGCCCCGGAATGCGAGCACCTGCAGGCAATCAAATCATCAAAGATGCAGAGAGAGAGGTAACTCCAGGTTAAAGAGGTGTGAATTGTCCCAAGCCAGTTCAGTCGGTAGGCCTCTGCAAGTCCAGGCTTGTTGGTGGGGGCCAAATGTAATGCGACATGAATCCCAGATCCCGGTTGAGTCCGCATTCATGCGTGCGGAACTTAGCTATAAGTTTTTGCTCAGCAATTTTGCGTTGTCGCGTCTCCTGAAGGCCTCCTTGTAGGATGCTGACCCGGATATCAGAGGCTGAATGTCCTTGACTGCTGAAGTGTTCCCCAACTGGAAGGGAACAGTCCTGCCTGTTGATAGTCGCACGATGCCCGTTTATTCGTTGTCGCAGTGTCTGCATGGTCTCGCCAATGTACCAACGCTTCGGGACATCCTTTCCTGCAGCGTATGAGGTAGACTACATTGGTCGAGTCGCACGAGTATGCGCCGCGTACCTGGTGGGTGGTGTTTCCACGTGTAATGGTGGTGGTCCATGTCGATGATCTGGCATGTCTTGCAGAGATTACCCTGGCAGGGTTTTGTGGTGTTGTGGTTGCTGTTCTGAAGGCTGGGTAATTTGCTGCAAACAATGGTTTGTTTGAGGTTGCGCGGTTGTTTGAAGGCCAGTAGTGGGGGTGTGGGGATGACCTTGGCAAGATGTCCATCCTCGCTGATGATTGTTGGAGGCTGCGAAGAAGATGTCGTAGTTTCTCCGCCCCAGGAAAGTACTGGACGACGAAGGGTACTCTGTCAGTGGTGTCCCGTGTTTGCAGGGCCGGCTCAAGGCACCGGCAACTCGGGCAGTCGCCCGGGGCGCCATGTGCTAGGGGGCGCCAGACTCGGGTCCCGCGCATGCGCAGTTGGGCCGGTGCCAACCAGCGCATGCGCGGTGGCCGCCCTCCCCCGCTGTGGCCGCCCTCCCCCGCTGTGGCCAGCCCTCCCCCGCTGTGGCCGCCCTCCCCCGCTGTGGCCGCCCTCCCCCGCTGTGGCCGCCCTCACCCCGCTGTGGCCGCCCTCCCCCGCTGTGGCCGCCCTCCCCCGCTGTGGCCGCCCTCCCCCGCTGTGGCCGCCCTCCCCCGCTGTGGCCGCCCTCCCCCGCTGTGGCCGACCTCCCCCGCTGTGGCCGACCTCCCCCAGGGGAATGGGACAGTTCAGCGCCAACGTTTCAGCGCTGCCGTTTCAGCGCCTGGACGTTTCAGCGTCAAAAATTTCAGCTGGCCAGCGCTCATTCATTCACAGGTCACTTTACAAGTGCAACGAGATTAACAGGGGAGCCAAAAAGCTGCAGTGCAAAGGTGGTGACACAGGTATACTTAGTTATAACACTTAGTTATTTGGCCTTTTTTTGGAGTTTTATTACTGTGTGCTAAGTGGTGTGCAGAACCCAGATACAGAAGCCTCACCCCCAAGGTCTGCTTAAATGTCATGTCTCAAGCTTTTAAAATTTGCTTATCTTTAAACATGGGGATAAAAATCCCATGCTCTTTAAACATAGGGGAGAAAAAGCTGAAACTGTCAGTGAGAGTTTTGAAAAACCCTCCGTTGAACTACATGTCATCTGGTGTAGGTTAGAAAACAATTTACCATCTGCTCATGCGGTTTCAATAATCAATAATCAATTATCACTCCCCCCCGTCCGCTCCCCCCCCCCCGGTCCGCTCCCCCCCCCCTGCGGGTCTCACCCCCCCCCCCCTGCAGGTCTCCCCCCCCCCTGCGGGTCTCCCCCCCCCCCCCCCCTGCGGGTCTCCCCCCCCCCCCTGCGGGTCTCCCCCCCCCCCCTGCGGGTCTCCCCCCCCCCCCTGCGGGTCTCTCCCCCCCCCCGCGGGTCTCTCCCCCCCCCCCTGCGGGTCCGCCCCCCCCCCCCCCTGCGGGTCTCTCCCCCCCCCCGCGGGTCTCTCCCCCCCCCCCCCGCGGGTCTCTCCCCCCCCCCCTGCGGGTCTCTCCCCCCCCCCCCCCTGCGGGTCTCCCCCCCCCCTTGCGGGTCTCCCCCCCCCCCCCTTGCGGGTCTCCCCCCCCCCCTTGCGGGTCTCCCCCCCCCCCCTTGCGGGTCTCCCCCCCCCCCCCCTTGCGGGTCTCCCCCCCCCCTTGCGGGTCTCCCCCCCCCTTGCGGGTCTCCCCCCCCCCTTGCGGGTCTCCCCCCCCTTGCGGGTCTCCCCCCCCCCTTGCGGGTCTCCCCCCCCCTTGCGGGTCTCCCCCCCCCCCCCCCTTGCGGGTCTCCCCCCCCCCCCCCCCCCCCCCTTGCGGGTCTCCCCCCCCCCCTTGCGGGTCTCCCCCCCCCCCCCTTGCGGGTCTCCCCCCCCCCTTGCGGGTCTCCCCCCCCCCCTTGCGGGTCCCCCCCCCCGCGGGTCCGCCCCCCCTCCCAGGCCCCGCCCCCCCTCCCCAAGGGCGCCGAAGTTCAGCTTGCCCGGGGCGCCAGCAACCCTAGGGCCGGCGCTGCGTGTTTGTCTTCTGAGGAGGTCGGTGCGGTTTTTTTGCTGTGGCGCGGTGGAACTGTCGATCAATGAGTCGAGCGCCATATCCCGTTCGTACGAGGGCATCTTTCAGCATCTGTAGGTGTCTGTTGCGCTCCTCCTTGTCTGAGCAGATCCTGTGTATACGGAGGGCTTGTCCATAGGGGATGGCTTCTTTAATGTGTTTCGGGTGAAAGCTGGAGAAGTGGAGCATCGTGAGATTATCTGTGGGCTTGCGGTAAAGCGAGGTGCTGAGGTGACCGTCCTTGATGGAGACGAGTGTGTCCAAGAATGGAACTGAATTTGGAGAATAGTCCATGGTGAGTTTGATGGTGGGATGGAACTTATTGATGTCATCGTGTAGTCGTTTCAGTGATGTCTCGCCGTGGGTCCAAAGGAAAAAAATGTCATCGATGTATCTGGTGTATAGCATCGGTTGAATCTGGTGTATAGCATCGCAAGCCCACAGATAATCTCACGATGCTCCACTTCTCCAGCTTTCACCCGAAACACATTAAAGAAGCCATCCCCTATGGACAAGCCCTCCGTATACACAGGATCTGCTCAGACAAGGAGGAGCGCAACAGACACCTACAGATGCTGAAAGATGCCCTCGTACGAACGGGATATGGCGCTCGACTCATTGATCGACAGTTCCACCGCGCCACAGCAAAAAACCGCACCGACCTCCTCAGAAGACAAACACGGGACACCACTGACAGAGTACCCTTTGTCGTCCAGTACTTTCCTGGGGCGGAGAAACTACGACATCTTCTTCGCAGCCTCCAACACATCATCAGCGAGGATGGACATCTTGCCAAGGTCATCCCCACACCCCCACTACTGGCCTTCAAACAACCGCGCAACCTCAAACAAACCATTGTTTGCAGCAAATTACCCAGCCTTCAGAACAGCAACCACAACACCACAAAACCCTGCCAGGGTAATCTCTGCAAGACATGCCAGATCATCGACATGGACACCACCATTACACGTGGAAACACCACCCACCAGGTACGCGGCGCATACTCGTACGACTCGACCAATGTAGTCTACCTCATACGCTGCAGGAAAGGATGTCCCGAAACGTGGTACATTGGCGAGACCATGCAGACACTGCGACAACGAATAAACGGGCATCGTGCGACTATCAACAGGCAGGACTGTTCCCTTCCAGTTGGGGAACACTTCAGCAGTCAAGGACATTCAGCCTCTGATCTCCGGGTCAGCATTCTACAAGGAGGCCTTCAGGAGACGCGACAACGCAAAATTGCTGAGCAAAAACTTATAGCTAAGTTCCGCACGCATGAATGCGGACTCAACCGGGATCTGGGATTCATGTCGCATTACATTCGGCCCCCACCAACAAGCCTGGACTTGCAGAGGCCTACCGACTGAACTGGCTTGGGACAATTCACACCTCTTTAACCTGGAGTTACCTCTCTCTCTGCATCTTTGATGATTTGATTGCCTGCAGGTGCTCGCATTCCGGGGCATCTCTGACTGTGTCTATATAAACATTTCTGGAACAAGCCTTTCCATTCACCTGAAGAAGGAGCCGTGCTCCGAAAGCTCGTGTTTGAAACAAACCTGTTGGACTTTAACCTGGTGTTGTAAGACTTCTTACTGTATCTGGGTCATGTCATCGTTGCCAAGGGACTACATAAGTCACTTTCGAAAGTCAAAGCCATTACCGCGGCACCCACACCTCAAAATATCAACCAACTTAGATCTTTGTTAGGTTTATTAAATTATGACAGAATCTGTGTTCCTAATCTGGCTACTATTCTAAAACCCTTGTACAATCTACTGTGTCAAAATAAAAAGTGGACATGGGTGGAGCAATGTCAGAGAACATTCGTGCAAACCAAAGAGGTGCTACACAAGTCAAAAACCCTGATGCATTTTGATCCATAGTCACCCCTGCAACTGGCATGTGACACATCACCTTAAGTGGGCCACAGATAGCTGAAAGGTGAAGGGAAGCTGGTAGCCTTTTCATTCAGGACCTTGAATAAGGCCTAAAGCAATTACGGGCAGATAGAGAAAGAAGACCTAGAAATCATTTTTGGAATAAAACGGTTCTACCAATTCATGTCTGGGAGGAAATTCACTTTATTGACGGACCATTGCCCACAAACAATAATTCTTGGACCTTATACCGGGATTCCATCAGTGGCAATGAACAGAATGCAGAGGTGGCCATTACTCTTGCCTGCGCATACATAGATAAAGTATCATCAGTTAAATCTTCATGGGAACTCAGATGGACTCTCCCGACTTCCCTTGCCAAATAGTACGTTGATAAGCAGTTTGTGTGGAAACATTTTATACTTTGAGCAAGTAGATAACATTGCTGTAACCGCAGGACAATTTAAGAAGCATACCAGAAATGGTCCAGTGCTGTCAGAGATTATGGACATGTTGCTTCGAGGAACAACTTTAGGAGCAAACCCTGATTTCAGGGCTTCAGGGGCAAACCACGGAGCTGGTTTCGCAAGAGTTAGTGCACTACTTGAAGGAGAATGGGTATCAACACATCTGATCTGCGCCTTATCATCCTGCCACAAATAGGCTGATAGAACGTTTTGCACAGACGATGAAACATTTGTTTTTGTTAAAATTTTTTACATTCTCCTCCTTTTGCACATTTTCTCCCAAATTTACACCCACCAACAATAAACAATAATCAGTAACAAATATGTCCATCCCCATATCAATAACAACAATCCCATCCTCCCACCAAACCCCAAACATTAGCCCGCATGTTCACACAAACAAATCACAAAAAGGAATTAGGGATCACCCATCGTCGCTATTAACACACACAGCCCCCCCCCCCCCCCCCCCAACCCCCCCCCCCCAACTAATGTTCGATGTTATCCAGTTCTTGAAAGTGCACGATGAATAATGCCCATGAATTGTAGAACCCCTCCATCCTTCCCCTCAGTTCAAACTTAACCTTCTCAAGAGTCAAGAATTCCAACAGGTCCCCCCTCCACGCCAGGACACAGGGTGGAGAGGTTGCTGTCCAACCTATCAGGATCCGACTTCGGGCAATCAACGAGACGAAGGCTACAACATCTGCCTCCGCACCCGTCTCCAACCCTGGCTGGTCCGACACCCGAATATGGCCTCCCGGGGGCCCATGTCCAGTTTCATACGCACCACTTTAGGAATTACCCTGAAAACCTCCTTCCAATAATCCTCTAGTTTTGGACAGGACCAAAACAGATGAACGTAATTCGCACCCCCCCCCCCCCCCCCCCCCCCCCCCCGCGCAACGTTCACACACATCTTCTACTCCTTCAAAGAATCGGCTCATTCTTGCCCTCGTGAGGTGTGCTCTGTACACCACCTTCAGCTGTATCAGCCCCAACCTCGTGCACGAGGTGGAGGTATTCACTCTCCAGAGCACCTCACACCAGTGGCAGTGGGCGCCATGACAACTGTTGGGAATCTGAGGTTGCTGGGTGAGAGATCACTACGGAGGTGTGATGGGCGTGTGAAGGGGTGCAGCTGAAGACATTATGAGGCAGATTTACCCTGGCTGCACAAAGAAGGTAATTTGTCTTCTTTTGGTACTGAGGCCCAGTCCTCTTATGAAGTGAGCTGACACTCATTATCACGGCCACCACCTCCCAGGCGGACGTGGTGACCTTGCTTTTGGATGGCTGAACGATCGCAGGTAGAGGATGTCACGCCTCTGCTCTACACCATCCAGGAGTTTGGTTTAGGGATCCCTCTGAAAATCTTGGTGCTGTCTCCCTGGCAGCCATTAGAACATAGAACATAGAACAGTACAGCACAGAACAGGCCCTTCGGCCCTCGATGTTGTGCCGAGCCATGATCACCCCACTCAAACCCACGTATCCACCCTATACCCATAACCCAACAACCCCCCCCCCCCCTCTTAACCTTACTTTTATTTGGACACTACGGGCAATTTAGCATGGCCAATCCACCTAACCCGCACATCTTTGGACTGTGGGAGGAAACCGGAGCACCCGGAGGAAACCCACGCACACAGGGGGAGGACGTGCAGACTCCACACAGACAGTGACCCAGCCGGGAATCGAACCTGGGACCCTGGAGCTGTGAAGCATTTATGCTAACCACCATGCTACCCTGCTGCCCTTCTCCCATTCTCCCGACTCGACATGGAAGAAGTGCCGGGGAGTGCTGGGGGAGTGTTTAAAAGGAGTGCCGCACTGATTACAGTGATCAAGATTGCCCGAGGCGAGCGAATCATGCAAACCGCCATGAGCTCGCCGTGAATCACGTGGGAAAAAAACTTTGTTAAAGAGGCTCAATATTCGCTGATATTTCCCGCCATCACCATTGGCGGGATTCCCACTGGTTCTCACCGGAACCGGCACTTTGATAATTATGGTAAGATTCCGCCCCATTTCTCCAAAATGACAATTAAATCATTCCCATGTACCATCATTTGCACCTTCAAATCATCCACCTTGCCACATGCATTCAGATAGAGTGCACTTAATTTTGTCTTTGTAACATTATTCCACATTCTAATCCCATTTGATGCTTGCCTTTGTTTCATCTGCATTCTAAGTTTGTTTACTACTTTTCTACTTCCTATTACCAATTTTGCTTCCCTCTAATCTGAGCTCTCAGCTTCCCATTCATCTGTCAGTCTAGCTTAAACCCTCCCCAACAACACTAGCAAATCTCCTTGCGAGGATGTTAGTCCCAGACATGCTAAGGTGCAACCCGTCCATCTTGCATAGCCTCTACCTGCCCCAGAACCAGTCCCAATGCCTCAGAAATCTGATCCCCTCCCACCCACATTAATATGCCAGTCATGCTTTCAATTGCTCGATCCGCCTATTCATGTGATCACGTGCACGTGGCACTGGGGAGTAATCCTGCAGAAATTCCTTTGTTGTTGTGTCCGATAACATTCTTGATCACAGTGGGTTAAACAGCTGGCTTGTAATGCAGAACAATGCCAGCAGCGTGGGTTCAATTCCAGTACCGGCCTCCCTGAACAGGCGCCGGAATGTGGCGACTAGGGGCTTTTCACAGTAACTTCATTTGAAGCCTACTTGTGACAATAAGCGATCATCATTTCGTTAACTCATGAAAGTTTCCTGTTTGCTGTTTTTTGAAAAGTTGTAAACATGTTCCTTCAGAAGGTGCTTAAAATGTAGCTGGGAATACAAAACAGAGGCAACGTTCACAACCAGTAGGGACAAGAGATATTTTTACCCCCAGCATTCTTTCAACTTTTCATAATGCATCAACTTAAATTCAGCCCAAGGGCATTGTGAATCAGACAGCGGCTGTAATCTTTGAGCCATAGTTTGCTAACTGAAGCACTGTGGGCTACAATGCGACAGTACATTAATTCTTTCAGTCTCTAGTTTCAAGGACTCTGTTACATTCTTTGTTTTTGTGGTACTAAAGGTACTAATTTACTGATATAGCCACACAATAGCCCTGAACTGCAGTCAATAGCATATAATTATTTTAATTCAGAGTGCAGTTCTTACCCACTCTCTTTAAGGCTCTTCTCTATAATGCAGTCTGAATTGTAACATACCTGATAGTTAAACCTCATCTATCCTTTGATCTTTTGCTGTATATTTTACAGCAGGATTTTTTAATATGCAAAAATCACGTAATGTAGCAAAGTTTTGTGACAGAAAATTGCTCATAACAGTACTTTCCTTATATAGAATAGGTAACACTAGTCCACCACTGTCTTCAGCTATGTCTGAGGAGAGAATTAACTCCAGATTGCATTGATAATGTTAACTAGTGAATGGAATTGGCAGTGGAAGAGGCTAAAATCATATTATGGGCATTAAAGGATGGTGATTGTTCCCTCTCCAGCCAGACTGACGTCTACTTCTGACATGTGTATTTTGTTGTGATTCAGCTCCCCCGTTCTTGCCCCTTGTTCCATGTCAGAGTTTACGATTCAGAGCTGTACTGCCTCCAGTTAAAAAAAAGGTTAAATGCGGCAACGCAAATAAGTGGTTGAGCTTCAACAGAAAAATAAACGATCGGAAAGTTAAGTTAAAACCAGAAGATGTAACAGTTGCTGGCTCCAGGAGAAGATACTTATCATGAGGAATAAGAGGCAAAGAAATGACAAAGCCAGTAGAAAAGGCAGGCAAGCAGGTAGAAAGCACATAGAAAAGTGAGATAGCTAGGGAGCAATCAGATTAGGGGACAAGCCAAACAGTTTCAAAAGCATTGGGGCCAAAGACAGAAGTACAGGCGAAGGGGCCCAAGAATGGCAAAAGATTTTTGTTTTATTTGGTTGACATAAATTGACAGGAATAAAAAACCATGGCATAAATCAGCCTGCTGATTGTTTCAATGCAACCAAATACAAACAAGTTTTTCTGCTGAGGATTTCAGCAGGGTGTGGGTGTGCACAAGGCGTTTGGTCAGCTGAACATGATGTCAAATGGACGTCACGTCAATCACTTCTGGATTTCACCCAGATATGCTCAGAGGCTCAGGGGAAACCCGTTAATTTTTTATTCGTTCGTGGGATATGGGTGTTGCTGGTTGGGCCAGCATTTATTGCTCATCCCTAATTGCCCCTTGAACTGAGTGGCTTGCTCGGCCATTTCAGAGGGCATTTAAGAGTCTGGAGTCACATGTCGGCCTTTTAACATGCAAACCCACGTAATATAGCAAAGCTTTGTGACAGAAAATTGATCATAACTGTACTTTCCTTATACAGAATAGGTAACACTAGTCCATCACTCTGTCCTCAGCTATGTCTGGTAAGGATGACAGATTTCCTTTCCTAAAGGATATTAGTGAACCAGATGGGTTTTAACGACAATTGACAATGGTTTTATGGCCATCGTTAGATTTTAATTCCAAATTTTTATTGAATTCAAATTTCACCATATGCCATGCCGGGATTTGAACCCAGGTTCCAAGAGCATTAGCCCGGGTCTCAAGATTACTAGTCCAGTGACAATACCACAGTGCCACTATCTCCCCAGTGCAGCTGTCAGGTAAATCATTTAAATATGTAATAGATAGTTAAATCCTGTTTAAACCAAACATTATGGCTTTAGCAGCCAGTGAAGCTGTGAGCTACTCGCAGGATCATCAAGGTGAGTACTTGGCGGGGAGTGCTTCTTCTTTCAGAGAGTGCTTTCAGTGCTCGACAGGTGATTGCCAACTTTTTGGAAGTAATTTCACCATTGTAGCTCTCACCTATACCTCTGATGAAGAGAAAGAGGAGCGGCAACACTAATTCAAACACCAACAGCAACAGAAGCAAATATCAACACCAGTTGCCACCTCTTCAGTCGCATGCTGTTCCACAGGGCATGGGGGATAGATAGTGTAGTGATCTGTACATATATCTGCACATACACCAGGGGCTGCAGCATAGATGTAACAGCCACAGCATCACTAGAGGGCAGCATCAGAGATGGGTATAAAGGGTCGAGCCCAACGCAGGAACGCCTCTTGGAGAGCACAGAGCTAGTGAGCAGCAGCAGAGACAGCTCAGCACTAGGCAGTTTACCTTAGCTTCACTGGTGATACCTCTTGACTGTTTTACATCTAGTTGAGCTCTGGAAGCAGAACGAACCCTTTGAATAAAGTGTCCGTGTTAACTGTAAGTCTGCAGTCTTTATTCAGACTTAGAGAATAACATATAGTACCAGGAGTGATTTCAGCATGCTGGCTAGACACATGCAAGAGGAGAGAACTTAAACCAGACATTCGACCAAGGAAGGCCTCGCAGCATTCGGACCCTTCAGATTCCAATCAGCACGATGGACCCAATCCAACCTCCGCGCCAGCTGAAGACCACTGGTAATATGCATTCCAATTGGAAACTTTTTATACAACAGTTCAAAATATATCTAGAAGCTAAGGATCTGACCTCAGCGTCTGATGCCAGGAAGATAGCCTTGTTCTTATCCCTGGCAGGGCCCCAGGTATTAGAAAGATATAATTCCTTTACCTACCTGGAAGGGGAGGACAAGGGTAAGCTGGAAACAATCATCAAAAAATTAGAAACCCACTGTCAATCTGAAGTCAATGAGATATTTGAAAGATTCAAGTTCACCAGGCGTTTGCAAAAACCGGGAGAATCTTGCAGCAGTTTTGCAACTGATTTAGAATTACTAGCTCAATCCTGCAACTTTGCTGGTCCCTCATCAGAGGCCAGATAGTCAATGGTATATCTGATGAGGGACGTAGAAAATCCTTATTAAAACAAAAAGACCTAACCCTGGAAACAGCCATGCAAAGATGCTCTACTTATGAAAAAAGTAAAGAAGAATATGAGCAGTTTACTTACCAGGACCAAGGCCTTCACCACGAGGTCGAGCCCGTCAAAATGGTGGCCCAGGCTTCCAGAAGGCGCTCCTTGAACGGCAATCCCGCGCTCGCGAACCTGGGTGCAGGCCACACGCATGCACAGTTCTCCCGAAGATTTGACACGGAAGAAAGGCCTACTGCGCATGTGCGAGCGTGGAGGGACAGCGTCATGACGTGTCCCGCTGCGGACACGCCCACTTAAAAGGGCAATGTCCAGCTTCTGGAAAACAATGTTTAAAGTGTGGCAAATACAACCACTTTGCCTCACAGTGCAGAGCTGCACTGCAAATAAAGACAACAAGACAGGAACACATGAACTTCAATGTAAAAAGCATAGATTCAACAGAGCACAAAAAAACCAATGATGAGTATTCCTCGGATGAGGACAACCTCACTTGCGACAACTCGCTTGTCGTTGACACGATCGAGACAATTGAGGAACATGATGCAATAATCGCCATGCGTCACCCGGTCAACAGCATTGATTCCAGCAGTGAGTGGGCTGCGACTGTGCAAGTCAATGACTTTCCATTTGTCTTCAAGCTTGACACTGGGGCCTCAGCTAACCTCCTCACTAGCAAGGATCTCCATTCGATTCCAGGAGACCATGAAATAATACCCGCTGCATGTCGGCTGAAGGACTACAACGGCAATCAGATCACCTCAAAGGGATCGTGCCATCTCCCGGTGGACAACAAGACGATACGCAAGCAGCTACGATTCGAGATTGTAGACGACAATAAATCATCACTGTTAGGCGCTCAGGCCTGCAAAGACTTGCGGCTGGTGCAACGCATTTACATGCACACCCAGGATCCATCAAGCCTGGAAGCTAAAATCCACAGCATGCCTTAAGAATACCCCGCCGTATTCAAAGGCATGGGCACCCTACCCTGCCAATACAAAATCATGCTGAAGACAGAGGCCAAACCCGTCATTCAGCCGCCCAGGAGGGTTCCAACTTCACTACGGGAGAAGTTGAAAGCGGAACTCAACAGACTGCAGTCACAAGGCGTAATATCGTGAGTCACACAGCCGACTGACTGGGTTAGCTCTATTGTCTGTGTTAAGAAACCTTCTGGAGATCTTTGCATATGTATAGACCCGAAGGACCTGAACCAGAACATTCGCCGGGAACACTACCGCATCCCCAAGCGTGAAGAGATCACATCTGAGATGGCGAATGCTCGTATCTTCACCAAACTCGACGCATCGCAGGGGTTTTGGCAGATACAGCTCTATGACTCGAGCAGATTACTGTGTACGTTCAACACGCCATTTGGACGTTTCTGCTTCAATCGTAAGCCCTTTGGCATTATCTCTGCGTCAGAGATTTTCCACAGGATAATGTAGCAAATGACCGAGGGCATCGAGGGTGTCAGAGTCTATGTAGATGACATCATCGTATGGTCCACCGCTGAAGAAGAACACCTCTGTCGTCTGAAGAAGGTGTTTCAGAGGATTCCTAAATACGGTTTGAAACTGAACCAGACAAAACGCACATTTGCGAAGGAGTCTGTAACCTTTTTGGGTGACACCATATCATCTCAGGGTGTCAGCCCTGATGAGGCGAAAATCGCTGCAATATGGACCATGAAGATGCCACACGACAAGAAGGCGGTGCTACGATTTCTGGGCTTCCTCAATTTCCTCGGCAGGTTCATCCCAAACCTGTCCGCACGGACGGCAGCTTTACGCAATCTCCTACGAAAGACCACTGAGTTTGAGTGGACACAACGTCACCAGAATGAATGGGTGGATCTCAAACAGCAACTGACGAGGGCACCGACCCTTGCTTTTTTTGATGCAACCAGACCTACCAAGATCTCCACTGACGCCAGCCAGGATGGGATTGGCGCCGTTCTCCTCCAACAGGACGACCAGTTTGACTGGGTCCCAGTGGCATACACATCCAGGGCCATGACCGCAACTGAGTGCGATCGAAAAAGAATGTCTCGGACTCCTCACTGGGATTCTGAAGTTCCATGACTATGTGTACGGCCTGCCCACGTTCATAGCGGAAACCCACCACAGACTGTTGGTCTGTATCATAGACAAGGATCTAAATGACATGACACCTCGTCTGCAGCGCATCATGATGAAGCTGCAAAGGTATGATTTCGCCCTAGTATACACCCCGGGAAGAGACCTTGCCATTGCCAATGCACTTTTCCGATCAATTGGCACTGACAATGTACCATTAGCCCCTGTCAGTGAAACCGAGGCCCAAACACAGTTATGCATGGAGAATTTGCCTGCTTCGGATGAGAAGCATCGCCTAATCCGACAGGAGACGCAGAAAGACGCAACCTTACGGAGGGTGCTGCACCTACTCCAGCACGGTTGGACGAGTGGACAATGTCCACAATTTCAGAATGTCAAGTCAGAACTGATTGAAGTTGACGGCCTGCTGCTATGCAATGCGCAGATTGTGATTCTGGCCACACTCCGCGGCGAGATGCTACGTAAGATTCATGAAGGCCACCTAGGCATTGAGAAATGCAAAAGGTGAGCACGACAGGCTGTGTACTGGCCCGACATGAATCAAGACATAACGGACATGATCATGACATGTGACACCTGTCAAAGACATCAACCCGCACAGTGTAAAGAGCCATTGCAGCAACATGAACTCACAATGGCGCTGTGGACAAAAGTGGGCATTGACCTATTTCATGCCACAGGGCGTGATTACGTCTTGATCGTGGACTATTACTCAAACTATCCGGAGGTACTGAAACTCCATGATCTCACGTCTTCATTTGTCATCAAGGCGTGCCAGGAGACATTTGTGCGACATGGAATCCCGCGTGTGGTGATGTCGGATAATGGTCCCTGCTTCGCGAGCTGGGAATGGAAAGAGTTCTCCGACCACTACAGCTTTCGGCATGTAACATCCAGTCCGCACTACCCACAGTCAAATGGGAAAGTGGAAAAGGGTGTCCACATCGTTAAACGACTTATTAGCAAGGCAACAGATTCACGCTCGGACATCAACCTAGCGCTGTTATCCTACCGAGCAACCCCATTGAGCTCAGGACTGTCGCCAGTACAGATGCTCTTCGGCAGGAACATCCGGACAACCCTACTGGGCGATTCAATTCCGAGACCCCGATAACGCTCTGGTACTCGACAAAATGCGGGTACTACGGTCCAAACAAAAACAATATTATGATCAACTTGTGATCCCACTCAAGCCACTGAACATGGGCGACATCGTCAGGATCAGGGACCCAGAAGGCGGATGGTCTGAGCCAGCCACGGTGATCAGGCAGGAGGCACTGCGGTCCTACATTGTCAAGTCGTCGGCGGGAGTACTCTTTCGCCGTAACCGCCGGGATCTGTTAATGCTGCGGCCTACAACGCCAATGTTTCCCGCACTGGACTTGACCAAGTCCATTAGTCCACAGGATGTTCCTCGCCATGCAACGCCAGACAGTACTCTTTACGACATCAAACCATCATCCCCACCACCACCGTTACAACGCTCCAGCAGAAGGCGTAAGGCACCCGACCGGCTAGATTTGTAACCCACAAGACAAACATGAACATTTCTCACGGTGGACTCATAACACTGTTAATTGTTTCTGTATTACGTTATAATTTTTGCAGTGTGCAGATTTGCTTATTCTCACCACTTGTTCTGTACAGTTTTCTTGCGGCTAGACTAGAAAACATATCAAATCAAAAGGGGGGGATGTAGTGATCTGTACATACATCTGCACATACACCAGGGACTGCAGCACAGATGTAACAGCCACAGCATCACTAGAGGGCAGCATCAGAGATGGGTATAAAGGGTCGAGCCCAAGGCAGGAACGCCTCTTGGAGAAGCACAGAGCTAGTGAGCAGCAGCAGACAGAGACAGCTCAGCATAGGCAGTTTACCTTAGCTTCACTCGTCATACCTCTTGACTGTTTTACATCTAGTTGAGCTCTGGAAGCAGAACGAAACCTTTGAATAAAGTGTTTGTGTTAACTGTAAGTCTACAGTCTTTATTCAGACTTAAAGAATAACATAGAAAGGGCGATCCAGCTTCCAGGAGGTAAGACCCCCAATACAGGGTCCACAGACACACAGGCAGAAAATCAGCTCTTGCAAAAGGAGGCTCAGGTTTTCAGAACAGGGCCTTACCAACATTTATAGCCTCTGGAAACAAGACTTCCACAATGGAGCAGGTGGGCATGCATTTCCACTGACCAGTGAACCTGTCCCACTTAGCTGTGTACCGGGGGTACAGTGATGATCCTTGTACTAGCCTTGGCCATTCTGCTACCAATGGCGTACTGGTACTGGACAGCTACCAGCCTCTGATTGGACAGCATCTCTCAATGGTGAGAACATTTCCCTGCAAAAGCCTGGAACCTCAATGGCAGCTTTGGCCTAATTAGGATTTTATCCTATCGGTACTCCCGGAAATTGCCCCGGTGAATTTGCCACCAGCTTTCCATCTGCGACGATTAAATTTGGCCCAAGGTATGGGGATGGAATGAGCTTCTAATGCAATGAGGAGAAATATACCATAAAAAAATCAAAATGTACCAAACATAGAAACATCGAAAAAATATAGCATAGGAGGCTATTTGGCCCATTGTGTGCCCTGCATGTTTGCGAGATGAAGTCTTGACAACACTCTTTCATTTCTTCTGGGTGGTCACAGGTTAACATTCAGAAAGGTAGGCGATTGGGCTAAAATAAGGCACAAAGGAATTTTATGCAATCACATTTACGAGTACATTACCAGAGAAAATGAAACCCTAAGCATATAGCCCTCAGGATCATCAATTCCTGATTTATTTCAAAGTCAATCTGATAATGCATGAACTTTATTTAACTCCACCCTTTCAGGGCCTTCTCTGAGAGCTTGACAGATGCAATGGCCCCATTGGGAAGGAGACATGCCTACAATTTTCCTGGTCCATTTGCCTGGCCAAGCACACTTCCACTGCAGGCGCACTCCTCTGCAGGGCCTATTCTGGATGGAATTTGGAACAAAATGTGGGCCTGAGAAGCTAACAGCTGTGCACCTGGCCTCAAGAACCAAAGTTCATCTGAGCTACAATTAGTTGAAAAAGCCACAGCAATCCCAGGAGAATATTGTGGACGTAGGGACATGCCACTTTGGATATCTGGCCCCATTTTCTCCTCAATATGTTTTGGCCATTTGTAATTCTCAGACACAGGTATGATGAAAATGTCTCCTAATGTATTTTAAATCACATTAGGTGACAGTTACAAAAAATGAACACCATTCATCTAATACAGCCACACCATCCAGAAAGAACAAAGAACCTAAGAAATACAAGCAGGAGTAGGCGTTCATCCCCTCCTTGCTCCATCATTCAATATGATCATGGCTGCACTTATACCTGAATTCCACTCTCCTGCCACTCCCCATTCTCTTGATTCTCTGATAGATCAAAAACCTATCGATCTCACTCCTGAATATACTCAACAGCTGAGCATCTGCAACGCTCTAGGGTAGACAATTGCAAACATTCAAAGCTGTTTGGATGAACATCTCAATCCTAGATGTTTGATCATTTATTCTGGGACCTGACCCCATGTTCAAAACTTGCCAGCTAGGAAAACCAACCACTAATGTGCTCACTCTGTCAAGCCCCTTCAGAATATTGTGTGTTTCAATGAGGTAACTTCTCATTATTCTAATATCAAGAGAGTGTAGGCCCAGATTACTCTGCTTATCATCATAGGTCCCCCCTATCAGCCCAGGAAAAAACTAGTGAACTTCAACTCCGCCACTTCCAAGACAAGTATAGCCTTCCTTAAATATGGAGACCAGAACTGCACACAGTATTCCAGGTGTGGCCTCACCAAAGCCTTGTACATCTGGAACAAGACTTCTTTATTCCTGTACTCCCAGTCTCCTTGCCTCTTGGCCGGCACGATAGCACAGTGGTTAGCACTGTTGCTTCACAGCACCAGGGTCCCAGGTTCGATTCCCGGCTTGGGTCACTGTCTGTGTGGAGCCTGCACATTCTCCTCACGCCTGCATGGGTTTGCTCCGGGTGCTTCAGTTTCCTCCCACAAGTCCCGAAAGACGTGCTGTTAGTTAACTCGGACATTCTAAGTTCGCCCTCAGTGTACCCGAACAGGTGCCGGAATGTGGCGACCAGGGGCTTTTCACAGTGATGTCATTGCAGTGTTAATGTAAGCCTACTTGTGGCAATAATAAAGATTATTATTATTTTAACGGCCAACGTGCCATTTGCCTTCCTAATCACTTGTCGTACCTGCATGAGAACTTGCTGTGCTCCTTGCATTAATACACCCAAGTCTCTCTGAACATCAACACTTAAAAGTTTCACACCTTTAATGAAATATTCTGCGTTTCTATTCTTACTACCAAAATAATAGTTCCTCAAATTGTCCTCCATTGGCAATCTTGTTGCACACTCATTTAACCTGTCTATATTTCTTTGCAACCTCTTTGTGTCCTCCTCGCAGTTTCCATTCCCATCGAACTTTGTGTTTGTCTGCAAACCTAGATACTTGTCTCTTCATCTGCCATTGATAAAGATGGTAAATAGCTGAGGGCCCAGTACTTATCATTACAGCACTCCAACAGATACAGCCTGCCAACTTGAAAATGCTCTGTTTATCCCTAATATCTCCCTCCTGTTCATTAACCAATCCTCCATCCATGCCTCTATTTTTCCCTTAACTCTATCTGTATTGTATGGCACTTTATGGAATTCCTTTTGGAAATGCAGGTTTTCGACAACTACTGTTCCCCTTTATCTACCCCATTCATTCCATTCCCAAATACTAATAAATTTGTCAAAAAAGATTTCCCTTTCATAAAATCATGTTGACCTTGTCTGATCATACGATAATTTTTAGGTCCATTGTTAAGAAATCCTGAATAATGGATTCCATCATTTTCCCAATGACTGATGTCAGGCGAACGGCTTACTCTCTTCCTCCCTTCTTGAATAGTGGAGCTAACTAACTAACTTTTGAGAACTTAAAACAATTGCTAACTTCCTATCTGTTCGGGATTTTTGGAAAATCATTACCAGTGCATTCAAAATATCTGCAGCTACCCCTTTAGAACTGTGAAATGTAAGCCAGCAGATGCTGAGCATTTGTCACCTCTTAGTCCCTATGTTTCACCAAAATGTTATCCCTGCTGATATCCATTACTTTAATTCCTCACTTTTAGTCGCCCAACCTCTATATTTCTGGTTTGTTTTTTACTGTGAAGACACAAACTATTTGTTCATTTTCTCTGCCATTTACTTATTCCCTATGATAATTTCTCCTGTCTCTGACTCTAAGAATCTCTGATAAGGTTCTGCGCTGCCCACAGGAAAAGAGAAAGAGAATCGTAATGTCCCTGGAAATACGGCCAAAAGTAAATCCCCTCGTCATCTTCTTTTCTCCAAGTAGGAAAGGCCCAGCTTCTTCAATCCATCCATGCCACTATCATCCCTGGAACATCCCAGTCCAAAATCATGCAGGTCAGGTGGATTGGCTATGCCAAGTTGCCCCTTAGTGTCCAAAGGTTGGGGGGGTTATGGGGATAGGGCAGGGGAGTGGGCCTAGATAGGGTGCTCTCTCACAGGGTCGGTGCAGATGCAATGAGCCGAATGACCTCCTTCTGCACTGGATTGTATGGAACCACTTTTGTGACTATTTTTCATAGAATTTACAGTGCAGAAGGAGGCCATTCGGCCCATCGAGTCTGCACCGGCTCTTGGAAAGAGCACCTTACCCAAGGTCAACACCTCCACCCTATTCCCATAACCCAGTAACCCCACTAAACACTAAGGGCAATTTTGGACACTAAGGGCAATTTATCATGGCCAATCCACCTAACCTGCACATCTTTAGACTGTGGGAGGAAACCGGAGCACCCGGAGGAAACCCACGCACACACGGGGAGGATGTGCAGACTCTGCACAGACAGTGACCAAAGCCGGAATCAAATCTGGGACCCTGGCGCTGTGAAGCATTTGTGCTATCCACAATGCTACCGTGCTGCCCCATGATGCATTTTATGCATCCTATCCAATGCATTGCAAGCTTCCTAAAGTGTGGTGCCCCAAACTGCACACAGTGGGTGGAAGTTTCCCATATGTTTTCAAAGTGTCAGTCTCAGACTGAAAACTGGTGTGTAGATCTGCACAGACCTTTTCAATGCATGTTTTGAGCCTATCTGAGTAAAAGAAAACGAGCAGGTGCGGTATGTGCTGTTACTCTATCAGGGCCGAGCCTGATAGAGCTGGCAAGGTCGGCTCCACGGGGGTTAGGGCACCATCATTAAAGGACAACCCAAACAACACACAAACTGAACGGCCCCAACACCACCCCCCCCCCCCCCCCCCCCCCCCAGGCAAATGTTAGAGCCTCCACCATTGGAGGCGACCCCCATCCCCCCCACAGCAGAAGTGATGAGGTTCTTCCCTCTCCTCCCCCCCCCCCATAACCCCAACATAGGGGCACCTTCCCCACCCTTTGTGAGCATCGGGCAACCACCTCTTATCCCTCCCCCCCCTCCCTTGCAGGCATCGGGGCGACTGGAAACCTCCCCCCCCCCCCCCCCCCACCCCCAACCACTGCAACTCGGGGACACCCTCCCCCCTCACAGGCATCAGCCCTCCCCAACCCACAAAAAGGGGAAGCCCTCCCATTGGTCTGCTCAGAGGGCCTAATCCTGACACTTCCTCTTGTCACAGGTTGCCACTGCCAGATTGGCACAGAATTCAATTTCATCAGCCATTTGTACGCCCGTTTCACCAGCCTGTCTGTCCATTTGAAGTTCATCACCGTTCTCCTCACAGTACACAATGCTTCCAAATTGTGTGTCATCCTCAAATTTTGAAGTTGTGCCATGTACACCCAAGTCTTGGTCATTAATATGTATCAAGAAAAGTATGGGTCCTAACATTGGTGAATCCCACTATATACCTTCCTCCATTCCAAAAAACAACTAGTCACACTATGCTGTTTCCTGTCTCTCAACCCGTTTCGCATCAATGCTGCAATTGTACTTTATCCAATGCCATCACCTTTTGAAATGTCTTCTCTCATGCTTATTCAATTGACTTCAAGTTTAAGGCTTTTGTTTGGACTTTCAAAATTAAGATGGAACTCAACTGTATTCTGGTCATCTTTCCCCAGAGGTTCAGAGAACCCACAGTTCTCCATCACAACATGCAGCTGTTACTTAAAAAAAAGGTAATTCCTTCTCTTACTGTATCATTCCATTCAAGGTGTTCAAACAATTCATATAAATACTACTTTGGTAGCGCCTCCCAAACCCATGACTTCAAGAATCCAGGAGAACAAAGAAAGAAGGTATGTGGGAATACAATCACCTATTAAGTTCCCTGCCATTTTGACTTGCGCATTTGGGTCACTGTCTGTGTGGAGTCTGCACATCCTCCCCGTGTGTGCGTGGGTTTCCTCCAGGTGCTCCGGTTTCCTCCCACAGTCCAAAGAGGTGCAGGTTGGGTGGATTGGCCATGATAAATTGCCCTTAGTGTCCAAATTCTATGATTAACCTAGGACAAAAGTTTGGCACAACGTCGTGGGCCGAAGGGCCTGTTCTGTGCTGTATTTCTCTATCTATCTATCTATTTCGTGCACTTCAGTTTTGTTGGGTCAAAATCAAGGAACGCCCTAATATCGCTGAGAAATGTGGCGAATCAAGAAGATGGTCCAGCCCCACCTTCTCAAGGACAAATTAGCATGGGCAATAAATAGTAAATTTTTCAACAATGCCCATATTCACAGAATGAATTAAAGAAAACACTTTAGCAGTCCATCCAGGACCACGCTTGTAAGTGAAATTTGACAGTGGCATATATATTTATATGCATTATATATATATGTTGGCAAAGAGTCAAGAGTAGCTGTGAGGGTAGCCAGAACAATCAGTGATGATCGACTTCCGGTAGCGGCTATGAAGGAGTAAGTCACACATTTGGTGGCTCCCGCTCTGGTCGACTTTTGGACCCCCCCCTCCGATTTTCTACTGGACTTGCATTGTAAAACTGATGGCAGAGGCAATTGTGTACTGAATTCCCACATCGGTGCATGGGGAGGACTAGAAGTGCTCGTAAAGGCAGGAACAGAAAGACAGAGAAGGTTTGGGCTGAAGCTGCAGCGGGAGACAGCATGGCGGAGGAGTGGTCCTTTGGTTTGTCGACCCAGCGGTCAATGGAGCACCTGATGCAAGTTATTCAGGAAGGCTTTGCTAAGCAGAAACGGGACTGCTTGGACCCGATAAAAGAGTCAATTGAGCGGCTGGAGATTAGATTGGACGCCCAAGATCGGGTGATCCAGAAAGTAGAGAAGGTGCTGGCTGAGCAGGAGGAACATCAAACTGCGGTGGAGTTGGAGGTGGGGATGCTGATGGACCAGCCGAAAAGGCTCCTGGAGAAGGTGGAGGACCTAGAGAATAGGTCCCGCCAGCAGAACTTGAGAATCGTTGGGCTCCCAGAGGGGTCGGAAGGAACAGACGCTGGGGTATACATAGCGGGCATGTTTGAGAAGCTGCTGGGGAGGGGACATTCTCCCGACCCTTGGAGGTGGACAGAGCTCACAGAGCACTCGTGAGGAAGACGCGAATGGGAGACCCGCCCAGGGCAATGGTGGTGAGATTCCACAGATACTTGGACGAGGAGCGCATTCTACAGTGGGCCAAGCAGACGCAGAGCTGTAAGTGGGACAACAATGTCCTGTAGGTTTACCAAGACATGAGTGTGGAGGTGGCCAGGAGGAGAGCAGGCTTCAACCAGATTAGGTCGATCTTTTTAAGAAAAAGGTGAAGTTCGGACTGTTGTATTCCGCCCATCTCTGAGCCACGCATGAGGAACAGCACTTTTATTTCGAGTCGCCTGAAGACGCGCTGGACTTCGCGAAAAGGAAAGGACTGGTGGTGGACTGAGAACTTTTGAACTTTGCTGCAACGTTCTTGTTTTTATTTTTTTTTGTTTTTCTGTTCTTGTTTTTAAAGAAATTTCTTGTTTTTCGTTTTGTGGAAGATGTTTGTAATGCCTTTTGCATTGATTTGGGACCAGTGGTAGTGCTGAGTGAGTTAAGGTTTTCATTTGCACTGTTGGGGTATGGAGGTGTGCTTGTCTAGATCTTGGTGTTTTTCTGTCGGGCAATTGTGTGGGGATTGTTTGATGTTGGAGTATGTTTGTATGAGCGGGGGGGGGGGGGGGGGGGGGAATAGGTGGGAGACTATCTGGCGCCAGGGATGGGGGCCACCAAGCTAGCTGGGTGGGCTAGCTCATGGAAGCACAGTGGGGGGTGTGTATATGTTTGATTTATTAAAGTGGTTACAGAGTGTTGTTGTTACTGGGGGGGGGCAGGTATATATATTCTGCTGACGAGGGAGGGACTTGGGCTAAGGGACGGAGAGGAGGTTGGGAGTAGAGGATGCCTGGGGACGGACCAGTGGAAGCGCGGAGCGTGCGCTGGAGATGGGCCCAAAAAAGGGGATGGCTGATTGGCAAAGGGGGGGGCAATGAACCCCTCAACTAGGCTGATAACCTGGAATGCTCGAGGGTTAAATGGGCTGGTCAAGAGGGCACGTGTGTTCGCGCATCTTAGGGGACTGAAGGTGGACGTGGTAATGTTGCAGGAGACACACCTTAAGAGTAACTGGCCAGATTAGATTGAGGAAAGGCTGGTTCAGTCAGGTCTTTCACTCGGGACTAGACTCAAAGACTAGAGGGGTCGCGATCCTGATTAATAAGCGGGTGGTGTTTGAAGCGGGTAGAATAGCCTCGGATGTGGGAGTTTGGTACATTATGGTCAGTGGAAACTGGAGGGGGTGCAGATGGTATTAGTAAATGTGTATGCACCAAATTGGGATGATGTAGAGTTTATAAAGAGGATGCTGGGGACGTTACCGGACCTGGACTCGCATAGGTTGGTCATGGGAGAGGACTTCAACACAGTTATTGACCCTGGCTTTGACCGGCCAAGCTCAAAAACGGGCAGGTTGCCAGCAATGGCAAAGGAACTAAAAGGGTTCATGGAGCATATGGGGGTGTGGATCCATGGAGATTTGGGCAGCCGAGGGTGAAGGAGTTCTCCTTCTACTCACACGTGCATAAAGTTTACTTCCGGATTGATTTCTTTATTTTGAGCAGGGCCTTACTAGCAGAGGTGGTGGGCATGGGTACTCGCCGATCACAATCTCAGACCATGCTCCGCACTGGGTTGACCTGCAGGTTAGTAAAGACAGCAACCAGCGCCCGCACTGGAGGTTAGATGTGGGAATTTTGGCTGACGAAGGGGTGTGCGAGCGGCTGAGGAAATGTATTCAGAGCTACCTGCAGGTCAACGACATTGGGAAAATTTCAGCAGCGGTGGTCTGGGAAGCACTGAAGCGGTGGTCAGAGGGGAGCTGATCTCGATACGGGCCCATAGGGAGAAGGTGGACAGGGCAGAGACAGACCGACTGGTAAAGGAGATACTACAGATCGATAGGAGGTATGCTTTTAAGGGAACGGCAGAGGCTACAGGCGGAGTTCGGCTTGTTAACCACAGGGAGGGTGGTGGAGCAGCTGAGAAAGGCGAGGGGGGCGATCTATGAATATGGAGAGAAGGCCAGCAGAATGCTTGCACAGCAGCTTAGAAAGAGGAAGGCAGCCAGGGAGATAGGGAAAGTAAATGACGGAGATGGGAACCTGGTTGGAGATTCAGCAGGGGTGAATAAGGCATTTAGGGATTTAGGCTGTACAGGTCGGAACCCCCTACGGGGCTGGAGGGGATGAGGCACTTCTTGGAGGGGCTGAATTTCCTAAAGGTGGACGGAGAGCTGGTAGAAGGGCTGTGGGCCCAAGGCGCATTGGAAGAGATAGTGGAGGGTCTGAAGGCCATGCAGTTGGGTAAAGTGGAGTTTATAAAAAGTTATCTGGGATATTGGGGCCGGTATTGATGAGGATGTTCAATGAGGCAAGGGAAAGCGGGGTGCAGCCCCCGACGATGTCACAGGCCACGATTTCACTGATTCTGAAGCGGGACAAGAACCCGGAGCAGTGTGGGTCCTACAGGCCGATATCCCTGTTGAATGTGGACGCCAAATTGCTGGCCAAAGTTTTGTCCTCCAGGATTGAGGATTGTGTCCGGACGTTATTGGGGAGGACAAGACGGGGTTTGTTAAGGGTAGGCATGTGGTGGCCAATGTAAGAAGGTTGTTAAACGTGATCATGATGCCCCCGGAAGGTAGGGAGGTGGAGGTAGTGATCGCAATGGATGTGGAAAAGGCTTTTGATTGGGTAGAATGGGATATCTGTGAGAGGTACTGGGAAGGTTCAGATTTGGGCGGGGCTTTATTGACTGGGTCAGGTTGCTGTACAGGCTCCTATGGCAAGCATACGGACGAATGGGACAACATTGGGCTATTTTAGTCTGCACCGGGGGACGAGACAGGGACGTCCCCTCTCCCCACTGTTGTTCGCGCTAGCTATAGAGCCGCTGGCAATTGCTTTGAGAGCCTCAAGGGGCTGGTCCCAGGGGGGTTGGAGCACTGACTCTCGCTCTATGCAGACGACCTGCTTCTGTATGTATCGGACCCAATAGAGGGGATGGAAAAAATCATGAGGTTCTCGGGGAATTTGGCGGTTTTCGGGGTATAAGCTAAATATGGGGAAAAGTGAGATGTTTACATTCCAGGCGAGGGGACAGGAGAGGCGATTGGGGGAGCTGCCGTTTAGATTAGTAGAGGGAAGCTTTAGGTGCCCAGGCATTCAAGTGGCGCAGGAATGGGACCGACTGCATAAATTAAATCTGGCCCGACTAGTAGACCAAATGAAGGACGATTTGCGGAGATGGGATTCGCTTCCGTTGTCACTGGCTGGGAGGGTGCAGACGGTGAAGATGACGGTCCTCCTGAGATTCCTGTTTGTATTTCAGTGTCTCCCCATCTTTATTCTGCAAGGGAGGCGGCTTTTGCACTATGTTTATAGTTTCATGTACATTGTTTATTTTGTTGTTACAATACCAAAAATACCTCAATAAAATGTTTGTGAAAAAAAAGGTTACGATCGCCCCGAACATTTATGCCATGGGGTCCTTTCAGGCGCCGAAGATGACGGTCCTCTTGAGATTCCTGTCTGTATTTTAGTGTCTCCCCATCTTTATTCCGCCGTCCTTTTTTAAATGGGTCAACAAAGTGATCACTGGCTTCATTTGGGCGGGCAGGACTCCGCGGGTAAGGAAGGTAATGCTTGAGCGGAGTTGGGAAGAGGGTGGGCTGGCTCTAGCAAATTTTAGTAACTATTCCTGGGCGGCGAATATAGCCATGATCAGGATGTGGGTGGTGGGGGAGGGGTCGGCATGGGAGCATATGGAAGCAGCTTCATGCAACGGCATCAGTTTGGGGGTGTTGGTAACTGCGCCTCTGCCGTTCCTGCCGGCACGGTACTCCACCAGCCCCATGGTGGTGGCAGCCCTGAGAGTCTGGGGGCAATGGAGGAGACATGTGGGAGCAGAGGGAGCATTGGTCTGGTCCCCAATCTGTAATAATTACCGGTTAGCCCCGGGGAAGTATGGATGTGGGATTCTGGATATGGCGGAGAGCAGGGATTGAGAGAATGGGGGACATGGTTATAGAGGGGAGCTTTCCAAGTATGAGGGTGCTGGAGGAGAAGTTTGGGTTGGCGAGGGGAAACAAATTCAGGTGTCTGCAGGTGCGAAACTTCCTGCGTAAACAGGTGTCAACCTTCCCGCTCCTATCGCTGAGGGGGATTCAGGGCAGGGTAGAGCTTATGGGGTCAGAGGAGACGCAGACCGAGGAGCTGAAGCGCAAGTGGGAGGAGGAGCTGGGAGGAGAGATAGAGATAGTCTATGGGCGGACGCGTGAGTGGAGCCAACGCGTCCGCAACACGTACCAGGCTCAGCCTGATACAATTCAAGGTCGTTCATCGGGCTCACATAACAGTGTCCCGGATGAGCAGATTCTTTGGGGTGGAAAACAGGTGTGCAAAATGTGTGGGAGGACCAGTGAACCATGTCTACATGTTTTGGACATGTCCGAAGCTTTGGGGATTCTGGCAGGAGTTTGCGGATGTCATGTCCAAGGTGTTAAAAAGAAGGGTGGCACAGAGACCAGAGGTGGCAATTTTCGGGGTGTCGGAAGACCCGGGAATCCAGGAGGAGAAAGAGGCAGACGTTCTGGCCTTTGCTTCCCTGGTAGCCCGGAGACGGATACTATTAGCTTGGAGGGACTCAAAGCCCCCGAAGTTGGAGACTTGACTATCGTACATGGATAGCTTTCTCTGTTTGGAGAAAATTAAGTTCGCCTTGTGAGGGTCACTGTCAGGGTTCGCCTGAAGGTGGCAACCGCTTGTCGACTTCTTCGTGGAAAATGAACCGTCAGCAGAAGTGTGTGTGGGGGGGGGGGGGGGGGGTTAGTTTAGCTGCGAGTAGGGGGTTAATAAAGGTGGGACCTGTAAGGAAGGGAGACAGCTTTTGCACTATGTTTATTGTTTCATGTCCATTGTTTATTTTGTTATTGTTACAATACCAAAAATGCCTCAATAAAATGTTTCTGAGAGGAAAAAAAGAACGATCAGTGACAGTCACTGTGATTCTGATGAAGTCCATACTATTCTTATTGTAATCTGCCAGTTGTCTAATTCATTTTGACATATAATACTAAACATGCATTCAACATTGAGAGAATGTATAAAATGACTGCATACCATTTTAGTTGCTGATTATTTTATTATAATCTACCACAGGGATATTAATGCTAGTTATAATAAAATATTAAAACGGCACAATATATTACACTCTTTTTGTGGTATGCCGTTGACATGCTGAACAATGGGCACTTTATCCTGTCCTCATACCCTAAAGTCCGCACTTCCTGCCTGTCCATTTCTTGACAAAGCTTGACAATAAGCGCCATGTTTCGTGTGCAATGTTTCATTTAGTGACAGTCTCAATAGAAATAGAAAAACTTTCAATTCATATAACCCCCTTCAGGTCCTCAGAATGTCCAAAGGCACCTACAGCCAAAGATTCGCTTTTGAAGCTTTGTTCCTGGTCTAATGCAGGAAATACAGCTGGTGATTCGCACACAGTAACCCCCACAAACAGCAGTGTCATAATAACCAGATTATCTACTTTCATTGGCATAAACTGAGGGGGGAACATCAGTCAGCACAACAGGGATAATTCTCCCCCTCTTCGAAATAGTGCCGAGGGATCATTTCCGTCCACCTGAGACAGCAGATCAGGTCACAGTTTAACATTTCATCCACAAGATGGCACCTCCCTTAGTGTCACACACCCTCAGTACTGCACTCGAAGTGTCATGTTGGGTTGTTGCACTCATGTCTCTGGAACCAAAGAACCATAGAATTCCTTTTGTGCAGAAGGAGGCCATTCTGTCCATTGAGTCTGCACCAACCTTCTGTAAGAGCACCCTACCTAGGCCCACTCCCCAACCTATCCCCGTAACACCATAACCCCACTTAGCCTGCATGTCTTTGGACACTGAGGGGCAATTTTAGCATGGTCAATCTACCTAACCTGCACTTCTTTGGGAGGAAAGCAGAACACTCTACCCGGAGGAAACCCACATAGATACGGGGAGAACATGCAAACTCCACACAGTCACCCAACGTTGGAATGAACCCGGATCCCTGGCACTGTGAGGCAGCAGTGCTGATCACTGTGCCAATGTGCTGCCCAATAGAGCGGGACCTTATTATGGAACCTTCTGAATTAGGGATGACAAACATCCACTGAGACATCTCTGATACCGTCTCTGGAGGCAGCGATGTAGGTACAATGCCACATGTTGAAAATCTAAACGTATGTTCAGAAAAAACTTGATGAGGTAACAGCAAAAAGAAACTTGATAACATATCATTTTCACAAGGATTCAGGTGCCTACGCTGAGTAAATAATAATCGGCTCGGTTCTCCGTTGCTGCATGAAGTGCTGAGGATCCGTGGTGTTCCCCGACGAAAAGATCAACGCCACACCTACACCGATTCCGTAACTGATGAGGGGTTAGCACCGGTGCCACGTGAAACACCCATGGAACGTGGGGAAAACGGTGGGAGAATCGTCAGGTCCAAGCCAGGCACGCACAGGGCTGACAGGCTACAGCCACGGGTACGCTGACACCCCCCCCCCCCCCCAACACACACACACACTGATCGCGCGAAAACAACGTCGTTGCTTGTGCTGGACTGCGTCCAAATCCAGCCAGACCCCACTTCCCACCTCACGGTCACCCCTCACTACTCCCCTCAGCCCTGGCAGAAGCCCCCCGGCCAGCGGCACGACTGCCAGCAAAGTATGGCAGTGCTGGACGATGTCCGTACACCCTCTCTCCACTGCCACCATGCCAGGCTCGTGACTGTTCAGACCATACATGGCCCATGCCGCCTGGAACTTGGCCCATCGGAAGCGGGGCATCGCAGGTTAGCCCGATAATGATATGCAAACACGGTTGCGACTGCGTGCAGCGAACGTCTTGATGAAGCCTATTCGGAGGGGGGGGGGGGGGGGGGGGCGGGAGCATCGGGACCCCGCGTCAAACTGCCGCCTGCTGTGATTTCGGGGTTGGGAGCCATTCTCCGCCAGATCGCCGTTCCCAATTTCGGGGTCGGGCAACGGAGAATTCCGCCCAATCTTTTTCCCACAACTGCACCACTGCCAGTCTTCTCACAATAACTCCCTTCATTAATGTAACAAAATGGGGGCTATCATGGCTTGCAGCACTTATGTCCCAGCCCGGGGGCCTATGGAGATCCCAGTCTGGGTTGGAACTGCAGTTTTGATGTCCCTGTGATCAGAATGTCATCTAAGGACGCCGCCGGGTCAGCACGATGGCGCAGTGGGTTAGCCCTGTTGCCTCACGGCGCTGAGGTCCCAGGTTCGAATCCCGGCTCTGGGTCACTGTCTGTGTAGAGTTTGCACATTCTCCCCGTGTTTGCGTGGGTTTCGCCCCCACAACCCAAAGATGTGCAGAGTAGGTGGATTGGCCGCACTAAATTGCCCCTTAATTGGAAAAATGAATTGGGTATTCTAAATTTTTTTTTTTTTTAAATAAATAAAATCTAAGGACGCCACCACTTTTGGTAATCCTTGGAGTATGTTCCCCACAACCCAGTGGAAGATGGAGCACACTGATGAGACCCTGAAGGGCACACAACTATCCCCTTACAGGTCATAGACAATACAGCACAGAACAGGCCCTTCGGCCCACCATTTTGTGCCGAACTTTTGTCCTCGATTAAGAACAAATTAATCTACACCCCATCATTCTACCGTACCTATCCAATAGCCGCTTGAAGGTCCCTAATGTTTCTGACTCAACTACTTCCACAGGCAGTGCATTCCATGCCCCCACTACTCTCTGGGTAAAGAACCTACCTCTGACATCCCCCCTATATCTTCCACCATTTATCTTAAATTTATGTCCCCTTGTTATGGTTTGTTCCACCCGGAGAAAAGGTCTCTGACTGTCTACTCTATCTATTCCCCTGATGATCTTATAAACCTCTATCAAGTCATCCCTCATCCTTCTCCGTTCAAATGAGAAAAGGCCGAGCACCCTCAATCTTTCCTCGTAAGTCCTACTCTCCATTCCAGGCAACATCCTGGTAAATCGCCTTTGCACCTTTTCCAAAGCTTCCACATCCTTCCTAAAATGAGGTGACCAGAACTTCACACAGTACTCCAAATGTGGCCTTACCAAGGTTTTGTACAGCTGCTTCATCACCTCACGGCTCTTAAATTCAATCCCTCTGCTAATGAACACGAACACACCATAGGCCTTCTTCACAGCTCTATCCACTTGAGTGGCAACTTTCAAAGATCTATGAACATAGACCCCAAGATCTCTCTGCTCCTCCAAATTGCCAAGAACCCTACAGTTAACCCAATATTCCGAATTCATATTTGTCCTTCCAAAATGGACAACCTCACACTTTTCAGGGTTAAACTCCATCTGCCACTTCTCAGCCCAGCTCTGCATTCTATCTATGTCTCTCTGCAGCTGACAACAGCCCTCCTCACTATCCACAACTCCACCAATCTTCGCATCGTCTGCAAATTTACAGACTCACCCTTCAACTCCCTCATCCAAGACATTAATGAAAATCACAAACAGCAGAGGACCTAGAACTGATCCCTGCGGTACGCCACTGGTAACTGGGCTCCAGGCTGAATATTTGCCATCCACCACCACTCTCTGACTTCTATCGGTTAGCCAGTTTGTTATCCAACTGGCCAAATTTCCCACTATCCCATGCCTCCTTACTTCCTGCATAAGCTTACCATGGGGAACCTTATCAAATGCCGTACTAAAATCCATGTACACTACATCCACTGCTTACCTTCATCCACGTGCTTGGTCACCTCCTCAAATAATTCAGTAAGACTTGTGAGGCAAGACTTACACCTCACAAATCCATGCTGACTATCCCTAATCAAGCAGTGTCTTTCCAGATGCTCAGAAATCCTATCCCCTCAGTACTCTTTCCATTACTTGCCGACCACCGAAGTAAGACTAACTGGCCTGTAATTCCCAGGGTGCTCCCTATTCCCTTTTTTGAACAGGGGCATGACATTCGCCACTCTCCAATCCCCTGGTATCACCCCTGTTGACAGTGAGGACGAAAAGATCATTGCCAACGGCTCTGCAATTTCATCTCTTGCTTCCCATAGAATCCTTGGATATATCCCGTCAGGCCCGGGGGACTTGTCTATCCTCAGGTTTTTCAAAATACCCAACACATCTTCCTTCTGAACAAGTATCTCCTTGAGCTTACCAGTTTGTTTCACACTGTCCTCTCCAACAATATGGCCCCTCTCATTCGTAAATACTAAAGAAAAGTACTCATTCAAGACCTCTCCTATCTCTTCAGATTCAATACACAATCTCCCGCAACTGTCCTGGAATGCACATATGTGTAAAAGGCCTTGGGGTTTTCCTTGATTCTACCCGCCAAAGAATTTTCATGCCCTCTCTTAGCTCTCCTAATCCCTTTCTTCAGTTCCCTCCTAGCTATCTTGTACCCTTCCAGCGCCCTGTCTGAATCTGGTTTCATCAGCCTTACATAAGTATCCTTCATCCTCTTAACAAGACATTCAACTTCTCTTGTCAACCATGGTTCCCTCACTCGACCATCTCTTCCCTGCCTGACAGGGACATACATATCAAGGACACATAGTATCTGTTCCTTGAACAAGTTCCATATTTCAATTGTGACCTTCCTTGACAGCCTATGTTCCCAACTTATGCACTTCAGTTCTTGTCTGACAGCATTGTATTTACCCTTCCCCCAATTGTAAACCTTTCCCTGTTACACGCACCTATCCCTCTCCATTACTAAAGTGAAAGTCACAGAATTGTGGTGACTATCTCCAAAATGCTCCCCATTAACAAATCTATCACTTGCCCTGGTTCATTACCAAGTACCAAATCCAATATGGCCTCCCGTGTGGTCAGACAATCTACACACTGTTTTAGAAAAGCTTCCTGGAAACACTGCACAAACACCAGCCCATCCAAACTATTTGATCTAAAGAGTTTCCACTCAATATTTGGGAAGTTGAAATCACCCATGACTACTACCCTGTGACTTCTGGACCTTTCCAAAATCTGTTTCCCAATCTGTTCCTCCACATCCCTGCTGCTATTGGGAGGCCTATAGAAAACTCCCAACAAGGTGACTGCTCCTTTCCTATTTCTGACTTGAACCCATGCTACCTCAGTAGGCAGATCCCCCTCGAACTGCCTTTCTGCAGCTGTTATACTATCTCTAATTAACAATGCAACCCCCCACCTCTTTTACCACCTTCCCTAATCTTATTGAAACAGCTATAACCAGGAACCTCCAACAACCATTTCTGCCTCTCTTCTATCCAAGTTTCCTTGACAGCCACCACATCGTACTCCCAAGTACCGATCCATGCCTTAAGTTTACCCACCTTATTCCTGATGCTTCTTGCGTTGAAGTATACACATTTCAACCTATTTCCGTGCTTGCAAGTACTCTCCTTTGTCAGTGTTACCTTCTCCACTACCTCACTACCCGTTTTGACATGCTGAACATGGGCTACCTTATTTGCTGGACGACAAGTCCGATTTTCATTCCCCAGCCAAATTAGTTAAACCCTCCCGAAGAGTACTAGAAAACCTCCCTCCCAGGATATTGGTGCCCCTCTGGTTCGGATGTAACCTATCCTGCTTGTACAGGTCCCACCTTCCCCAGAATACGCTCCAATTATCCAAATATCCGAAGCCCTCCCTCCTACACCATTCCTGCAGCCACGTGTTCAACTGCACTCTCTCCCTATTCCTAGCCTCGTTATCACGTGGCACCGACAACAAACCAGAGATGACAACTCTGTCAGTCCTGGCTTTTAATTTCCAGCCTAACTCCCTAAACCCGTTTATTATATCCACACCCCTTTTCCTACCTACGTCGTTGATACCAATGTGCACCACGACTTCTGGCTGCTCACCCTTCCCCTTAAGGATCCTGAAGACACAATCCGAGACATCCCGTGTCCTGGCACCCGTGAGACAACATACCTTCCGGGAGTCTCGCTCGCGACCACAGAATCTCCTATATTCCCCTAACCATTGAGTCTCCGATCACTATTGCTTTTCTATTCTCCCCCCCTTCCCTTCTGAGGCCCAGAGCCAGACAGTGCCAGAGACCTGGCCGCTAGGGCCTTCCCCCGGTAGGTCACCCCCACAACAGCATCCAAAACGGTATATTTGTTTTGAAGGGGAACGGCCACGAGGGATCCCTGCACTGTCTGCCTGTTTGTTTTCTTTCACCTGACTGTAACCCAGCTACTCTTATCCTGTACCTTGGGTGTGGCTACCTCCCTGTAACTCTTCTCTATTACCCCCTCTGCCTCCTGTATGAACCGAAATTCATCTAGCTCCAGCTCCAGTTCCCTAGCACGGTCTCTGAGGAGCTGTAGTTGGGTGCATTTCCCGCAGGTATCGTCAGCGGATACCGGCGGTATCCGTCACCACCTACATCCTACAGGAGGAGCATGCAACTGCCCTAGCCTTCATCCCCTCTTACCTTACAGAATATAGCTGCACTGTGGAGCAACTGGAACTCTGCCCTCCGACTCTGCTCCCAGTCAGCTGCAGTCTCTGTAAACTCCCGGCTCCCTTCATGCTCTGAGGAAATGTAGGAAATGAAATGACAGGAGCACCATGCTCCCTCCTCAGTCCTCCAGTCACCAAACTCTCACTATAGCATTCAAATGCACCCAAATTCAGCACTCAGAGCAAACAAAGCCTGCACTGTAGCTAGGTCCTTGTTGATCATGACATATTTGTGGGAAGACAAGTCTAATTCAAGTTGAAGACAGACGTGGCTCATATTTAACTTAGTGATTGTGTGGCCACCTGCTAGTTTGTCTTTTGGTCTTCTGTTCGTGACATGTGGTACATATCCTACTTGGAAACCTGATTGACTGTAAGCTTAAAATCCCTACAAAGACACACCGATATGTCTCGTTTAAGAAGGGGGATGACAGGCACTTCCCACTCTGCAAATTGCACAGTCTTATTATACCTAGACTTTCCAGGCACCCAAGCTCAGTCTTTAACTTTGCCAACAGGTAATGTGGAACCAGTCTTGCTCTGAAATATTTAGGCATAGCGACAGGGCCGACATTGATTTTGACTCTCGGTCCTTTGTTTTCCCTCGGCTCCTTTAGAGACTTTGCGGTATTTGCTGTTAACTTTGTATAGTCCTCCAATGCCCAACAGGTGGGCAGACATCTAAATATCTCTAGCCAATCCCGCCAGATCTGCTGGAGCCAATCTCTCTCCAAAAGACTTGATCCCTACCTCGCATAATAATGAAGCCGGACTGACAGCTGCCTGTAGGTCACCAAGATTGTTGTGGTGCCCTTAATCCATACATTTTCCCCCATGTAGGTGGCGTGCCTGGCTCTAATGTCTTCCAAACTCAATATTGTAATGTATATCAGTTTGGAGGCTGTTGGAGTTTATTTATTAATTACAATTTTCCATTTTAGGTTGTAAATTCACAGTGTATTTGTATGAGTTTCTGGGGAAAGAGATACAATCCAGTTCTTGAGTTAAAGCTATACTGAATTTATGTACCTTGTATTATACTTCTCTGGAAAATTCAAATCAGCAATTTAATTTACTGTACATGTTTCTGAAGGTCCTGGTAGATGTATAATTGGCAAATCCTGGAATAGTGTTATTAACTTAAAAGGAACAGATGCCATGATGGTATATTGTGCATTGGCACCAGAGAAGTCGGAATAGCATGGTTGTATTAGCTACTGAGTTGAACTGTTTTTTTAAATATCTAGTTTCTTTTCAGCCATCTTCCTAACATCACTTGATTGCTCAATGATTGATTATCCGTAGAACTTCAATTTCACCTTTGTTACACACAAAACTTACATTTATACAGTACCTTTCAAAATGTCTCAAATCACTTTACAGCCAACTAAATCCTTTTGAGTCATAGTCATTGATATCATGTAGGCAGTGTTACCAAATGGTGGAGCAGCTCGGGGGTGGGAGAATGAATGGCTTACGCCTGCTCCTAATATGTATGTTTGTATGTTATTCTGGCTGGATGAGATGAGTTGGGTTAGATGGCCTTTGTCATCCATAATTATCTTGCGAACAGAGGGTAGAATCATGGCTGGGGTTCTGTTTGGTTTGTTGTTCATGGAAGTTTACTGTGAGCAGGCTTTGTGGGGTGAAATTTCCAGGACATAGTATGCAATGGACACATAGTGAACCAGTAACCAGTAAGATGATTCTCAAGAGTCCTTTCCACTGACTTCAATCTTGTCCTTTTGTCCACTTATCTTGATGCTTTTTTGAGGTATTGAAATATTGTGATAAAGTTATGTTGCATAGTAGCTACTGAAATTGTATTGCAGTGAGAAGCAGCAGAGTCTTCAGATTTGATTTAAAAAAAACACAGCTACAATTGTGAGTCATCCAGTCTTTGACTTCTGGCCTCTTCAAATTTGTGTTGCACAAGGACACCTGAGGATTCCACTGCTTCTCACTGACAATGAAGACCTCTGTTGTTCAAACATTCCACTTTGTTGCTCAGGAGTCATTTGACTTTTCTACCCTGCGAGATTTCTGAAAACATAGAATCCAATTACACCACTTCTATGAAATAATAGGGGTGAATAATATGATGCACCCAAGCAGGAGAAAGTCTTCTATTTCTTCAACAGATTTTGTGCAGTTTATCTGGGCTACAAGTATTGAATTTTCCCCCCAAATATGAATTTACTGTCACCGCATTCATTTGGTGCGCTGTGCAGAATATGTTAATGAGGGCTGAGACAGTCACCATAATCAGTGTTATCTTTTGCACAGTGTCATAACTAACCAATAGGATAGTTTCCTGTCAAATTAACAAATGATGCTGATAAAGTAAATGTTGATTTAATAGTTGCAGTGGGATAATTTAAAGGGCACACTTACTAACACTGCATTATATATTTGCTGCTCTTAATATTAATCACCAATGCTGCATGTGTATTGAATGAAATGTAGCCAGATGTCAACAATGGGTGTCATAATTTTTCTCCTCATTTCTGTGATTGATGCATCTTGAAAGGGGGGAAATATCATGCATGATTGCAGGGGAGGTTTCAGTGAGAGATTTGTGGGGAATAAAGGACAAAGAAAGAGGAAAAGCACCAGGATCCATGATTTCTGTATCTAGTCCAGCTGGGCTCTCCCATCATTGAGGACGGGGATGTTTGTTGAGACTCTTCCTCCAGTTAGCTGTTTAATTGTCCACCACCATTCACAACTGAATGTGGCAAGATAGCAGAGCTTAGATCTGGGGTGGGATTCTTCAACCCCCCCGCCGGGCTGGAGAATCGCGTGGCGCCGATCGGGGGCAGTTGGCAGTGGCCCCCCTGGCGATCCTCCGCTCCGCGATGGGCCGAGTGGCCGCCCGTTTCCGGCAAGTCCCGCCGGCGTAAATCAAACAAGGTAACTACCGGCGGGACCTGGTTCTGCGGGCGGCCTGCGAAGTCCTCGGGGGGGGTCGCAGGGGATGTGGCCCCGGGGACGGGGGGCCCCGGGGAGGGGGGGGCCCACGGTGGCCTGGCATACGATCGGGGCCCACTGATCTGCGGACGGGCCTGTGCCATGGGGGCACTCTTTCCCTCCGTGCCTGCCACTGTAACAGTCCGCCATGGCCGGAGCGGATAGTCAGAGACTTTTTCCCAGGGTAGAGGGGGGCATAGGTTTAAGACGCGAGGGGCAAGGTTTAGAGGAGATGTACGAGGTACGTTTTTTACACAGAGGGTAGTGAGGAGGAGGTGGTGGAAGCAGGGACGATATGTTTAAGGGGCATCTTGACAAATACATGAATAGGATGGGAATAGAGGGATATGGACCCCGGAAGTGTAGAAGATTTTAGTTTGGATGGACAGCAAGGTCAGGGCAGGCTTGGAGGTCTGAAGGGCCTGTTCCTGTGCTGTACTTTGTACTTTCTTTGTTCTTCTGATATCCTATTTGGCACTGTATTGTGCCACACAACACAATGAAAGGTGGGCCTTCGACTCCAAAGGAGCCTAGTGGTCACTCCTATCAATACCATGATGGACAGATGCCAATCAGAATAAATTATGTTCCCTTGCCAACCCTCAGTATTCCTTCCAATTGCTGTTCAACATGGAGGAGTACCGATTCATCAGCTCAACAGCGGTTTTCCTTACCCACTGACATGATGCCATAAGACTACATGGGGTCTGGAGTCAATGTTGAGGGCACCCAAGGCAACTACCTCCATCTGTACACCACTGTGCCATGACCTCTGGTGGACCTGCCGGTGGGATAGGATATCCCCAGGAATGGTGATTGTAATGTCTGGGACACTAAGGTTCCGCGAGTATGACTATGTCAGGCTGTTGCTTGACTAGTATGTATAATATATTTTCCAATTTTGGTGCAACCCATGCCCCCAGATATTAATAAAGAGGCCTTTTCAGAGGCTGAGTTTGCCGTTGTTACAGCGCCAAGGTTGTAGCCAGGTGATAGAGCTGGTTTCAGTCCCTTTAGACTTTGTGGTGGTTTGATATGATTGAGTGGCTTGCTAGGCCATTTCAGAGGTCATTGAAAACCACATTGCTGTGGGTCTAGAATCACAGATTGGCTAGATCAGGTAAACATGCTAAAGGAAATGAAGTGAACCAGATGTGCCTAGACGATGATGGTGGACAGGCCATTTGATGATGGGGCAGGCACAAGAACCTAACCTGCCTTCACCTCATTTCACAAAAGGCCACCTGATCACAGGAATCCTCTTTGACAGATACCTTGAAGGCCAGTTGTGACATCTCTACTCCCCTACAAGTGTGAGATCTGGTCTGCATCACGTCATATCACGTTGGATGTGTAATCGTACCTTGAGACACTGAAAGAAATCCAAACATATATGTTCTAATCATAGATTATTAGAGTACATACTGAGGCCAAATGATCAACTTTGCCTGTCTTTGAAAGAGCTATTCCATTAGACCCACTCTTTAGTACTTGTCCTGTAGTGCTGCAAATAATGTCTCTTTTTCAGGTTTCTATCCAACTTCCATTGGAAAGATATTATTGAATCTGCTTTGATGACTCTTGTGGGCGATTAATTCCAGATCATCACAATGAGTGTGTAAATAAATTCTCTTGCCTTGATGCTGGCAGATAAAACTACTCCACAATAGTATTAATTTCCTCTGCGTTGTCCATATTCTTACACCAGAATCCATTCCTTACCAATAAGTAATCCATACCACGGGACCATCTGCAAGTGTATTTTTCTCAAACTGCTAATGTAAGGTAAAGTACCGTAGTGTATATAAAACAAGAGAACATAGTTTATAATGCATGCCATTTTGCTCGCACTGGCAAACAGAATGATGTATAGCTACTAGAGTTTTAACTGCATTAAGCAAATTATAACCAGTTGCTTCAGCTTGAAAGAATCTGTCTGATTATCTTTAGCTGAGGGTTCAAACAATTTCCTGAATGCGTGCTCCTGATATAGTCTCTTTGTCTGAGAGCACACATCAAAAAAGATGGGTGCATTTCCCAATAATGTATTTCAAAATGAACGCGGGCTAGCCACAATTTTCTGCAGGTAATTTTCAATGGACGGAATATCATGGAGAATTGTCATTTTGAGCGAAAATCACCTTTTTGGAGACTTGACCTTTGGAAATGTTAGTCAGAATAACCACATTTTCAGAAGCATATTTCATCAGACATTTAATATGAAATGCAAAACGTAGATGCTTTTTAATTCCACAAAGATACTAGTTTTCAGGAAGTAGATTACAAACAGCAATCCAATCAAAGTGTTCAGGTTACATTACAAACCACACTCACATGGCTTGTTCATCAACTGCACAAAGAAACTGGATCACAGGCATAATCCTCTGCCACCCATCCACTTTTCTATTTATTTTATGGAGTCAAACAGTCTTTTAAAACCGCTGTTTCTTTTGATGCCCCAATTAGGGCCACGATTCAGGACCTCACAGGATGTTGAGCTCTGATCCAAACCTCACCGAGTAGTCCTCTGTGTTGGATCCCACTGAGCGCAATATAGGACCCAAGCAGATTGAGATTCATAATGCACAACCTTTGAGCTAAGCTGGTTTAGTTCAGTTAGCTAGATAGCTGGTTCATGATGCAGAGAAAGGCCAAATCCCATGCCAGTTGTGGTTATTCATGAAGGCTCTGCCTTCTCAAACTTTCCCCTCGCCTGATCCTCAGGTTAAACCAGCACCAGTCAGGTCTCCCCCTCAAAGGGGAAAGCAGCCTGTGGTCATCTGGAACTATGGTGCCTTTATCTTTTACCTATTTTACCTAAATTCTTATTTAGGGAATCATTCAAAATGTGTTAATTTGTAATTTAAATTGCTGTAATATCACAATAGAGGAAGTCATAATCGAGCAGCATGTCTGTGGTTTTAATTTTATTGCTTTTCATCACTGATATCAAGAGGCATTTTGTGGGGTCATCTCCCACATTATTCAGTTGAAAGATATTGAAAAGAATTAAAAGGATTTTGGACCCTTTACGTTTTGAAACAATTTATTCCCCATGAAAGTCAAGCATCGTACCATACCCTCTTTTAGGGTTCAGTACAATTATCTTACTCAGAGATAAACCTGACTTATTTTGTTGCCTGGATATAATGCCCGGGCGATATGGTATTTACCATGATTTCGATCACACAGGAAAACATGCTGGGCATTTCACATGGTCTTCAGTATATTTTATCACAAGTAATGGGTAATCGCTATTCTTGTAACATGCTGCCTGGCACAGAGCATGCATATGTGAGCTGATTTGAATCCGCTGTCATGTGAGAGTCCCTTTAAGAAAAGTGTGCTTTATCAAATGGCTGCAGTGATGCCATTGTGTGGGTGGAGTTGGGCTCTGCTCTGCTTTTTACTTTCGCTTTGAGCTGGAAGCTGTTTTTGGCTCTGAGTTTAGTTTTGTTTTCAGTTGGGGGAGCTGCATTTAAGCAAGAAGGTGTATTTTGATTTCTCTCTCTGCCTACTAAAGAATGTCTCCAGATCACTTGATAATTTCAAAGTAATACCTGTTTCTGTAAAGAATGCAAACCTACTGTATTTGTTAAATAGGATTTTGGACTTATGGATGTTGTTAGGAAAGTTATTAAGGGTTACCTATAGAGTATTGCATCTGTGTGATTATCGGTGTTGGTAGTTGATAAACTGTTTACTGCGTGTTTATAAAGTGTTAACTGAATTCATAGAACAAACATTGTTGAGTTTTAAACATACTTTAGCTCTCTGTTGCATCACACCTGTAAAATGGGCCCTTGTGCTCCCCATAACCAAAATCTATTTAAAGTTGTGGGTCAGGTGAACTCCATGATATACTTTGATGTTCTCTAAACCCTGGCCCATTATACCACACAAACCCTGATTTGCTCACAGAGAAAATATATAAATCGTATTTATATAGCACCTTTCCAAATCTCAGGAAGCCCCAAAGTGCTTTACAGCCAATTGAAGTGTTGTCAGAGTTGTAATGTAGGAACTGTGGCACTACCTCATATTCAGCTAGCTCCCACAAAGATAAGGGATAAATATTGTTTCAGACCTGGGCAATTCCCCCGTCCTTCTTTCAACAACATCATAGCATCTTTTGGGTCTGCCTGTGAAGGAACGCAAGGCCTCAAACATCTCATCTGAAACACAGCATCTCTGACAGCCCAGCATCCACTCAGTGCTGCAATGATATGTCAGACTCGTGTTAAGTGGTCAAGCCTTTGGATTGGGGCATGAAACCACAACCTTATAATTCAAGGAAAGTACCACTGAGCCATGGTAGATATCTTCATGAAGCAGATCTTTTCCATCTTGGTTGCAGGGTAAAATTCTGAGGAGGAAGCCTAAACCAGGACAAGTATAGGTTCTTTATCCAGCACAGAATCGACGACTCCAAAAATGGTCCAACCGGATCTTTGAGATCTCCACAACAGGACAAAAAGATTTAGTGTTATTGTTGTCACCACCTGTTTAAAGGCAGTGTGATTTGAGTCACCTCAAAGGCACCTCCTGCTTCTGGAATATTTTCATCAACAATACTCAAAATTAAGTGGGAAGACAGGTAAACAACCTCCAACATCTTCACCAAAGTCACCTCCTCTAGCATCACATTCATGATCATGCAAAGTCAGTTCCAATGGTCTAGACATGACATCCACATGCCTAATAATCAGCTTCCGAAGCAGATCTTCATTTTACAACTTAAGCTTGGCATCCAATCTCAAGGAGGGCAGGTAAAACGTTTTAAGGCCACTTTGAAGAATTCATTGAAAGAGAAGAGGGTGGGGGGGGGGGGGGGGGGGGGAATCAGTGCATGGGAGAAACCTGCAGCACACTGTGCGGTGTGGTAGCATCTCATCCAACAAGCTTCAACCAAGTCGGTGACTGAGCACATAAACGATGCTGCAGAGAAAAGATGAAAGTGGAAGGAGAGAGATCATCTGCTCAAAGAACTCCCCTTCCTCAGGGCAACTCTTGTCTTTTCTGCCCAAGGAGGTGTGGCTCCAAGATTGGCCTGCTGAATTACCTGAGGACACACAGATCAAGAAGCCTGGCAAAATCATCCTTGTTTCAAAGGACTGATCAAGACGATGGAAACACTTTCCTACGAGTCTTGCAAACTTGCATCTGTCCACCTTTCCTTCACAAGTGATTACCATATATGTCATTTCCTTGCTTGACAGGAAGTGTCTTTTTGTCTAGAATCAACTTAATTTTATGCATTCTGTTCCTCGATACCATAACATCAAAATACATCAGATTATCCTATAGGCAGGCACCTATTCAACAGTCAATATAGCTTCAAAGGGATAGATCACGTCTGACCTACCTCTTCAACCTCTTGAGGAGGTGACAATTTAAGTGAAGTGTGGAAAACCCTGCGTTATGGTACAGCCCAACTTCCAAAAGGCATTTGATTCGGTGAAAGGTTTCTGATTAAGTTTAATGCTATGGCAATTCATGATATGTCTTCGAGACAGATAGAAATAGACTGAAGATGATAAAGAAAGATAGACATTAATTGGTGGAGCAATGGCAAGAAAATGGAAGAACTACTTGGGCTACCTGAATTTACAGAATTGGTATGGATTCCGACACTCAATACAAATTAGTCAAATTTTCATATGATATCAAATTGAAAGTACCAGTGGAATCAAAGGAAGCAGCTCAGAAATGAATAAACATTGGCAAAATTTAGTAAAGAAATGAAATGCCATGGAGACAAGTGGCAAATACTAAACATAGGAGGCAAAAATGGCAACACACACACTCCCAAAATGCTTTTCAAATGGTTACATATGAAACTGAAAGAGACGGAGGAGTCATAATAGATTTGGCGCTGAAGATGTCAACTAATGCTGAGCAATTAAACAAATGCAACAGAAGGTTGGACTACAAAGCCAAAACAATAGAGTACAGGCCCAAAGAATTGATGATGAAACTGTACAAAGCTGAACATTGAGAAACAAAGAAGGCAGTCCGATCACTGAAGATCCTGCAAAGTAGACTCTTGAGCCGATTCTTAACGTTGAAAGGCTGACTTATGAAGAAAGATGGAGAAACGTGGGCTTTTCAACCTGGAAATGAGCCGTCTCTGGGGTGATGTGTACATCAGAGAGAAATCTAGAATATTACTTCAAATCCAATTGCAAGAGTAGTAGAAGAGAATATATATTCATTGTAGCAAAAGGTAAGTTTAAGACTGACATAAGAAAGCTCTTCATATAAAACGTGATCAGACGAATAAAACGTTTACAACTTCTGGCTCACAGTGCTTTACAACCAATGAAAAACTTATTTGAAATGCAGTCACTTCACAGCCAATTTCAATAAAGCAAGTTTGTCAAGCAGCAATGTGATAATTACAAGATAATTTTTTTAGTGATGTTGATAGTGGGATAAAGACTGGCCAGAACACGAGGGATAGCTCCTCTAGTCTTTTTTGGAATAATGCTAGGGCATATTTTGCATTCAGTTGAGAGAGCTGGAAGGTAATGTGGTATACCTGGTTCCTTCACTCCCCTTGTAGCTGCTGCATGGAGACGTTTGTGTCCACATTAAGTTTGCAAGCAAGGAAAGCGCACTGTGCGGTGCTGTCGATCTGCAAGTATATGGGGTATTTTAAGTATTACCTGAAAGCCTTCCCTTTGATGCTAACGTCCATAACGTCATTCACCTGAGGAAGGAGCTGCGCTCCGAAAGCTCGTGTTTGAATCAAACCTGTTGGACTTTAACCTGGTGACTTCTTACTGTGCTCACCCCAGTCCAATGCTGGCATCTCCACATCTTTGATGCTAACAAGTGAGATGTCCATCTTGCTGTTACAGTCTTCTCTGTCTCCTTTGTCTTTGCATAGTGTGATGGTTTTTGCATCACACATTTTCTGCGGGATGGAGCCCACTTTCCCATAGAGAAGGAGATGGTCATTGTTACAACCTGCCTGCTTACCATTGGCTGGGGACTAGTGACAATCCCACAATCCTATGGGAGTATGAGCTTCCCCAGCCAATGGTAAGCAGGCAGGTTATAACAGTCATAAAGGCTTTATGGGCATACCCTGGCAAGAAAACAATCAGGCATGCAGCAGGTCACTCAAAAGCAGAGCTCCTAAGTGTTTTAGCATTCACCAAGCAGAGGTGGTTTCATTGGCAGCGATTTGTTTGAAGGATGGACATTACCAAGGGATTTTTTTTATGGTGAGGTACCTGGAGCCAGATGACCAGTGGGAATTCAATGCTCAGCATCAAATGGTGCTGGCAAGCATGACAGAAAGACCCGAGGCAATGATTACCATGCCTGGGAGTCAGTAGCTGATAAGGGAGGAAAAGGGTGTCACCTCCATGCACCACTGCAAAGATCAGGGGCTACAAAGCTGTGCCATATGAAAATAGCCCCTCTAAAATGGATTGTATCTGGTGTGTCCGTCATCTTTCTAGATGGATGGATGAGAGAGCAAATGAGATCTTAGTTTAATATCCTATCCAAAAGACAGCACCTCCGACAGTGCAGCATTCTGATTACTACCCCGGAATCAATCTAGATTTGTGTGCTCAAGTCTTTGGGGTGGAACTTGAACCCACAACCTTTTGACTCAGAAGTGAGACTGCCGAGGTGAGAGTGCAGAGGTGAGAGAGGTGAGCCATGGAAACAGACTTCCAGACAGAAAAATGGAGGGGGAAAAGCCTTAGAAATCATTAGATACTGCAATTGAGGGAACTGAGAGGTATTTCTGGATACATGAATCAGATGGTTTGAATGACTTTCCTCATTCATAATTATCCTGTGATAAGGATAATTGGATGTTTGATTCTGGAATGTTGAATTCTTAAGAGGCTAGAATTCAAATTTTATGTAAACCCAAGCAGTCGCAGTTAAGATGCACTAGCTGTCCTTAGATTATTCTAATTATAGTTAATGTCAATAAGTTGAGAAAGAAGATATTACTTTACTTGTGGCTGCCTTGAAGAATTTTCTATGGTTTTAGTTAAACTGATACTTTTGTTTGAATCCAGATATAAGGACTGACTTTAGCACAGTCAGGCTAACAAAAGCCACACTGTTTCTTTGCATCACAACGTATACTTATGCAATTGGAACATTTTTTCCCCCCCAAAATTATTCTCTGGCAATTTTATTTTCATTCGAATATACCTTTTCTTTAGTTTAATGAGATATTTCATAAAAAGGCATAGACCTTAAAAGTGACGACCAGTTGTATTTAACTAAAGCTTGATTCTTCTCACTCAAGGTCCAAATCAAAGCAAGGAGCAAAGAACAATATTGCCACATACAGTAATAAAGTCATTTATCAGCAACTTCCGATCAGTTCCAAGACATATGGACGCAAGCCCCTGCTGAGTTTGAGCCCTGGCTGATTTAATAGCTCATGACAGAATGTCCTATTATATTTTTAAATGAATGATAATATGGTTATTTGAATCTAACGTGTAACTGCATACCTGCCAATAATCAGAAGCGCAGCAACTTGTCACAATCCTGATGGTGGTTAAGTGCTAGTAGAAATGTCAGGAGAGTTTTTTTCTTTGGTTCTGTGTCTGTCTGCAAAGGAAGTCACTGTATTTTTCTTCCATTTCAATGAATGGAAGGAAGATCAGGGGCACTTTACAGGCGTGAACTACAAACTGCCTGAATATCTGATTTTTACTGCACCCAGGCAATCCAGTGTGCTGGTGTGTGCTTAACTCTGTCGTGTCTGTAGATTTTTTCTGTTGCATCTGTGAAAGTTGACCCTCACCCAAGTGTCTCTCACAGCTTGTACACTATCTGTTGTTTGACACACCATTACATGTCTCCAGCTTTGATACACATCGTAGCTGGGTGATTCTGAAGTCTTCGTCTTCGTCATTGCAGGTGGTAATGCCATGCCGAGTCAACCTTGCTTGACACAAACAAGACAATAGTGATTGTGTAAGGCTGCCTGATAGCAAGAACCACATGTGGGATTACTTTGGCAAAGGGTAAGTCAAAAACTGAAACAATTGGGCTAAAGCCTTAACCTCAAGTTAATTATTGCCATCGGTAATATTCTTTATCCTATCCCGTTGTCTGATTAGTTTCCAATTTGAAGTTAAAATTATGAGATAGTCATGCTAGAACTATGAAGATGGGGAGCAGAGAAATTGATTTTGCACTGCGCTACTGCAATTTTTCAGCATTACATTTTTGGATTTCTTCGCACCACAATGGAGCGTGTGCTGTCTATTTCTCCTTGCTATGTGTAGCACGTCAGCTCGGCCAGTATAAAATACACCTGCCATTTCTCTGCCCACTTGCACAATTTGTCCAACTCACTCTGTAATTTCTGAGCCGCTTCCCCCGATGTGTCTTTCAGAGGGCAAGTGCTGACTCAATGGGCTGAATGGCCTCCTTCTGCACTGTAAAGATTGTTGATTCGGTGTCAGATGAAGACATCTGAGTTCAGCAATGAAGCACTCCATTGACTATCTGTCAACAATCACTCGACCCACATATGAGGAATGAGCATCTTTGTACAGTGCCAGGAGCCCAGCAGAAACCAGGGAACCATGTCCCTTACAAGGCGAGCCCAAGGTTTGATCACCGGCACCAGTCTGCAGTGCTCGCAGGGAAGGGAAGAAATAAACAGAAGACAATCGGAAAGAATAAAACAGCAGAATGGTAATATCTTGTCATTTATTTGTTCGTCCCTGTCTATATAACATCCTCCAGCCATACAAACCTTCGCAGACTTCCTGACACCTTAAAGCAGCAGTGGGATTAGAGGAGGCAGCTCAGAAATTACAGAACTAGTTGAACAAAATATATTCATTAGAGAATAATGGCAGATGAAATTTAATGTAGACAACTATAAAGTATTGCACCTGGTAAGGAAGAATAAGTGGTGCACCATACTCTGTGAATCATGTTGAAATAGCAAAGGACAAAGTTGAAAGAGACCTCAAATTTAAGTATTGCTGAAAAAAGACGTCTTGTTCAAGCTTTCTGTCCTTCATTCATCAGGACAATTGCAAGAATACTAATGTCTGGAAAACTTTATACTGTATGTGAAGAAGGTGTTGATTGGTTGTCAAGTGTCTTTTCTCAGCAATACTCAAGTTCTATACCACCAAATAACCACTTGTAGACCTAGAATTCTTAGTAGCCTTGAGACTATGCATGTTCAATGAATGCAAAGCTGAAAAGAACAAAGCCAATAGAATGCTGATCTATATAACCAAAATACATGATGAAGGATGTTGTGATTGAACTGCACAACTGTCTGGTCAGACTGTACCTGCATCGCTGTGTTCATTTCTGGTTACTGAGACATTTAATTACTAGAGTCAGTGAAGAGAAGAGACACAGGCCTTGTGTGAAAGTTTAAAGTTATGAGGAGAAATTGGAATGGGGACATCTGGGAAGTGATCTGATGCAGGTATGCAAGACAGTTATAGGAAAGGAAAATGTATACCAAGGTAACAGATTAGAGTCTAGAGACAGAATATTACACAAACTGCCGTTCCGTGCGCTAAAATCAACCCAAAATAAGAAAATTACCTTATTTTTGTAAAATGATAAAACATATAAAACATGGCTGTATTATTACAGGGGCTGGAATTATGTAAGGAGTGAACTCTAACCCCTTCGAAGTACACATTGAAACTCAGATTGAGAGTTGAAAGAGACTATTTGAATGGCTCTGTCCCTTTGAGAGAGCCATTTATTATTCTGCATGTGCTTTAATGTTTAATGTTTTCAGAAAAATAAAACAAAATAATGCTTACATTTGTAATTAAATGCTAATTTTCCACATGAATTGAATGAAGTGGCAAGAAGCAAATATTTCCAAGTGATACAATAAACTGTAAGTAGCAACAATTGTGAGGGCATAGCCACATTCTATACTAATGGGAGAGCACTCCATTTGAGCCAAACCTTGAGCACTTACTAATCATATTTCATGCCTCCAGCTTAAGTGCCACTTTACTGGTACACCTAATCTCTTAAAAGAATTGTTGGATTGAGAACCATACAAGATAAAATAAAAGGGAAATAGTAAAAACATTTACGTGCTTTAAAGTTTCGCATAAAGTTTTACAGTGGCCAAATCAAGTGTCAAACTTTGCAGCATCTTTCACTTTACACAGCTGAAACATGAATAAAATGTGTATACTTACTGCAGGGTAGGTTCGACAATACACTATATTCATCCAATAAAACTGTTTGAGATATCTGATAGTCTAAGTACCCATTTAGCCCTGTCGTTATTAATGGTTTGGCACACATGCATCCAAACTACAAGTGAATTATCAGTTCCTCCCTTAAGTGTAGTAAGGATGGTGAGTTTATTTTTATAAAAGAAATAAAGTGATCCAATGGAGAATTTTCCATGCTTCTCCGTGATCGTTCTATTGTCACGTGCATGTGGATTTCATTATGAACTAGCCCCAGGCGCCTTTAGTCTTGTACCTAAGCCAACAGTAATTCGGTTTATGGAGATCATATGGCAATGAAACAGAGCTTGAAAGACAGAACTCCAGAACCATATTTGATGAATTTCCTATGATTTGAGTCTGGGTTTATTCTTTCCTGTTGTGGAACAGACACCCTACAGCACACGCGCCGAACTTGGATGAGCGACAGTAAGAGCCAATTAAACTACAATATACGCACTGTTTTCGCACATCTCATATTGCATTTCCTATCAGGAAAAAGACCCTGTAAATGATCCAAATGTGGGCAGGAAACCACACAGAGTGAAGGTTGCCTTTGTCATTAACAATTAATGTAACCCCTAAAGCTGGAAACAACTACTGGAACCAAACTGTGCGTTGAGTGGTTAAGTTAGAAAAGGATGAGTTATGAGCAGGACATAACGTGAAGGGCGCTGCAAAAAATAAATTAAGTGGGCCAATTGGAATGATAACTTTTTTGATGCATTTTTAACGAAAGCACTGAAGTATTCAAATCACATTTTAAAAAGGTTTGCAGACGTGCTCCGAGAAATGAGGTTTGAGCGCAAGGCGAGAAACACCCGACGGTATTTCAATCTTTTGATTGATTTGTCCTAATCGGAATAAATGCCAGTTTTCATTAACGCGACCAAAATGTCATCAAGTAGTTTAAAGTGCTTTAATGCTGTTTTATCGTTTACATTTTTGGGGCAGGGTGGAAATGAATCCCATCTGTGGGTTACAAAACATTAAAGAAAAACATGACAGACTATTTAGACGTGCTGCTTCCAATTGCATTAGAGTTCACATTGTCAGCAACAATGAGCCAGACACAGGCTAGATTTTTTTTGTTTTCTTTCACTTTGTCTAAAAAAGCAAGGCACTTACCTCAGGAAATCAAACTCAATGGTGGAATATCTTGCCTGGAGAACTGCCCAGAGGCCCCAGGAAAAGTGTGAAGCCTAAACAGAGAAGAAACTAATTCAGGCCAAAAATAAGTTCCAAAAAAAAAAGAGCGATATTACACTACAGGTACATAAAAAACAAAGGCATGCTACAGGTACATAAAAAACAAAGGCATGCTTAAACCAAAAACTGCATTGGCAAAATAAATCTCTTCTGGTAATGCACAGCTATTGAAATGCAACTGTGGTTACTGGACATATTTATACCATGTTGAAAAAAGATTAAACCCCCTCACTTGACAAAATATTTACTGTGCCCTTACTGTAAACCCGTTGTTACAATATGACATTTCCTTTATATTCTCCAACTCACAATTTTATTTCCCACTTAAACAAATAGTAGCACGTCTAGTTATCAGAAAGGGTAGAGCTATCATTACCGGCTCAAGCATATTTGGTGCACAAGGCTAACAAAATAAATATGTAAATAAGTGGATTCCCACTCATCGAGGAATAGAGGTGATGACTGTGAATTATTTTTATTTACTCATGCAGACATCCTTTCTTACCAATTACAAGCAGCCACCATAAACTGTGAGAATTTCTAATGAGTTACCCATGCAACCGGTGATGTAAGCAAAGAATGAAAGACAGAGTATAGTCTTGTAATTGTTGTGTTTCTGGACTAATAATCCAAAGGCCTGCATTAATAATCCAGAGAATGTGAATTTGAAACACACCATGGTGATTTAAGAAGATGATTTCAGTTTTACTTCACACATATAAGATAAAAGACTGATATCAGTAAAAGTGATTGCAAATTTGTTGGATTGTTGTAAATGCCCAATCGGTTCGGGAATGCCCATTGTTCTTATCTGATCTGACCTACATGTGTTTCCAGTCCCACATCAATGCAGTTTACTCTTCACTGCCCTCTGAAATGAACCAGAAATCATAACAGTTCAAGGAGAAGGGAAAACAGGGCATTCTTGCACCTAAGAATGAAATAAAAAGACTTGTATTTAAATGGTGCCTTTCACAACCTCAACTCATCCCAAAGTACTTTAGTTAATAAAGCATTATCGAAGTGTAGTCGCTGCTGCAATGCATCTGATTAACACACAGCAAGCTCCCGACTACAGCAATGTGATTATGGCCCGATGAAGTTTGTCTTTGTGAAGTTGAGTACAGTATGTATACTGGACACCAAGGAAAACGCCACAGCTCTCCTTCGAAATAAAATCTCAGATTATCATCTCATCCAAAAGGTAACAACTCCAACAGTGCAGCACTCCTTCAGTACTGTACTGGAGTGTCAGCCTTGATTTTGTGCTTCAGCCATCAAGGTGGGACTTGAACCCATACAATAATGGCTCAAAGACAAGCCTTCTACCAACTGAACCGTAATTAGTACCTGAATAAAAAAGTTAATCGGTGAAGGAGCAAAGCTACACAAAATAACAACTAACGAGTAAAGAAATTGGACAAAGCTGGAATGAAACCGATCAGATTTGACATGAATGACCTGTTACTCGTCACTACAGTGCTTATTCAAAGTAGGTGAAGATGGAAGGCCAATGCTAGGTGTGTAGGGAGCAGGTGAGTTAACTCCATTTAAGCGCTATAGTTCAATCATTGAAGACAGAAGGCGAGAGCTTTGACAGAGGCATTAACAGCTCGGTAAGAACATTTTTTAAAGGTTAATGCATTTTTTGAACTGAAACTTATATTTTGTGAAAAATGGATCTATGATTGAAGCACTTCCAGAGTGCTTCATAAATTTGCCCTTTAGCAACATGACGGAAAAAGGTCTTATATTTTTACACTTCTTATCATTTGTTTAAGGGCACAAAAGAACAATTTTGATCTAAAACGCATACAATCTACAATTAGAGCCCACACATCCCGGATCTAGCGACAGCAATAATAACAACTTGCATATCTATAAATAAAATATCTGCCTTTACATTGCAAAAATTCCCAAGGTGTTTTACAAGAGCATTATTAAACAAACATTGACATTAAGTCACAGGAAAAGGCATTGGGATAGACAACTAAAAGCTTGGTCAAGGAGATTTCCAGTTCCTTTTATCCAATGGGAGAGTGGTTGTGAAAGAACATTAAAGGAAAATTGCATGAAGAAATGCATGACCTTTGACATTGAACAATAGCTTCCCAATGCCACTGCTGTAAAGGTAATGATTTTATTTTTAAAAGGCCTGTTGATATTTTCTGAAAGCACAGTTGATAAATATGCTGGTAGGGACTGCTGTGACCATCAATTCACTTGAGACACGATAGGAAGTAAACTGTGGTTTTAATAGTCTTACAACTGAGCCTGCCTCCGACCAAAAGAACTGAGGGCAGGCTCACACGGCTGCAGCACTTTATAATTCCGGTAATGGGAGGGGCCATGGGCGGAGCCGAGGGTGGAGCCCTGTACAAGCTCCTCATCTCCCCCTGTGGGCAGAGCTCACTGACAGAGCCCACAAGGACACAATACTATACAGTGTGAATTACATGAAGTACATTCACCACATTCACCCCCTGTAAAAAAATCAAGTCCAGCGGGGGTGACAGGTCTACAGGTTGAGCCGGTCCGGTGGCCGAGCCGTCCTTTGGGATCGGCGGAGCACCGGGGTTGCAGCTTCTTCGGGTGGCTGGGTGGTGACGGTCGGCGTGGATATGAGGGTGGACTCCGGGGGTGTTTCGGTCCGAGCTCCGTTCCTGACCAGTGTGATGGGTGAAGGGAGCGCAGGAACCTATAGGCATGGGGGCGCAGGGCGTGGGGGATTGGGTGGGGTGTAGTGTGAGGGGTACCTCGGCGGTGGTGGTGGTAGTGGTGGATCCTGCAGGCGCCAGGTCCCGGAGGGAAACGGTGTCCTGACGGCTGTCGGGGTATTCAATAAAAGCATAGTGTGGGTTCGCGTGTAGCAGTAGTACCCTCTCTACTAGTTGGTCCATTTTGTGTGTCCGGACGTGCTTCCGGAGGAGAACCAGGCCCGGTGTCCTCAACTAAGATGGGAGCGAAGCCCCCGTGGTAGTGCCCCTAGAGAAAATAAATAGTTGTTCGTGATGGGTCTGGTTAGTGGCAGTGCACAGGAGGGACCTAATTGCATGGAGCGCGTTGGGGAGGACCTGCTGCCAGTGGGAGGTCGGGAGATTTCTGGACTGGAGGGTCAGTAGGACGGTCTTATAGATCGTCGCGTTCTCCCTCTCCACCTGCCCGTTCCCCCTGGGGTTAAAGCTGGTAGTCCTGCTCGAGGCGATGCCCTTGTCGAGCAGGTACTGATGCAGCTCGTTGCTCATGAAGGACGAACCCCTGTCGCTGTGTACATAGCTGGGGAAACCGAACAGGGTGAAGACACTGTGCAGGGCTCTGATGACTGTGTGGGAGGTCATATCAGGGCACGGGATGGCAAAGGGTATGCGGGAGAATTCGTCTATGACGTTGAAGATGTACACATTTCGATTGGTCGAGGGGAGGGGCCCTTTGAAATCGATGCTCAGGCGTTCAAAGGGCCGGGACGCTTTTACCAGGTGGGCCTTGTCTGGTCTATAGAAGTGCGGCTTGTACTCCGCGCAGATCGGGCAATCCCTGGTGATGGCTTTTACCTCCTCGGTGGAGAAAGGCAGATTTCGGGCTTTGACGTAGTGGGCGAGCCGTGTGACCCCCTGGTGGCAGAGGTCGTTGTGGATAGCCTTTATGCGGTCGACTTGCGTGCTGCGCATATGCCGCAGACAGGGTATCTGGGGGCTCGTTGAGCTTCCCCGGTCGATATATGATGTCATAATTATAGGTGGAGAGTTTGATCCTCCACCTCAAGATTTTATCGTTTTTTATTTTGCCCCTTTGCGAGTTGTCGAACATGAAGGCAACCGATCTTTGGTCGGTGATGAGGGTAAACCTCCTACCTGTGAGGTAGTGCCTCCAGTGCCATACGGCTTCCACAATGGCTTGTGCTTCCTTTTCGACTGAGGAGTGTTGAAGTTCCGAAGCGGAGAGGGTTCGTGAGAAGAAAGCTACTGGTCTCCCTGCCTGATTCAGAGTGGAGGCGAGAGCGACCTCTGAGGCGTCGCTCTCCACCTGAAAGGGGACGTATTCATCCACTGCCCGCATGGCGGCTTTGGCGATGTCCTCCTTGATGCAGTTGAAGGCCTGGCGCGCCTCAGCTGACAGTGGAAAGAGTGTGGTCTTAAATAGTGGGTGGGCTTTGTCTGCATACTGGGGGACCCATTGGGCGTAACAAGAGAAGAATCCCAGGCACCTCTTGAGGGCCCTGGGACAATGAGGGAGAGGGAGTTGTAAGAGGGAACACATATGGTCCGGGTCGGGGCCCAGGACTCCGTTTTCCATGACATAGCCGAGGATGGCTAGTCTGGTTGTGCGGAAAACGCATTTCTCCTTATTGTAGGTGAGATTGAGTTTCTGGGCGGTTTGGAGAAATCGGTGGAGGTTGGCGTCGTGGTCCTGCTGATCATGGCCGCAGATGGTGACATTGTCCAAGTACGGAAATGTGGCCCGCAGCCCGTACTGGTCCACCATTCGGTCCATTGCTCGTTGGAACACCGAGACCCCATTCGTGACGCCAAAGGGGACCCGGAGGAAATGGAAGAGGCGGCCATCTGCCTCAAACGCCGTGTAGTGGTGGTCCTCTGGGCGGATTGGAAGCTGGTGGTATGCAGACTTCAGATCCACCGTGGAGAATATGCGGTACTGGGCGATCTGGTTAACCATGTCTGCAATCCTGGGGAGGCAGTACGCATCGAGGTGCGTGAACCGGTTAATGGTTTGGCTGTAATCAACCACCATCCGGAACTTTTCCCCGGTCTTGATGACCACCATCTGAGCTCTCCAGGAGCTGTTACTGGCCTCTATGACTCCCTCATGTAGGAGCCGCTGGACTTCGGCTCTGATGAATACTCTGTCCTGCAGGCTGTACCGCCTGCTGCGGGTGGCTACTGGCTTACAGTTAGCCGTTAGGTTAGCGAAGAGTGGAGGGGAGTCGATTTTTAGAGTTGCTAAGCTGCATATAATGAGAGGAGGTAGGGGTCCGCCGAAGCCAGCGAATGACATGCCACCTTCCGCCACCGAGAAACACGCAGCTTGGAGGTCGGAGAATCCTGCCCAGGGTCTGTCTGCAACCTTTGCGTCACATTTGACCTCTGGGTGCGCTTCCAAAAACATACTTGTGACATCATTGGGCTGCCTATTTTCAGCTCTGTGTCGTTGCTCGACTTCACCCCCTGTCTCACCTCATCTACTGCTGAAACCCTCATTCATGCCCTCATGACCTCTGCGCTTGGCTATGCCAATGCAGACTTGGCTAGGCTTCCACATTCCAGCCTTCCCTAAACTTGAGGTAATCCAAAACTCCGCTGACCATGTATTAGCTTGCATTACACCCTGTTTCCCTATCACCCCTGTGCTCACTGACTGCCTTTCATTCCCAGTCGTGCAACATGGTGCTCATCCTTGTTTTCAAATCCTGCCATGTTCTCAGGCTTCCCTATCTTGTAACCTCCTCTTGCCCCACGACCCTTTGAGATATCTGTGTTCCTGTAATTCTGACCTCTTGGTGATCCCTGAATTTAATTCTTCTCTCATTGGTGGTTTCACTTCACTTACCTAGGCCTGAAGCTCTGGAGTGCCCGCCCTAAACTTTTCCACCTCTCCAACTTGATTTCCTACTTTAAAAACAAAATTCCTCCACCAAGCTTTTGGGCATCTGACCTAATATCTCCTTCTGTGGCTTGATATCAAGTCTTAGGCAGGATTTTTTGGACCTTCCCGCCAGCGGGGTTGTCTGGTCCCACCGAAGGCGCACCCCACCATCTGCAGTTCCCCGGTGCTGCAGATGTGGTGAGCAACGTAGATGGCCATTGACTTCCACGGGACTGGAAGATCCCACCGGCACCGAATAGCAAGTCGTTTCCACCACGGGAAAACATCCAGCCATTGTTATATATTACTTGGGATCTGTTGTAACATTCAAGGTACTGCATAAGTACAAGCTGTTGTTTCAATAGCCAGCATTTGCTGCCCATCTGGTAAGTAAGTAGTACAAAGTGCTGCAATTGACCTTAATGCCACTGAGCAATGTGTGTTAAAATTTTGCACCGTTCCTGCTCATTCACTATGGGAAATGTTCGGATGTGAACACCAGATGCGGACAAGATTGGGTCTAGCTATTAATTTGGCTGCTAACAGTCTGCTGTTTGTCTCGGGCCATTTTCTTGAGCCCATGGAACTCCACCCCATGGAACTGTACTCAAAACAGAGGACTGGGGCCGGCTTAGCTCAGTTGGCTGGGCAGATGGCTCCTGATGCAGAGCAAGGCCAACAGCACGGGTTCAATTCCCGCAACAGTTGAGGTTAGTCTTGAAGGCTCCACCTTCTCGACCTTGCCCCTTACCTGAGGTGTGGTGTTTCTCAGGCTACATCACCACCAGTCAGTTCCCCTCCCCAAGGAGAAAGCAGCCTATGGTCACCTGGGGTTATGGCGACTTTACTTTTACTCAAAACAGAGTTTGTACCTTCAGGAACAGTGTGTTGTGAGGAGGGAGGAGGGGGGGGGGGGGGGGGGGGGGGGGTTGGGGGAGGGGGGAGGTGAAAGGTAGGCGCGGGGTCGGCGCGGGGGAGACGTGGGGGTAGGCAGGTGGTGGGCGGGGGAGAGGCGGGGTGGGGGGCGGGGGGGTGGGGTGATTGAGAATGGGATATTATTGGTTTTTACAATGGACATCATCAGCTCCCATGTTGCCAGAAAAAGGGTTAGGTATTTCCATGGAAGTGACAGGCAAACAAAAAAAGGAACCAAGGTCTCTGTAATCCCGAAGCAGCAATATTTTCAATTAGAATCTGAACTTATTAACATGTTATCAATTACTGAATAGCTCAACCAAAGAACAAGGAATAAATGAAACAGCAAGGTTCACATGTCCTTTTGACTCATGTACTTGGTAAAACATAATTAGCCTTGAAAGAAAATGGAAAACTAATTTGGCCATAACAGCCAAAGCTTCTGATTGCACAGTTTGCGAGAGTATAAAGGAAATGTTAGCAGTGATTGAAAATCAATGTTTCATTTATAGGTGGTGTACAGGATCAGAAAGAATGGGAGAATTTTCAAAATGGCAGATCTAGGGTAGAGATTTTTTTCATCACTTGTTTTGATTTAAGGGAAGATTTACCGCTCTTTTTCAGGCAGACGTTGGGCAGTCAAGGAATTAAAATCACAGCACATCACTGAGGACTTGTCTTCCTGTCGGCTACCACAACATCCATATTTTCATCGGCCGCCAAAGCCATCAAAAGCCAATCTTTCCTTTTTGGCCATCTCGAGCTGATGGAAATGCAAAGGCAGAATCAGGGAGGGATGACAGCATCCTTCCTCAGACTGCAGGGTGACTGGAGGAGCCCAATCACCTGGTTGAGAAGATGGTGCCATCAATGCAATAAGGCCAACACTGCAAGGGTGGCATCTGTAGTGGAAACCTTGGCGCAGGACTTGTACTCCATGGTGGGGAATGTCCACTCCATGGGTCAGCTCATGACCACCTTGGCTGAGGGTATTACCTGCGTGGCTGAGGGTATGGGGTTGGATTCTCAATCGCATCGGGAAATCCACTACCGGCTGCTGGCAATGGAGAATCCAGTGTCGGGAAGAAAACGGGATTAGTGTTTCCAATGCTCCGTTCCCCTGCTGACATTGGGATCAAGTTTTTCATCTCACGCCAGCGGGAGGATGCAAATGGGTCATTAGACCTATTGACATCCTATTAACGGGCTGGCGCTATATTCTCCGGGCCCACTTGATTCTCCAGTCCTCTGGGCCTGGAATCGTGTGGGCAAGAATTAGTGCAGTTCTTGACAAATGTGCGATAGACCTAGCAGTGGGCCAAGGGGGTAACTCTTTAAGCGAGATGCCCCCAAAGTCCATCGGAGGGCCACCTTTCCCCCCACAATGCAAGTCCAGCATAAACCGCACCAGACCACTCCACCGAGAGACCCCCTCAATTAGACAGACCCCCACGAGAACCTCCCAATTAGAGGGACATCCACCAGAAACACCCTAATTAAAGAGATCCTTACCAGAGATCCCTTAATTAAACAGACCCCCACTAGAGACCAACAAATGTCTTCTTTCTGGGGCGGCTGCAGACAGGGATCTCTCTTCTAGGGGTTTGTTGCTCTTCTATCCCATGGAGGAGCACAATGGCCCCCAAGTACGTGGAGGGAGGAGGATCACCAGGAGTGCAGCTTGGGGCCTTCCACCCATTTGGCACCCCCCTTTCTCTGAGCAACACACCTCTGGCCCAGTACACCGCGGAGGGTAGCACTGCAACAGCTGCGCTGCCCAAAAGTATAATTGGACCATTAAGGTGCAGGCCCTTCCGGGATCACTCACCAAAGTCATCTCAGGCAACAGAGCGTGGAATGCAGCAGACTGCCTCAACGTCAGCTGTGGATCCGGGGGGGATCTTATAGAAACATGTAAAATCATGAAGAGAATAGATAGGATAGATGCGGGCAGGTTGTTTCCACTGGTGGGTGAAAGCAGAACTAGGGGGCATAGTCTCAAAGTAAGGGGAAGCAGATTTAGGACTGAGCTTAGGAGGAACTTCTTCACCAAAGAATTGTGAATCTATGGAATTTCCTGCCCAGTGAAGCAGTTGAGGCCCCTTCATTAAATGTTTTCAAGATAAAGATAGATAGTTTTTTGAAGAATAAAGGAATAAAGGTGTTCGGGCAGGAAAGTGGAGCTGAGTCCACAAAAGATCAGTTTTGATCTCATTGAATGGCGGAGCAGGTTCGAAGGGCCAGATGGCCCAGCCCTGCTCCTAGTTCTTATGTTCTTATGAAACACCTCGACGAAGTGTGAGGGCTAGGAAGAGTAAGAAACTATAGGCCCCTATTGGGTACAGGTGAGCAGAGATACCAGTTAAGATAGGCAACCACTATAAAAAAGCACATCCTCCCAGTTATTTCATGGCACCATGCTCCGCGAACCCCAACGCACACTCAATGCTTCATCCCTGTGCAGTGTGAGAGTGGCAACGCTATATCTCTACACCTCCCACACTGATAACAGAGTGAAGATGCATTGCTGCAGACCATTCCCCCATCCCCCTCCACCCCCCACCAGCCAAAATTGAGTGATTAGCTCACGTTGAACTTATCTGTGTCCCCCACATTCTCTCTGGTGCACCCTGAGCAGTGAAGCGCCTGGAGAACCGTGGCTGCCTGGGAGCTCACCTGCAATATCCCCCTTGGAGGTGAGGCTGCCAGGTTCATACTTTTGTTGACCTGTTGTAAATGTTGCCGGCCTGACATCACCCCGGTGCCCGGTAAGTTATTCCATGGGGGAAAAGGTCTGGAGCAAGTGCTTGGTAATGAATTAAAATAAGGTACCTGGATTTTGAGTCTGTACCGAGTTTCTCTAGGGCAGAGAGTACAGGCTGAGAATCGTCCCCACTGAATATAGCCATTAATGCACTTCAGTGTATTTCTAGGTAATTTTCTTGTGCGTTTTACTGTTGAACAACATTTATTTTGATTAAAATCTCTGGGACATCGTTCACTGGTCTTTACATCTTTCTTCACATTATTTCATTATGCAGTTGAGAGCAAGGATTTCAGGTTTCCCTTCTGGGATTGGGAATACTTGATTATTTAACATCAGTTGCTATCTTAATGCACCCCTTCACCCCACAACTAACCTCCTGACACCACAACCTCGCCCAACCAGACCACCCAATTATTCCCAACCCGATGTGACTTGACCAACCCGATCCATCTACCCACTCTCCCACCTGTTCCGCTCATCCACTTTTCTTTTTATTTGTTCATGGGATGCGCGCGTCACTGGCAGGTTCAGCATTTATTGCCCATCCCAATTGCCCTTGAACGGAGCAAGGCCATTTCAGGGGGCATTTAAGAGGCAGCTGCATTTCTGTGAGTATGTAGTCACATGTAGATCATGTACGGATGATTTCCTTCCCTAAAAGACATCGGGGAATCAGATGGGTTCTAACAATGGCCAGTGGTTTTGTTGTCATCATTAGATTTTGATTTGAGTGAATTTAATTCATTAAATTCAAATTTCTTCCATTGGCCATTGTGGGATTGCAACCCAGATGCCCAGACCATTCCCTGGGGCATCACATTACTGGACCAGTGCCAATCCAACTACGTCAGGTCCTTTCCTTGCCAACCTACCCACCTGACATCCTACTATCTGACTCAACAGCTACCCTACGGATCTGCCGTCCTACCAGCTCACCCATCAGGCACCGTACCCACCTGCCCATTTACCTGACCCCTCCTACCCATTCACTCATTCATCTACGACCCATTCATGAATTCAGGGGCTGGTTTAGCTCACAAGGCTAAATTGCTGGCTTTTAAAGCAGACCAAGCAGGCCAGCAGCACGGTTCGATTCCCGTACCAGTCTCCCCGGACAGGCGCCGGAATGTGGCGACTAGGGGCTTTTCACAGTAACTTCATTGAAACCTACTCGTGACAATAAGCGATTTTCATTTCATTTAAACTTATCTTACACACGCAAGTCCAATCAGAAGAGGGTTTGTCTTCTCTGCTAATTCTTTTAGACACTCTCTGTGTCGATTCCTACGCTGGGGGAGTTCTACTGCATCGTGGATTGAAAGTCTGGCCTTTTTAAATCTATCCAGCTAAGTGTGCAGTTTTCCGTCCATTAAGCGTTGGACTCATCGGTAATAACACAAATCAGAAGATTTAGTTTGTTTGAATGTGTTATCCCTTCAATGTACTGTGCATTTGTTTTGTTGTTAAAATCGTAATACCAATTATATTTTGAATTCTTCTTGTACAACACTTGGGACATTTTTTCATTCCAGCCAGTTTGCCTTGTGGTTGAGGCATTTCCATCTACAAGGATGCAATATTCCAAATACTGACTCTGCCGCATATAAACAACTCCATCTTTCTCACTCTTCTGTTCAATACACATTTCTATACAGATGCAAACATAAAATCAAAGTAGTTTAATTGGGTTCCAAAGTGATAAATTTTAAAAGAACATTCCTGCATAACCAGACTTCCACATACTGTAAACACAACCAGAGCTGTTTGAAAACAAGTTTTGAACATCATTTATCAGGTTCATTTTCATTGCAGGAAATCCTGAACTTGTACTATAGAAGTGCTATGTATTTCAATCAAAGTGACTCACTCGCTGGCAAAAGCAGTAGGGGCTGAAACAATTAAATGGTTTTAAGAATATAAGTAGATTGGTGGCTTTCAGCATTGGTATAGGCCATGGTAATGGAGTACTCCATGAGGCAGGAGGGGAATGTTGTGCAGGACACAACAGTCTGAGAGGTTAGAACATAGAACATAGAACAGTACAGCACAGAACAGGCCCTTCGGCCCTCGATGTTGTGCCGAGCAATGATCACCCTACTCAAACCCACATATCCACCCTATACCCGTAACCCAACAACCCCCTTAACCTTACTTTTTAGGACACTACGGGCAATTTAGCATGGCCAATCCACCTAACCCGCACATCTTTGGACTGTGGGAGGAAACCGGAGCACCCGGAGGAAACCCACGCACACATGGGGAGGACATGCTGACTCCGCACAGACAGTGACCCAGCCGGGAACCGAACCTGGGACCCTGGAGCTGTGAAGCATTTATGCTAACCACCATGCTACCGTGCTGCCTGGGCAGTGAGGTAAAAATAAACGGGTATTCTGGGGCATCACTGGATCTCCTCCCGAATCATTCCTTTGGGGAACAAATGGATAGAGATGGAATCCCTAAAAGAAGAGAAAGTGGTTTCTGAAAGGAGGAGGCTCGGTGGACCGAATCAATGCGTGTTTTTTTAATGTTCTGATGTCAGTAGCTATGTTCATTTATGTCAAGCACTAACATCGAAAAGACCCCATTCTGCGGACACAGAATTAATGTATAGTAACCATGTGTGAAGTATTCAAAATGGCATATCCAGGATTAGTGAATGAATTTGGGGTGCACCGCAGAAAACATTTTTAAGGAGTCTTTTCAAAGATTAAGCCATTTTTACATTCCTGCAGAGAGTCTTTTAAGGGGTTGGTAACGAGACGGGATAGTGTGGGGATGGTGGTGGTAAATTGTACATTCCACTGCGATCGGGAGGAATGCCCTACCATTGGATCAAGGAAGGACCTGTGATGCACATTCTCACATTCAGGCTGCAAGCTGATTTCTTATTATTATATTCATTTGAAATTAAGAAAGAATGGTCTCAGAAAACCCACAAAACATAGGTTGGAGCAGAGATGTGCATAGATTCAAGTGTGACACCTTAGGTGTGACTGGAATAGCCAGAAATAACATAGTCGGCATCGCAGCATTTGCCCATGAGGAATAACCAGCTGGGTCCTGAGATGCAGCAAACCTCCGACTGTTGTCTCGCCTGAGTGTTCCTGCCTCCAGCGGATGTGCATCAGCAAGTGTGTGGTGCTCACCAGAATGTGCCCCAGAGGTCTGACCACTACGGACACCCACCAGTATGTGTCTCTACGCTGGTCGAGGGTGGGGATGACAGCTGTGCCACGAACATGGTGGTCTTCTCTGGGCTGCCCACCGAGGTGTTCTCATGGGGGGGGGGGGGGGGGGGGGGGGGAAAACCACCCCGGATTGGCCGGCACCATCCTGCAGGATAATGGACAAGTGGGAGGGATGGGTCATTCTGTGTGGCTTTAACAACTCATGTGCGACAGATCATCTGGGTGGCGGCCGCCCCTGCCATTGGAAAACACATGGTGGGCGTGGTGGGAAGATCCCGCCCCTAACCTTTTCTTGGAACACTGCTTTGAAATCTAGAATCATTTTTGTGCTTTAAAAACATGAAAATGCTGGAAATGCTTTCAATCAATGATTTAAAGAAAAGGATCGCCTGACGCTTTGGGTGGGATGCTTTCGCCGAACTCGCACATTCAAAGCGTTAAATCAACTTTCTTTTTTCAAACACTGAGAAACCTGCTGTGCAATACCAGCATTTTTCGTTTTAATCCCTCATCTCCAGCCATTGTGGATTGCATTGTCCTTCTTCACTTTGGAAACAGAATTGGCCAAATATGGCTTTCCATTTTTGCCACACTTAAGTAGCACAGGCTGTTTTTGCCTCAATGCAAGCATTGCCTTCACCCCACATTGGGCTGGCCCGAAATGTGTCACCTGCTAATTGCCAGAATCAAGAGCATTCCTGTGTGCTGAATTTTGGTGAGCTTTGCATGTCCTGCCATTGTATTTAGCAGGAGACCACAGGCATCTACCTCCAAAATGAACAAGGAAATAAACTGGCGAACAACACTATAACTGAAAACATACTTAACACCACTGAATCTTCCATATTTTACCCAAAGCAGGCTTCAGCCAAATTATAATGGTACATATTTTGCATCAGATCACACAAATTCTGCATTGTGGGTATCTAAATAAAGAACTGAAAATTGCATTCTTTTGGCATGATGCACACTTGTCACCAGAGAGTAAGTAAAGGTTAAGCTGTTGAAAGTATTTAAATCCTCCCACAGACAGTATGTTCTGCAGTTGGGCTGCTTTTTCTCATTCTTTTAAAAATAAAAGAATCCTGGGAGTTTGATATCAATGAATCTGCTGTTAATTCTATTTAGTCTATTCTCTGTAATTCTCATCAGCAGAAAAGGTGACTGGGCCCATCAATCTGCTGGGCATGGGCTGTAGAAAATGGATTGGATGGACAATATATAGGCCGCCTCCTGGTTACTGATGAAAAGGACAGGATGAAGGTGGCTTAGGTTTTCTGAATATTTGCAAAATCTTCAATTTAAAAACATTTAAAAATCTTTAATCAAAAAACAACAAAAAATAAAGATTTCTACCTAGATTTTGTGCCCAACAGTTTCAACCTAGATTTTGTGCCCAAGTGTCCAGAAAGGGATTTCCTGATCCAAATGTGAAACTGACCCCTCTGAGTCGCAACTGACACCATAAATAAAATAGCAATTTACTCTTGTAAACTCATAGGGACTGAATTAACATGGCGGGATAATAATGTACGAACATGTTGGCCAGTTTAATGACTCAGAGGAGTGCTTCAGCAACACGGTTGGCAATGCAGTCGGCTCTCTCCTTCATCCTCGGGTGAAGTATCCCACTGAGTAGTGGCAGCATCCGTGATCCGAACTCCTCCACAGCCTTGGGGCTGATCTCCTGGAGGAAGTCTGGCCAGACCAGCACCATCTGGTGACCTAGAGGGAGGTCTAAAGGTTGAGCAGCCCAAACTATCGACACAATAGTCCATAGAACGCTGCGGTTCTTGTACTCCTTTCTCCAAGTGTTCACGAGAGAGGGAAAGCTTAAGGGCCTGTTTCAAATCTAGAGTGGTTTCCGCCAACGTCTTCCTCTGCGTGGCAGTATTATTAATACCACACATGAGCCGGCCCCTCAACATCTCAGAGAAAGACGTCTCGAACTCGCAGTGTTGAGCCAAACGCCACAAGTGGGTCAAAAGGTTCATGACTGATTCACTAGGACAGCGCAAAGCCGTAATAAAATGATACCGTTCCATAATTGTGGACGGCTTGGGTCATAAGTTCCGAAACCAAAGCACCAGATCACTAAAAGACCTGTGGCGGGATTCTCTGACCCCCGCCGGGTTGGAAAATTGACCAGGGGCTGGCGTGAATCCCGCCCGCCACTCCGACGCTGGCTGCCGTATTCTCCGCCGCCGGTTTTCAGGCAAGGGCGGGAATCATGCCACGCCAGTTGGGGGCCATTGGCAGAGGCCCCCCGGGCAATTCTCCGGGCCCCGATGGTTTTTGGCCAGTCCCCCCGGCATGGGTTAGACATGGTCCCACTCGGAGGGACCTGGCTGGTAGGCCGACTGGTACGGTCCTCAGGGGGACATGGGGGGATCTGGCTCTGGGGGGGCCCCCACAGTGGCCTGGCCCCCAATCGGGGCCCACCAATATTGCGGGCGGGGCCCTGCCGTGGGGCACTCCTTCCTTCCACGCCGGCCACTGTAGGGCTCTGCCATGGCTGCCGCAGAGAAGACACCACCCTGCGCATGCGCTAGAATACGCCGGCCGGTCTGCGCATGCGTGGAACCACACTGACAGTTCTGCGCATGCATGAACTCGCGTCAGACCTTTGGCGCCAGCTGGCGCGGCACCAAACACTCCGGCGCCGGCCTAGTCCCCGAAGTGCGGAGGATTTTGCAATGTCTGGGTCGGCCCGACGGCGGAGTGGTTCGCGCCGTTTTTGCGCCGACGTCAGGCCATTGCAGGGATTCAGGAAAATCCCGCTTCTGGGCCGGGATTCTCCAAAATCACGACCGAGTGTTGACGCCGGCGTAAACACTGGAGTGTTTCAAGCCAGCATCAACAGACCTCTTGGCTTAGCAATTCAGTGGCCCACAGAGGGCCAGCACAGCGCTGGAGTGCTCACGCAGCTCTGGCGTTGATACGCAGCCCTGCACCGCCGGCACGGGTCCGCTCATGTGCGCTGCGGCCATTTTCGCGCAGCCGCATGCACATGGTGGCCATTTCAACCCCAGCACATGAGCGTGGTGGCCGTTTCCCCGCTGGTGCGACAAAACATGGCATAGTAACACAGCGGGCCCGCGCGGGAGAAGGTAGGCTCCCCATAGATCACGCACGCCCACCGATTGGTAGCCCCCAATCGAGGGCCTGGCCATCGTGGAGGCCCCCCCCGGAGTCTGATCCCCCCATCAGGACGGCCACCGTGGCCGCAGGTCCGAGCCCCCGCTGGGTGGTACCATATGTGAACCACGCCGGCGGAACTCAGTGGGAACTCGGCTGGTCGACCATGGAGAATCGCCACGGGGGCCTCTTTCAACGGCCTACGACCAGCGTCGTGTCGACCGCGCATGCGACTGGCGCTGAGTCTCCGGAATTTTCAGCGTCAATGGCGATTCTCCAACCCGCCGCGAGCTCGGAAAATCCCGGCCCTGGAGTCCGGTGCAGCCAGGTAAATCAAAGTTTTTATAATCCCAAACGTCTAGGTCCCGCAGACGGTCAGGAAGAGAGCTTTCTGTTGGTCTTGCCCCAAAGTCCTGTTCTCCTTGAAAAAGTACCTCATGCACTCCACACATTGTTTTCAATTTTATAGACGTTGCTCAAAGGTTTCCAACTTTCTGAATGATGGCACCTGAACCAGCACGGCCTGGCACCCCCAAACAGTGAACTTCCAGCATCTGAATGAGTCCGGAGTTTCCTTTAATCTTCATTGCCAGTTTAATGGCTTAATGGAGGCTGGCGGTAAATCAATATAGATTTATTTACACTATTTACAATGGTTTGCATAACACAGCATATCGCCCCCAGTACAATCCTAGTTGGGGGGACTAATCATGCAGGTCCTGTTTTGGGCCTGCTTTTATGATGGATCATAATGAGGCCCAAGTGATTGGGCTTCGTTCCCAACTGGGAAGCTCGTACTCCGCGAATCCCACAGTGAGATAAATAATGGTTTCCCCAGGGTCCGCGTGAAGGTTATGATAGCCAGAAATGTCCTTTTCTCACTATATTAAATGAGGCATTACCTCCTTTTATTTACATGGATGAACGTCTTTGTTAAAATGGGAGAAAAATAAGAATTTAGGCAAATGCACTAAGTGTTGGAAATAGTACCCAAATGAAGTAAAGTTTGCATGCAAGCAGAAACAATTTTGAGGCCATTTTGATAGTCTCAGGCAGCTCCTTAAACACAATCTGAAACCAAAACAACAATTAATTTGATTCCTTGCTTTGAGCATTTTTGAAAATTCTGGAAAAAATGAAATTGCCACCACAATATAAATCTGCACTAAGTTACTGCATGTGGCGTGTTCCATCTGGGGCTGCTCGTGGTGGTTTTGCTGCATATGGGCTGCTTTAAAAAGCACTTCATCATCATTTACTTGTAATTCAAGGCAACTGGCTTGAAATTCAAGGGGGGTCCAAAAGACAATTCAGTACATTGTGCACTTGGTGAAGAAGGAGAAAAAAGAAACACTTTGGAATGCAAAATAACCCATGACACAGGATCCCCAAAAAAGGAAAATTGTTCTCCAGACCAGATTATTACTTGTGGGTGATTTGAACTTTCAGCACTGCATTTCCTATGTCTTTTAGTGAGAGCAAAACGCTTATAAAGAAAAGCAAGACATTTGTGCAGAAACATTCAATTAAACTAGCATGGAGGCTAAAAGCTACAATTCAACTAACTAACTCCCAGCACATGTATGGCATGTCATTCACTGCAGGAGTAAGTTCTTAATGCAGCTGAAGACTTTAAATTGCGATTCTTTTGCGGGAATTAAATTCACGCAATTCATCATATTTCCCCCATTAAGGAAATCCCACAAGTACTGAATTAAATGCAGTGCAATAAAAACTGAAACCACTGCAGTTATATGGAAGATGCAGCAGCATCTGAAAACAGCAAGGCAGTTCGATGTTTTGATGGGGGCAAGTCTATTGTTTGAGGATCACATGGACACAATATTTGTTGGAAATCCTTCTTCAGAACAGACTGATAATGTCCACCTGACAGGTTAACTTTGCCTTGCTTTTTCAAGATGCTAAGAACCTCGTGATCAGTCTTCCGGGTTCTTTATAATTTCAGATGAAAAAATGTTTAAATACACAAATCATTCTTAAAGATGTATATTTTTATAAGTAAACACAGAACATGTCAGCAGCCATTTATCAATCTTAATAATCGAATAAAAATGTATTAAATTATTGGGAGGAGACTCATTTGGTTAAGGAGGCAGATAGGAACATAATGTTGCAAGCAGCATAAAATACAAACCTCTGGAAAAATATATGTATTTCTACAAACCTTTTATTAAAGGATTTTAAATTATGTCTCGCTTCTAAAATGTGAATTGTTGGTCTAAGAGTGCAAGCTCGGAAGCAAAGGTCATGGGTAGTGCTGAAGGATTCTTTATTTATGGACACACAATTGGATGTACTGATTGGTTGCTGCAGCCTAACTTTTGAAAGTTACCAACTAGCCCATGAGAGTGAAGACAGATAGGCACATATCAAATCCCTCCCAATACACTGCTTTCAGTGATCTGGGAGAACGAAAACCTTTCATACAAGTTTTCCAAGCCAAAAGCTGTTTATTTTTTAAACAAAAAAATAATACTTTCTTCCACACTGCCCAACTTTTCTCATCCTCTTCTCAAAGGCCCCAGTCTTGCTGGTGTAAGATTTAATGAGCATGAGTTTTTCGACACCTCACGCATTTTTATGAGCACTGGCATGGAGTGTTGGCAGAGCGTTCAATCATGGGGAACATTACAATGGAGTCACTCATGCACACTTTGAATAAGGTGTCACCATATGGCAAGCAGACCATGAATACTCAGTTGTATTGGCCTCTCTGATTAAATACTCCTCTAGCACTCACTGGCACAAGGGTCACACGTGAATAGTGGCCATTGGCCAATCTACTGTGACTCGTTCGGCACTCCTGAAACTGCAGCTGGCAAGGAGTCAGTGCCTTCAGGATTGGAAAGACAATTGATGATAAATAGAAAAATAAATCCTTTTCATCAGAAAACACCACCAGTGCTAATCCTGTGTAGAAATTGTGACAATCTCCCTGAGTCTGGAGTGAGATATCTGCCCCTCAACTTTTAATGCATGTTGTGAAGTAGATCTTGGGCTGAATTCTCTGTTTTTGGGACTATGTCCCCACGACGTCGTGAAAACTGTGGTCATTTATGCCAGGAAAACTGGAGTCAAAAGGGCACAGATTCACTGTCTTGCAGGGACTAGCAGGCAGCTGTCGTTGACCTTGCAGCTCCAGCTGCTGATACAGTACTCTGCACATCCTGGTCAGAGGCTGCGCATGCGCACAGTGGCGGCCTCAAATGGCTGCGCCGTGCTCCATGGCAGACACAGCCCGCTGAACCACCAAAATAGTGCCCCGCATCGGCCGCTCGCCCGCCCCGGACTGCCGCACACATAGCCTCCAGCCACCCCTGACCTCTGAGTCCGCAGCCGCCACACGAGTATCACGGACGGTGGGACCATGTTAGTACCACGCCGCCGGGAATTTCGCTGGTGGGCGAGAGAATCGCGGGGCGGGCCTCAGGCAATGGTGTACTCCACGAGAATGCCAATTTTCGGGGGGCAGAGAATTGCAAAACTGGCGCCGGTCCCAGGTTCGTGCACGAAAACGGATTGTCTGCCCCATCACCGAACGCGATTTTGGCATCAGGGTGCGGAGAATCCAGCTCCTTGTTTATCAAGGGAGTTCTCGGCCGGAATTCTCTAAAAAGGCGGCTAAGTGTTGATGCCGGCGTAAACACCGGAGTGTTTCACGTCGGTGTCAATGAACCTCTTCAGCGATTCTGTTGCCCACAGGGGGGCAGCACGGCGCCAGAGTGCTCCGCGCTGCTCCAGCTGCCGCACGCGGCCCTGCACTGCTCGCCGTGGGTCCGCGCATGTGCGCAGCAGCCGGCTCAGGGTCCGTGCATGCGCATAATGGCCGCGTGCGTGCCGGCAGCGCACAAGAGGGTGAAGCCACAAAGCGGGCCGGCGCGGAAGAAGGTGAGCCCCCCCCCCCCCCCCCCCCTCCCCCCAGATCACGCGCACCCAGCGATCGGTTTCTCCCGATCGTGGGGCTGGCCATCGTGGAGGCTGATGCGACCATCAATTCACACGAGACGATTAGGAGAAGTGAACAGTGGTTTTAATAAGCTAGATCTGTGCCTGCCTGCGACTGCTCTGTACTGAGTGCCGCCTACAGGCTGCAGATTTATATACCACCCCCGAGGGGGCAGAGCCACAGGCAGAGCCCACAAGGGCATCAACATAATACAACACAATACAGTGGTGAATTGTAGTAGCAGTACATTCACCCGGAGACTGATTCCCCCACCCCCCACCAGGATGGGCACCACAGCCACGACCATACACGAACCACGCCAGCGGGAACTGGTCGGCCGCGGAGAATCACCGCAGGGCCCTCGTTCAACGGCCCCTACCGGCGCCGCGTTGACCACGGACGCGCGACAGGCGCGATTTTCCGGCGACCGGAGAATTGCATCCCGGCGTAGTACCGGTGTCGCTGGCCGTCTCGGAATCAGCTCCAATTCTCCGAGCCGGCGTGGGCTCGGAGAATCCCGCCCCTGATCTCTGATAAGTGTCTGGTCCATTTGTGAACTCAATACTCTGTCAGTGTACTGAACTAACGGCTGTATGCCTTTAATATTATACTTGGGAAGACCATGGCTACTCCTTCATTCTACAACAATGCTATTCTGCGTTTAAATACCACCTTTGATGTAGAGAAACTTTAAAGATGCATCATCGAGGCCTAATGAAGCAAAGAATATCAACAAAATAAAGGAGACGTTTTGAGGGATGGACAAAAGCTCGGTAAAAGAAAAGGTGGGTTTTAAAGAGGGTCTAAGCGGATAAGAGGGAGATGGAATGGCTGAAGGGTTGAAGAAGGGCTTTCGAGAACATAAGTAATGGCTGTCAATGCTGGTGCAAAGGAAGTGGGGGGGTAATTCATGAGAGCCTGGCGGCGAGAAAGGCAAGCATGAGGATTTTAAAGGCTGGATGAGAGAAATGGCAATTATATGGGTTGGAAGTTCAGGTGTACATCATCCGACTGCAAAAAAGGCTAGTGTTGCCTGAGACAGGAAATTGGTAGCGATAGTACAGAGTTTGTGGCAGAGAAAACAAGCAATGGCTTCAATATTCCCAATATTAAAATGTTAGGAATCTGATAAAAATCAGAAAGTACTAGAAACCTCAACAGGTGAGTCAGCAGCTGTGGCGTGAACAGGCAAGATAATATGGCCAATAACTTGAACTTATAGGCATTTTTCCACTGGCGCTTGTTTTATTTGAATGGCAGAACAGTAGTGTCTGTGAAGTTACATCTCGGTTTTCATTGCTGGAACTTCAACAGATGCAAAAATGCAAGTTTCGGATACAGGGCCAAGTGAAGGGAGCCTGGCTGTGGCAGTATATATGCAGGTGCATGGATATCATTCACTCGTCATCTGACCCAAACAAGAGCCAGTTTAACTGTGTCCTAGGAGTTAAGAGCAAATTAAGTTTGCAACAACTGCTCTCAATTCCAATGTTTGGAGCATTTCACCTTTTCTGCAGAAGATAATTGTTCTGAAGACTGGGCTGTGTGGTGATATGCATCACTGTAGACACACAAGGGGTTAATATAAGTACGCGTAAACTAGCTAGACACTAGAGGGAGCACCAGAGACATGACACACAGACACTCAACCAATTGGTCAGCAAGACACGACCAATGGGCATTCACGATACACACAGAGGTGACACTACCACAGGGGGGCATTACACCAACCCATATATAAAGGACACAGCACACATGATCTTCCTCTTTCCAGTGGAGACACTCAGTGAGTACAGACACAGGGTTGATTTAACATTACACCCACCACGTGGATTGTAGCACACTGGTTCGTCAGTCTGAGTAGCTATAGAAAGATTAACAGTAGTGGCGAACCCGAGTAGGAGAATTGTAAATAGTTTAATAAACGTGCTGAAGTTATCTCCACGTCTGAACCTTCCTTTGTCAGAGTGCACATCAAGGAAGCCGCTTATGCTACGCCAAGAGCATAACAAGACAGAGGTGTAAATTACCCTTAAGTGACTTTCTCATCAGCAGAGTCATTTGTAAAAGGTAAAACAGAATTAAGAAAAAAATAAGCTTTTATTTACAAGCTGGCATTGAGATGCTTAATTGAAGATGGGGGAAATAATTGCATGCCTTTGAGAGAAACTGCCAGAACTGCTCCTGCACACCTTTTTAAAAATTGCTATGGTGATGAATGTAGCAGCCTGAAGAACAGGGAGGGGGCGGTGGGGGGGGGGGGGGCGCTGTATAGAGACCACCATGTGAATTTAACCGGATTATAATGTCGACACCATTCCAATACTATGCTGCGTTCTCATTTCAATAATCTCAGCATCTAGCCAGCACTAACTGCACTGTCATTAGTTGTGGATTTAGTTGTGGGAGAGAGCAGGCTCCCAGGTTTTCACACTGTGCACTTGAGACCTTGGTGAAAATGGAAGAATGGAGGAGAGACACTTCCAGGTGGTGGTGTTCCCATGCATTTGCTGCTCTTGTCCTTCTAGATGGCAGTGGCCCTGGGTTTGGAAGGTGCTGCCTAAGGAACCATAATGGGTTCCCTCAGTGCATCTTGCAGATGGTGCATACTGCTGCTACTGTTTGTCGGTGGTGGATGGGGTAGCAATCAACGGGAATGCATTGTCCTGGATGGTGTTGAACTTCTTGGGTGTTGTTGGAGCTCTACTGGTCCAGGAAAGTGGGGAGTATTCCGTACTCCTGATTTGTGCCTTGTAGATTGTGGACAGGCTTTGGGAATCAGGAGTGGAGTAACTCACAGAGGATTCCTAGCTTCTGACCTTTTCTTGTAGCCACAGCATTTACATGGTTCGTCCTTTTAAGTTTCTGGTCAATGAGAACTCCCAGGATATTGATAGTGGAGGATTTAGCAATGGTGATGCTATCGAATGTCAAGGGGTGATGGTTAGACTGTCTTTTGTAGGAGATGATCAATACCTGGCACTTGTATGTTGTGAATGTAAGTTGCCACTTGTCAACCCAAGCCTGGATATTGTCCAGGTCTTGCTACATTTGAATATGGACTGCTTCATTACCTGTAGAGTCGCGGATGTTGCTGAAAATTGTGTAGTCATCAGCAAATATCACCACTTCTGATCTTATGATAGAAGGATGGTCATTGATGAAGCAGCTGAAGATGGTTGGGCTTAGGAAGGTCACTACCCTGAGGAACTCCTGTAGTGATATCCTGGCGCTGAGATCATTGACCTCCAACTTCCACAACCATCTTTCTTTGTGCCAGGCATGACTCTAAACAGCAAACAAAAGAGTATTTTCCCCTGAATTCATTGACTCCAGCTTAGCTAGGGCTCCTTGATGCCATACTCGGTCAAATGCTGCCTTGATGTCAAGGGCAGTCACACTTAGACCACTTTGACTTTGGGCAGCCAGCAGCGTGCACAGCTGCATGCCTTCCTTGCAGGCCTTGGCAATGGTGCTTGTGCCCATCCACCCCGACCACACAGCCCACATTCTGGCCACCCCCCGCTACTCCCTCTGGCCCTGACAAATGCCCTCCAGCCAGCGGCACAACTGTCAGAAAGCTGTGGCAATGTTGGACACATTCCGTACCCCTTCTCTCTCCTTCAGCAGCCACCACGCCCGTTCACGATTTTTAAAAGCGCAAATGAACCACGCCGTTGGGAACTCGGCCCATCGGAGGCGGAGAATCGCTGAGACCCTGAAGAATACCACGTCGGGGGGGGGGGGGGGGGGGGGGGGGGCAGCACTGTGGCGCAGTGGGTTAGCCCTGCTGCCTCACAGCGCCGAAGTCCCAGGTTCGATCCCAGTTCTGGGTCACTGTCCGTGTGGAGTTTGCACATTCTCCCCGTGTTTGCGTGGGTTTCACCCCCACAACCCAATGATGTGCAGGCTAGGTGAATTGGTCACGCTACATTGCCCCTTAATTGGAGAAGAAAAGAATGAATTGGGTATTCTAAATTTATTTAAAAAAAAGAATACCAGGTCGGGCTCGTTAATAATATGTAAATGGTGTTTACTGTCCGCGTGTTCTGGAACGCATTGACGCCTCGATCGAGGCAACAGAGAATTGCAATTTGGTGTGAAATCGGTGCTTGCCGTGATTTCGCCGTCGGCCGACAGAGAATCTCACCCATGATGTTTGTAGAATTGAGCCGTGTGTGAGTCTCATACTCAGTTATTGGGATGTGTCATTTGAAGATGCAGTCAGTGACTTTGTCCACTCTTGTTTAGTTATATAGTTACTTCTTGCAGCACAGCGTTCAGGTCACTGAGGCTTGATGGAGGAACACAGCACATCAGTGCAGAAGATAAAGCAGTAGCATTTGCAACAGCCAGAAGTGGTGGAGGACGTGATCCATCTTGGCCTCCTCCCAGCATCACAGATGTCAATCTTCAGCCAATTCGATTCACTCCACATGATATCAAGAAACGGTTGGAGACACTGGAAACTGCAAAGGCTATGGACCCTGATAATATTCTGGCAACAGTACTCACGACTTGTTATCCCGAACTTGCCACACCAAGGTGTTCCAGTACAGCTACAGCACTGGCAAAGTGAAATATTACCGAGGTATGTTCTGTACACAAGGAACAGGACAAATCAAACCCGGCTAAGTACCACCACATTAGTGTACTCTTGTTCATCAGTAAAGTGATGGAAGAGGTCATCAACAGCACCATCAAGTGGCACTTGATTAGGAATAACCTGCTCACTGATGCTCTGGGTTCTGCTAGGGTCACGAAACCCTTGACCCCATTACAACCTTGGTTCAAACATAGGCAAAAGAGCTGAATGCCAGAAGTGAGGGAAGTTCTTTAAGGAAGTAACAAGGAAGTTAGACGATGGAGAACCAATGGACGTGATTTATTTAGATTTCCAGAAGGCCTTTGACAAGGTGCCCATAGGAGACTGTTAAATAAGTTAAGAGCCCATGGAGTTAAGGGTAAGATCCTGGCATGGACAGAGGATTGGCTGACTGGCAGAAGGCAGAGAATGGGATAAAGGAGTCCTTTTCAGGATGGCAGCCGGTGACCAGTGGTGTACTTCAGGGGTCGGTGCTGGGACCACAACTTTTGGCAATATATATTAATGATCTGGACGAAGGAGCTGAAGGCACTGTTGCTATGTTTGCAGATGATACAAAGATCTGTAGAAGGGCAGGTGGTATTGAGGAAGTAGGCGAGCTGTGGAAGGACTTGGACAGACTAGGAGAGTGGGCAAAGAAGTGGCAGATGGAATACAATGTGGAATACACTTTGGAAGGAGAAATGGAGGCATCGACTATTTTCTAAATGGGAAGATGCGTAGGAAATCAGAAGCACAAAGGGACTTGGGAGTCCTTCTTCACGATTCTCTTAAGGTTAACGTCAACAATTAGGAAGGCAAATGTAATATTAGCATTCATGTTGAGAGGGCTAGAATACAAGACCAGGGATATACTTCTGAGGCTACATAAGACTCTGGGCAGACCCCATTTGGAGTATTGTAAGCAGTTTTGGGCCCCGTATCTAAGGGAGGATGTGCTGGCCTTGGAAATAGTCCAGAGTACGTTCACAAGAATGATCCCTTGAATGAAGAGCTTGTCGTATGAGGAATGGTTGAGGACTCTGGGTCTATACTCGTTGGAATTTACAAGGATGAGGGGGGATCTTATTGAAACTTACAGAATACTGCGAGGCCTGGATAGCGTGGACGTGGAGAGGATGTTTCCACTTGTAGGAAAAACTAGAAGCAGAGGACACAATCTCAGACTAAAGGGACGATCCTTTAAAACAGAGATGAAGAGGAATTTCTTCTTGGGCTGACTGCCCAAAGGGAATGTACGGCCCCAAGTCGTATGGGTGTCCCCCCAGAACACCCCCTAGATGCTCTCTGGCCTCAGCCGACCCATCATTGGAATGGGAGCGCTCCAGCGCAACCAGTGCCATTTTATAAGACCGTAAGACGTAGGAGCAGAATTCGGCCACTCGGCCCATCGAGTCTGCTCCACCATTCAATCATGGCTGATAATTTTCTCATCCCCATTCTCCTGCCTTCTCTCCATAACCCCTGATCCCCTGATTAATCAAGAACCTATCTGTCACTGTCTTAAAGACACTCAAGTGATTTGGCCTCGACAGCCTTCTGCGGCAAAGATTTCTATAGATTCACCACCCTCTGCCTGAAGAAATTCCTCCTCGTCTCTGTTTTAAAGGATCGTCCCTTCAGTCTGAGATTGTGTCCTCTGCTTCTAGTTGGCTGGGATTAGTGTGTGTGGGAATTGTAGTGTGTATATGCAGCTGCAGCCTGCCAGCCTCCCGAGTGTCAATCATGGACCTGGTGAATCCTGCACCGTTTCTCATTGGAATCGCTGGTGCTAGCCCTTCCACAGTCGCTGAATCAGTCCAGGTTCGACACCAGTTTTGCTGTCGTAGAAGTCCACGAATCCTGACCCGGCGTCAACACTTAGTCTCAGGAAGGGAGAATCTAACCCCATTATGCATCCATCAATGACCTTGATTAATCATGACTCATTCATACACGTCACCACATCCTCGTACACCATTAGTACTGATGCTAGCCTCACAAGCATACTCTTTGTTTGCACAATCAGCCAACTCTTCAACCATGGCAGCCACATCTGCCAAACTGATTGTACCACATTCACTGAGCCCCCCCCCCCCCCCCCCCAAGAGAGCAGAAACTAATCAGAGGGGGACTTGTGGGCCTACATAAGCCTCATAAACCTCTTGAGGGGTCCATCAGAAAAGAGTGATGGGATGAGGTAGAGATGGGACATGAGGAGAATTAGGTGCTAGGTTCAATGATTCCGCTACAGGCCATTATTGAGATGCCCATTGCTGAGGCTGTGGCCAGTAACGGAATCATTGAAGATAATGGTAACCTAGCATCTAATTCTCCTCATGTCCCCTCTCCACCTCATCCATCCCTCTTTTCTGATGTAAGCATTCACCTCTTACTGCATACTAACACTCCCACATTATAAATGTCCCTGCACCTTTTTCCTTTCTGATACCCAAGAAGTGAAGACAGTGGATAAATAGCAGAAAGAAACTGATAGGGAAGGAACAGAGTCACTCAATTTCACATTGTGTAGCAACCGGATTAGACACTGTGCAAAATTTAGAGGACAGCACAGAGGCAGGCTCTGCACATGGTGAGACACTGGAACTGGTGGCCAATAGCCAAGGATAGTGTAGGCTTTTAATGAGGGAAGAATGTTCAGGATTACAGAATGAAGGTGGGGGAATGATATTCGGTACATTGTTCTTTAGGAGAGCCAACACAAGCACAATGGGCCAAATGACCTCCTTATGTTCTGTAGCAACTCTGTGATTTGGTCAGCTTACGGGAAGGCATGATGATGTGTTTCATTGTTGGAGACGCTGATGAGCATTTTGATACAGTAGCCTGCAGAAGAAGGTTGAAGGATTTGCCCATTAAAGTTTGGCGCATTGGCAGGCTTGCTGGTAAACCTGGGACCAATGTCAAGGAGCAAAGAAGAGCCTGGCACCAACTTGACCAAGGCTTTGCGCAGAGCTTGGTGCCCACCTTTCCAGTGTGGAACTGGGGGCCAACGTCACTTGCCCACAGTTAAGAGGATGATCAGACTACCGGGGCCTCCAAATAATGAAAGAGAAATAGAGAAGAAATCTACAAGGAAATCACAGAAAAGTGCAAGAACGTCTGACTGTTGACATTGAGAGACTTTAATTATCCAAATATCAAGAGATATAATGTCTTTTTTAGTGTTTTTTGTGGTGTCCAAAACAATGCTAAGTATGGACAAACAGTATGAGACAGAGGAAAAAGACAAATATTTACACATCGGTCGGTTTCAACAATTTACACACATACGTGGTCGTTCTTTCTCTTGCATTGTTTACAGTGGTGGTTGTGGTTTCCTGTTTATCGTTCCCCACTAGTTTATTGGTTCTGGTTGTTGTCCCTGCCCCTCTTCTTCTCTTTTCCTGCGTGACCCCACGCTTTCTTCTTATGCTTCTGCTGTAGGGCATGGTTGGGTTCCATGTCTCACTGCACCCCTCCCCAACTTCCACTCCCCTTATCCCTCCTTCCTGTGTCATGGCTGCCCGCTCCTGTTCTTTGCCTTCTTAGTTGTTGGCTACAAGCAGGTCCTGGAACAATCGGGTGAATGGCTCCCACGTTTTGCAGAAGCCCTCCTCCGACCCTCAGATGGCAAATTTAATTTTCTCCATTTGGAGAAATTCTGATAGGTCGGACAGCTGGTCTGCAGCTTTGGGTGGTGCTGCTGACCATCAGCCGAGCAGAATTCTCCGGCGGACGATTAGGGAGGCAAAGGCAAGGGTATCAGTCGTCCTCCCCATATAGAGATCTGATTGTTCTGAGACCCCGAAGATTGCCACTCTCAGGCATGGCTCCACTCTCATCCGCACCACGGACATTGCCACGAAGAAGGCTGTTCAAAACCCTCCAAGTCTGGGGCAAGATCAGAACATGTGGATGTGGTTGGCCGGGCCTCCCTGGCACTGTTCTCATCTATTCTCCACCTCCGGGATGTACCACTTTTAGCTGTATTAGGCTTATCCTTGCGCATATGGAGATGGAGTTGACCCTGTGCAGTGCCCAAAGAGAGTACTGCAGAGAACGAGATCCATGGGGGGCCTAGCCCTCCCAAACCTGCATTATTATCTCTGGGCAGCAATGAGAGTAAAGGGGTGGATAAAGGAGCCAGAAACAGAGTGGGTGCTTATGGAGAAGGGATCCTGCAGAGAGACCTCTCTCTGGGCCTAAGCCACGGCAGCACTCTGGTCTTGGCAGCGCCGGCCCTAGGGTTGCTGGCGCCCCGGGCAAGCTGAACTTCGGCGCCCTTGGGGGGGGGGGGGGGGGGGGGGGCCAGGGGAGGCGGGGCCGGGGGGGCCGAGAGAGGGGGGGCGGGGCCGAGAGAGAGGGGGGGGGGCGAGAGAGAGAGGGGGGGCCGAGAGAGGGGGGGCGGGGGGCCGAGAGAGGGGGGGCGGGGGGCCGAGAGAGGGGGGCGGGGCCGAGAGAGGGGGGCGGGGACGAGAGAGGTGGGGGCCGAGAGAGGGGGGCAGGGCCGAGAGGGGGGGGGGCGAGAGGGGGGGGGCGGACCCGAGGGGGGGGCGGACCTGAGGGGGGGGGCGGGGAGACGGACCCGAGGGGGGGCGGACCCGAGGGGGGTGGGGGGACCGAGGGGGGCCGCCCTGGGGGAAGGCGGCCACCGCGCATGCGCTGGTTGGCACCGGCCCAACTGCGCATGCGCGGGACCCGAGTCTCTGGCGCCCCCTAGCACATGGCGCCCCGGGCGACTGCCCGAGTTGCCGGTGCCTTGAGCCGGCCCTGGGTCTTGGTACCAACTGCAACAGCGTTTCAGGTTAACCAAAATGTCCGACAAAGCCACACCTGCAACAACCACAGGTTGACGCAGGCGACTATGGGCGCTACCTTCAAAAGGTGGAGGGCACTGACAGTTAGGAACTTCTATACCAACAGCAGGCAAACAACGCTTTAAGAACTGACAAAAATATTCCAGCTGATGGGGAGGAACAAACTACGATACCTACAAATCAAAAACTTCTTCCAAAAAGGCAAACAAGGACGTATCCACGACAACCATGACAATCACTGCAAGAGGACCTGTTGGACATGGACATCCAAGGGAATGGGAACTGTGGCGATATGAACAGGCGACTGCTAAGGGGGGCCAATACCCAACTGGATGAGATGAGGGAGAAGTGAAAGGAAGACTTGGGGTTTGAAATAGGATGGGTCTCTGGAACAAAGCACTACACAGGGTCAAGTGGCATAATGTCAAAGTAAAGGGTAAATCAGAGAAGCAATTTCTGAAATGTGTTGAGGAGAATCTTTTTGACAAGTGTGTTCTTGGTCCAACTAGGGAGGAGACATTGCTGGATCTGGTGCTGGGGAATGAGGTGGGCCAGGTAAGTGAAATGTCTGTGGAGAAACACTTGGGTAAAAGTTAATCTTTAATAATCTTTATTGTCACAAGGTGGCTTAAGTTAACAGTGCAATGAAGTTACTGTGAAAAACTCCTGGTCACCACATTCTGCCGCCTGTTCAGGTAGACATAGGGGGAATTCAGAATGTTGAAATTACCTAACAGCACATCTTTCGGGACTCGTGGGAGGAAACCAGAGGAAACCCACGCAGACACAGGGAAAACATGCGGACTCCACACAGATCGTGACCCAACCAGGAATCGAACCTGGGACCCTGGCGCTGTGAAGCAACAGTGCTACCCACTGTGCTACCATGCTGCCCCATGTTATTGTTGTATTGTAAGGTTTAGATGAGCAATAGAATAGGGCAAGGGACAATCGAAGATAGAACTCCAAATTTGGAAGAGGGCTAACTTCAATGGGGCAAAAGGGAATCTTACAAGACAGTTATATATTAAAACGCCTCTTTTAACTTTGGGTGAAACAGAATGCCCTGACTGGGGGATGGGGGTCATACTCAACCTCTGCTTAGAGACAGGCCCTTGTGATCTGAAAGAAACACAAAATCTATGGCCTTTTTAGAGAGAGAGACAAGAGAGAGATAAACAGAGAGAGAGAGACAGAGAAAGACATACAGAGAGAGACAGACATACAGAGAGAGACAGGCAGACAGAGAGACAGACATACAGAGAGACTGACAGACAGACAGAGAGAGACAGACAGAGAGACAGACATACAGAGAGACTGACAGACAGACAGAGAGAGAGAGACAGACAAGCATCTCCTCACAACCAAACAGGATGCTGGTGAGAGCTAATACTCTGTTTGAAGAGAAGAGGACTGGAGTTTGGAAGATTTAAAGAACAAGGAATTACCAATGTGGGATTTGTTGGTGCAAGTTAGTTCTGGAATATTTAGACTGAGTGGGACAATTTTCAAAGGACACTGGAAGATTAGGCCTGGCATGGAAGTGAGAAAGGAGCCTGCTGGAATGATGAGAAGAGCTTGGGAATTCACCTTTAAGGCTACGTATCTGCCAGAACATGGGGTAGAGCAAAATATTTAAGAAGACATATTTTGGTTGCATTAGTTAATGTGAAAGTACTTTTCTTTAGTTTGGGGTATTGTTTGCCCATTGAGAAATTTTTAGTCTGGTTAATTTTAGTTTGTTTGTTGCAATAAATGTCTCAAAACATGAAGTTTTATCCTCAGTTATTTCCGTCAGTTGCTAGGAAACTAATTAATTTTTTTTAAAAGGTGCCAATTTCTATTAGGATCACAACAAATGGCAGTGAGCATAAAAGGATTTCCCCAAATCTTCCACAAGCATATATGTTGTAAGGCGGTAGTAAGTGATGGTCTGGGGCCAAATAGGAGCAGAAATGAGTGACATATGTTTAGAGGTCTGAGGGAAGACCATAGTTCTTTGCTTCAAAGTTTACTAAAGAAGTGAATGCTAGCAAAATATTAGTAGACGTGCAGATGGTAAGGTAATGTGTGGGGTGAAAATTGGTAGGAAGGATGTACAGGAAAGGTTGGCTATGCCAGAGTGAATAAGTCGCCTGGTCCAGATGACTTGCATCCAAGTTTGCTAGATGAAGACAGCATGGAGACAGGGGAAGGGCTTGCCATAACCTTCCAAACATCTCCAAATTGCGGAGGTGTCAGAGAATTGCAGAGTGTCAAATATCAAGGGTCTAAGAAGATTGCTGGTACCTACAGGCCACTCAGTTGAACATCCATGGTGGGTAACCTTCGAAACAATAATCAGAGAAAAAAAATCAACAGGCACTTGAAGCGGTTTGAGGTAATTAATAATAATAATCTTTATTATTGTCAACAAGTAGGTTTACATACAACTTCAATTAAGTTACTGTGAAAGCCCCCAGTCGGCACATTCCGGTACCTGTTCCGGTACACAGAGGGAGAATTCAGAATGCCCAATTCATCTAACAAGCACGTCTTTCAGGACTTGTGGGAGGAAACCGGAGCACCCGGAGGAAACCCACGCAGACATGGGGAGAATGTGCAGACTCTGCACAGACAGTGACCCAAGCGGGAATCGAACCTGGAATCCTGGTGCTGTGAAGCAACAGTGCTAACCACTGTGCTACCGTGCCGCCGTACTAATTAAGCATAACCAGTACAGATTCATAAAAGGCAGAATTTGTTTGACTAATCTAATTTAATTTTTGAAGAAGGGGCTGGTTTAGCTCACTCGGCTAAATTGCTGGCTTTTAAAGCAGACCAAGCAGGCCAGCAGCACGGTTCGATTCCCGTACCAGCCTCCCCGGACAGGCGCCGGAATGTGGCGACTAGGGGCTTTTCACAGTAACTTCATCGAAGCCTACTCGTGACAATAAGCCATTTTCATTTTTCATTTCTTAAAAGCTTGATGAATGGAATGCAATGAATGATAACTATATGGATTCCAAGAAAACCGTTCATAAAATACCACATAAAAGGCTGGTTTACAAAATTGAGGTTCATGGAATAGGAAATAGGTTCATGTCAACTTGGAAAAGAGAAAGAGACATAGAAAAAGATTATTTTTCTGATGGTCGACAGTGCTCGGCCACTGCTTTTTATGATAGATATAAATATGTTGGATATTGGAATACAGAGTAAAATTTCATCATGTACCAGTGATTTTAAACTTGGATGTATGACAGTGAGAATGACACCAATCAACTGAAACAGGACAGAGATAAGCTAGCAGGATGGGAAGACAAGTGTCTGATTGAATTCTATACAGAGAAGGAATGGAGAGAGTCAACACAGATGAAATGGCACAGCACTAGTAAAGTATACAACAGAGAGGGACCTGCGGATTCAGGGGCATAGATCTTTGAATGTGACAGGATATACTGAGATAATGGTTAGCAAAGCAAATGGCATCTTGATCTTCAGAAATAGGGGTACAGCAAATGCAGGAAATTTATCCAGAACTTCTATAAAGCTCTAGTTAGCCCATAAATAGAGTATTGTGTCCAATCCTGGTCACCACACTTAAGGAAGGATGTGAGAGTCTATAGGAGGGTGTAGAGGAGTTTTACCAGAATGGTTCCAGGAATGAGGGATTTTGGCTATATGATTAGGTTGGAGAAGCTGGAGATGTTCTCCTGGGATCAAAGGAGATTGGGGAATGGCTTAATAGAGGTGTACTAAACTATGACAGATTTGGCTAAGGTAGACAAAAAAAAGAAGCTTCTTCCATTACCTGATGGTAGTAGGGGACACAGGCTTAAGGCTTTGGGCAAGAGATACAGGACAGATGTGAGGTTAAACCGTTTTTACACAGCATGTGGTAATGATCTGGAATGACGAGGGTGTCAGATGCAGAGACAATTAATAATTAATAAAAGAAAATTGAATGGGCACTTGAGGTAAATAAACTTGCTGTGTTACAGGGCTAGAGCAGTGGAATGTGACCAAGTGGATTGCTTTGCAGAGAATCAAGTGAACTCACTGGGCCAAATATCCTCCTTCTGTGCTATAATGGCTCTATAAGCCAGGCTTTTGTGGAGTCAACCCAACTACAGAGACCTTTAAAGTGGTGGGTGGAGGCTGAGGTCTCGTCCCTATTTTGGACAGACCCCTTTTTTTGCCAGCAGGGTGACGCAGTATGAATCGCATAGGTGAGAAACACAAACTCAGTAGAGCCTTGTGAGCTAGTTCTGAGTTCAAAAAGACCCAGTTTTCATTGTTCTAAGAGAATTAGCTTACAGCGTTGGAGTCATGCATTTTTTTAGAACAGGCAAAAATGCATGTGAATGGAAGAGTCTGTTTAAATGTCACAATCTGAAGTTTTTTTTCACTGCCAAGTCCTTTAACTATGAAATAAACAGGATTAAGCTGTTAGAATTTAAAAAGAAAACCCTTCAGTGGACTGTTTTGATTGACAGGTTACCTGGCGTAGGTGAGATAACAAATTTCCATCTGCGTCTAAAATTTGAATAGAATTCTTTGTTTACATTTTCCAAGGGCTATTATTTCAGATGAGGCCATTGTTAATGCTTGGCTGAGTTTCAAAACCTACAAAGGCTCTTATCTGTGTGTGTGTGGGGGGGAGGGGGTGGTGGAGGTGTTGGTTTTTTGATTGTTTAGATTTATTTGGCTGGGATATTGGTGCTGAAGGAAGAACTGTCTTCAATGAATAGGATGCTGATGTTGGAGTCCTTGCTGAAATGCTCCACGGATGAGTGTAGGGCTAGGCAGATGGCGTCGGTTGTGGTGGTATGCGAATTGCAGTGGATCAAGGCAGTCTGGAAGTTTGGAGTTGATGTGTCTCATGACCAAAGATGTTATACGATGATTAACTGTCTTTGATGTGAATAATGAATAGAACTTTGTTTTTATATAATAGAATGAAGACTTGAGGGGATTTAAAAGCTTTGAAAAGTGTGTGTGAGGGTTGAAGGTCTTTTCCACAACTGGGCTGAAGTCCCGGAGAACTGAGGCTTGCCTTCTAACCAGCAAACCTTGGCACTTGGCAACTCCCATACAATCTGCTTCCGGGATCAGTGAGCCTGACGATATTCCATCCTGGCTTTCCCAGAATGAAAATTGGGTGCAATGATGCTGATGCTTGTGGTTGAGCGGGGTGGGAGTATGGCAGCCCCGATGGGGATGATGCTTACAGGGACGGTCCTTTTGCCTGTGGGGGGTGATCTGGGGTGGGGGGGTGGAGGGGGAGGGGGGGGACTTCCTTTCTGTGCTGATCGGGGCACTGTTTTTAAAAGGAGCCCTGATCTCTGTGGAACAGTCCTTACCAGCTTTATCAGGCCCTGCACTGCCACAGCGCCCAGACTCCTTTTTTCAAAGAGGTTCAAGATCGGGACTAAAAACCCAGCTGCACAGCTGGACAGCTAAACGGCGTGTTTCAGTCGGAGCTTGACATTCTGAAAAGATGTGGTAAAATTCTACCCGTGTTTCTGAGCCACATAGCAGGGCGGTTCCGAAGACCATAAACATGGTGCTGCCCCGGCACACCAAAGGTGGTGTTGAACCTCGTCATTGGTGTCTGCCCTTGTTGACAGTAGGATCCCAAGGTATGAAAAGTGGTCCACGTTGTCCACGGTCTTGTCGTGGGTTTTGATAACCAGTGGAGGGGGGAGGGGCATAGTGCTATGTGCAGGGACAGGGTGGTAGGGGACTTTTGGCTTACTGATGTTTAATGTTAGGCCCATGCTCTTGCAGATGATGTTGGCAATGACTTGGAGCTCATTCTCTGAGTGTGCGCAGAGGCAAGCATCGTCTGAATACTGTCGTTCAATGACCGATGGTGGGACAACCTTGGCTCTGGCCTGTGGGTGAACAGATTTGCATTTGTTCTTAGAACATCTCCAGCCCGGAGCTCGCTGAGGATGAGACGGAACATTACCGCAAGGAAGATCGAGAAGAGCATTGATGCAATGGCAGTCTTGCTTGACCCCAGCCCGAATGTGAATTGGGCCTATGGTGAACCCATTGGTCAAGATCATGGCTTGCATGTCATCGTGAAGCAGGCGGAGGTTGGTGACATACCTAAGGGGATAGCTGAAATGATGGACGATGCTCCATAATATCTTGTGGTTGACAGTATCAAAGGCGTTTGTGAGGTTAAAGAAGACCACGTACAAGAGTTGGTGCTGTTCCCTGCATTTCTCTTTTAGTTGCCACGTGGTGAAGATAATGTCCTCCTTAGTCACCTTCTCCCTGTGGCTGAAGTGTTCCTCCCGGAATCACAATGCTGATTCCGCCGACTATTGGGCACGATGGACATTATCTTCACTGTGCCCCTCGTTAGCACTATTGCTTCACAGCACCAGGTTTGAGTCCCACTTGGGTCATTGTCTGTGTGGAGTCTGCACGTTCCCCATGTCTGCGTGGGTTTCCTCCGGGTGCTCCGGTTTCCTCCCACAAGTCCCGAAAGATGTGCTTGTTAGGTGAATTCTACCTCAGTGTACCTGAACAGATGCCGGAATGTGGTGACTAGGGGATTTTCACAGTAACTTCATTGCAGCGTTAATGTAAGCCTACTTGTGACAATAACAAAGATTATTATTACTATCTCGGGAGGCGTGGCGAACCATAGATTCCAGAAGAAGGTACTCCCGACACCTACCAGCTGCTCCGCCTTTCGGGTGTAACCCGGCCAGTAGACCTCGCCCTACTTTGTTCAATTCCTTCCATCCCAAAAAGCTTTTGATCACTCGACTGAATTACACTCTCCAAGGCTTGGCATCACTTTGTTGCTCTCTGTGAAATGCTTTGGTGCATTCCCTATGTTCAAGGGCTATTTGAATGTCATCGTTTTCTTTTTCATTGCTGAACATTGCGCGGCCCAATGACTACTGTTTGGTTTCCTCAACGTATAAATTTAGCTCCTTAATAATCTAGTTGGGGAATCTGGCTCGCTTCTTGGGTGGTCTTGTGGGTACATTAAATCCGCCTTCCCTTCATATAACTTTAAGCTGGTAAAGCGAAAAGTGCAAAGGATACTTGGTAAAGCGAAAAGTGCAGAGGATTCTGGAAGTCTGCAGAGGGATTTGGATAGGTTAAGTGAATGGGCTAGGGTCTGGCAGATGGAATACAATGTTGACAAATGTGAGGTTATCCATTTTGGTAGGAATAACAGCAAATGGAATTATTATTTAAACAATAAAATATTAAAGCATGCTGCTGTGCAGAGAGACCTGGGCGTGCTAGTGCATGAGTCACAGAAAGTTGGTTTACAGGTGCAACAGGTGATTAAGAAGGCAAATGGAATTTTGTCCTTCATTGCTAGAGGGATGGAGTTTAAGACTAGGGAGGTTATGCTGCAATTGTATAAGGTGTTAGTGAGGCCACACCTGGAGTATTGTGCTCAGTTTTGGTCTCCTTACTTGAGAAAGGACGTACTGGCACTGGAGGGTGTGCAGAGGAGATTCACTAAGTTAATCCCAGAGCTGAAGGGGTTTGATTACGAGGAGAGGTTGAGTAGACTGGGACTGTACTCGATGGAATTTAGAAGGATGAGGGGGGATCTTATAGAAACATTTAAGGCTCCTTCATTAAATGTTTTTAAGGTAAAGATAGATAGCTTTTTGAAGAATAAAGGGATTAAGGGTTATGATGTTCGGGCCGGAAAGTGGAGCTGAGTCCACAAAAGATCAGCCATGATTTCATTGAATGGCGGAGCAGGCTCGAGGAGCCAGATGGCCTAGTTCTTGTGTTCTTAACATAAACTCCTAAACTCAGTCCTAAATCTACTTCCCCTTATTTTGAGGCTATGTCCCCTAGTTCTGCTTTCAGCCGCCAGTGGAAACAACCTGCCCGCATCTATCCTATCTATTCCCTTATGTTCTTGTGCTCTTTAGCAGCATAACAATTCTAACTAAAATCCAGATCAATTCAAATATTCACCTTGAGCTTCCTCTCTGGGCTTTGCCAGTTACAAGATCTGACACATTTCACGTGGAATATATGGAAAGTAACAGAAATAAACTATAATTCATGTGTCAACCCTCGTTCATTTCTTGCATGTCCCAAGAAAGCAAGGATACAGTAAAAGCTATCCAGCAATTTAATTTTGTATTTTTATCAGATAAATGGTTTGTAAGGTCATGTTTAATGCAAGTATTTTATTATTAAATAGACTCAGCATGTAAGTAAGAACCCTTTCTGCTGTATTCAATTTGGTGAATTCAGCAATACTTCAGAAAATAAAGGTAAAATTAAATGGGTTGCTATAAGTTGGTTTCATGAATGGTGGAAATGATAGTGAACTCCTATGTTCCTGAAACATAGATCCAAGTTCTAATTACCGTACTGATGAATATCCATGCTCAGTTGATTCCTTTCAGAGAAGATCTGTCTATCCTTGTTTGACAGGGACAGGGAATCTTTCCCGGGTCTGATTGAGCCGACGGCACCAGGGGCATTCAAGCTATGAGTGAGTGGCAGCATCTAAGGAAAGGCCTACATACAGGACGAACCCTACTCAAACCCAGTCCTGCAACTCACACCCAGATATCTGGGCTGGGGGGGTGTCTCCCCCCTCCTGCACAGAGGAGTTCTGGCGAGTGGAGCTTCACAGTGCAGGAAATGGGACTAAGTGCAGCCTCAGCGAGGCGTTCCCCACTGAGGCCCTGGAGTGCAACAGAGTGCTGTTCGACCTGTAGCTGTTTAGTCCCTGAAATACCTTCCTCCCTGTCTCCTCTCTTCTGCTCCAAAGCTTCCCAAAGTGACCATCCTCTGAACGTACACCTAAACAGTGATTGCGACCAGACTATCTGAGCTCACAACCAAAACCAACAATGTCGTCACCCATCAGTCTCCAATGGGAACTATGGCTGACTTCTCTTTTCCCAGCCAGGAATGCTATGGTCAATTGCAGTGGTTTTGCAGCATTCCCATCTCAGATCAACAAGCTCAACTTATATCGGGCGTCAAACTTAACATGCCTCAGTTTCACACTGAGCAATCCACTCAGCAGCACAGCCATCAGGGGTGCTGACAGTTCCTGGTGAGGATTAATGTGAGTCTGTACCTATCTTCCCGAGTCCTGGTGTGGGGTTCAAACCCACACGACGCCCCAAGATATGCCAGTGAATGAAGCTGATATACAGGAACAGTAGAGTAAATCTGACTGGGACAGTTTGTCAAATAAATTGAATGTATTAGTTGCATATAAAAAATGTGTTCTTGATATGCGGAAATAGTTACACTTGGGCATAGAGTGGGACAGGAAATTAACCATGTACAAGGAAGCACCCCCACCCCACACAGTTTAAACTGATCCTATAGTGCACATATAGTGATGGTATCCATCTTTCTTAGGAGACGGTGTAATCCACCCTGGGTGTATATGACTTCTGAATTGAACATTGTGGCTGCAGAGGTTGATTTGTGAGTTCCAGCCTCTTCCACAGCTGGTACCAATGAATTGTGTTGGCCTGAAGTTGACTGATGTATTTTCTTCTTCCAACTGCCATTTTTTTCTGTCATCTGGTCATTTCTTGTGACCTCTGCATTTTCTACCCTCTTTCTAACTACTCGGGTGCGATTCAATGGAAAGGTTTCGGAGGGTCATTTCAGGGTGGTTTGGCTGGGATTTCACCCCGGCTCTGTTGGTGAGCTCCCCACCACTACCTAACCACAATTGGGGTGAGATCTACCCACCGCGTTGTGCCCGAAAAGCAGCATGGCTGGTAGATGCCGGCAGGTCCCACTTCCAGGATCTACCCGTCTTGCCACACCTCGCGAGATCTAACACCACCTTGCAAAACGTTGCGATGTGAATCCCACCATTGTGGGCAGGATCACTTTCTGGCAAATTGCATAATATGGTGAGACCGCTAATCTCACTCTAATACGCATTCCCGAGATATAACCAAGATGTGGGGTCTGAACCTTTTGCCTTGGAGACCTCGGACGAGCGCCGTTCAGAGCTGGTCTCCACAAACGAGAACCAGATGGAATGATACTCCAAGGGGATCAGAAGCCCGCAGGTGCATGCCCTCTGGGCAGGATGGCACTCTGGCACTGCTGGTACCACTTGGGCACACTAGCACTGTCGGATTGGCACTATGGCAGTGCCACCCAGGTGCCAGACTGGCACTGTCAAGGGGTCCAGGTGACACTGCCAGCTGGCAGGGGCACTGCAAGGATGCCAGGCTGGCACTGGCAAGGTCCCAAGGTGACATTTTTTGCAGAATGGAAATTGGGCTTGGAGGTGCATGTGCAGGCCGGAGTCTCCAGCACAACTGGCTCATTGGATGGCACCCTGCGGGAAGATGGGAAGCATAAGGGTAGGGGATGCTTCAGGATTTGAGGGCCCAGGGTGGAAGCCATTGCTGTCGGTCTCACACCCTCTCCAATTCCTTAGAGATGTCACAGTATGGATGATATTGTAGATCCCGCAGCAGCTGGCCTCACGGTGGCAGTCCAGATACTGGAGAGGTTGGCGGCAATAACGTCAACAGAGGTTTGAGGTGGCAGCGCATGTGCAACGGCACATCCCACCACCCTGAGGGCCCGGCTGTCCATCAGGTCAGGGAGGGACCCAGGGGGGAAACGCCAGTGACAGCCCAAAGTGTACAGGCATCGTTGGTCATTCAAAGAGATGTTGGACAGCATGGGCGGGATACTACGACCCACCCGCTGGGCCAGAAAATCGCTGGGGGGGGGGGGGGGGGGGGCGGTGTGAATCCCGCACCGCCGCCCCAAAGCCAGCTGCAGAATTCTCTGGCGCCGGTCTTTTGGCAGGGGCGGGAATCGCGCAGCGCCAGTCGGGGGCCGTTGGCAGTGACTCCCCCCCCACCCCCACGATTCTCCACTCCGCGATGGGCCGAGTGGCTGCCCGTTTTCGGCCAGTCCTGCCGGCGTAAATTACACAAGGTTGTTACCGGCGGGACTTGGCTCTGCAGGCAGGTGCCGAGTCCTTGGGGGGGACGCGGGGGATCTGGGGTCCACTGATCTGTGGGCAGGCCTGTACCGCGGGGGCATTCGTTCCCTCCGTGCCGGCCGCTGTAACGTTCTGCCATGGCTGGCGTGGAGACGAAACCCCCTGCGCATGCGCAGGAATCATGCCAGCGGTTCTGGGAACACGCTGGCGCTCCTTCGCATGTGCCAACCCGCGACTGCCGGCGGAGGCCCATTGGCACGGCGCCAATCACACCAGCGCCAGCCTAGCCCCCGAAGGTGCGGAGGATTCCGCACCTTCCGGGCGGCCCGACGCCGGAGTGGTTCACGCCACTCTTTGGTGCAGGTACGGCCCGCCCTCCGGAGACCAGAGAATCCTGCCCCATGTGTCTTTCATTAACAGGAAGGGGCACCACTCCCTGAATGCTCAATTTGTGTGCGACTACCATCTCAAAATCATGCACGTGAAAAAAAAAGATCATGCACGTGTATGCATCCTTCCCAGGGAGTGTGCATTGCAGCTACATCCTGAAGCAGTTGAAGATCCCGGCATCTTCGAGGGACATCCCAGGGTGGTCAGTTGGCTCTTGGGGGATAAAGTGTACCCACAGAGGCCATTGCTAATGATGCCAGTGCGGAGGCTGATGACTGATGCGGAGACACGCTGTAATGAGGCCGGGGGTGGGCAACTGGGGAAGGAGGTCCAGGTCGGCCTCAGTGTGGAATTATGTGACAGAGGAGTGCCGGCCCTCCCTGTGCCTGATGGAGTGACAGTCATGGCTGAGGGCTTCGACTACATGTCCCGGCCATTGCGGGACGTGTCCCTGATGCGGGTGGACCTTGCCAAGGCACTGTGGAGCACGTCCAAGTCTCAGGTAGGCATTACCGAGGCGGCCCGATGCATGCCACGCTGTTCCACCCTGTCCCACCCACTACCACAAGACGCACCATTGTCAGGAGAGAGGGTCTCGAGCTGGTGATTGCTGTCAGCTTCCTGTAGTGAGGCTCCAGGTTGGCCGTGCTTCCTCTTCCCGGTCGGTTCCCATAGAGCCCTTGTAGTCTCCTTAGGAAGGAGGCACAGCTGGAATGAGCTCCAGAGGCCCCTGTGTCACCTGGCTCTGCCAGCTCTGGCTGCTCGCCATTGTCTGCACCATGGCGTTGATGCCCTTAGTGATGCTCCTCTGTGACCGGGCTATGGTTTGCAGTGCCTCGCTAATGTCCACCCGCACCTGGAATACGTTCCTCAGCGACTGGGACATGCTCTGGAATGCTACGGCGATGCCCACCTGAGACTAGGACATGTTCTGCAGCAGCTGGGCAAAGGCCACCTGAGACTGGGCATAGAACATAGAACAGTACAGCACAGAACAGGCCCTTCGGCCCTCGATGTTGTGCCGAGCAATGATCACCCTACTCAAACTCACGTATCCACCCTATACCCGTAACCCAACAACCCCCCCTCTAACCTTACGTTTTAGGACACTACGGGCAATTTAGCATGGCCAATCCACCTAACCCGCACATCTTTGGACTGTGGGAGGAAACCGGAGCACCCGGAGGAAACCCACGCACACACGGGGAGGACGTGCAGACTCCGCACAGACAGTGACCCAGCCAGGAACCGAACCTGGGACCCTGGAGCTGTGAAGCATTTATGCTGACCACCATGCTACCGTGCTGCCCTCAGCAACGTGGCCATGCACTGGAGCAACTCGGTAATGCCTACCTGAAACTGGGACATGCTCCACAGTGCCTCGGCACACTCCTGATCTACAAGCTGTTGCGAGTGAGTTTTACTTTGGGATCTTAGTGCAGCATAATCAGAAAACACCAATTCACGGACAAGGACGTTGCGAGCAGTCTTGCCAAGTTGAATAGCTTGCCATCAGCTCTGGCACGCAGGCGGGCACCCAAGCAGCATGAAGAAAAATATGCCAAAGAGATTTGGTGCCAAGATGCCTCCCTGCTTTATCCCACTGCTAATATTGAAAGTGTCCTGTGTTGTTTCTAAACCTGCCACCTGTATCTGATGAAACTGCACGTTTTCTTGCGGAAAGAAGAAATGGGACCTCGGAATCTGGGTGGACAACCTATTTTATGCAGCAGTATAAAGAGTCCAACTCCACTGTTGAGGTCAGAGACATTGGTGAGGTCTACAAAGGCAGGCAATGTAAAGTGGTCAGTGCTGTTTGGGGCACTTCTCCCCTGTAACTGCCTTACTGTGGATTTGCCAGCTCTGAAGCTGCACTGAGAGTCAGGGTAGATGTGTGACTCCACGCTCTCCAATCTAAACAGAGCAATGCGAGCAAAGGCCTTCCTCATGCAACTGAACAAGGAAATACCTTGGTAATCGTTGCAGTTACAATTGTCTCCTTTGTTTGTGTACAAGATAACCAATTTTGCATCACGCGTGCCTTGAAGCACAAATCTTTCTTTCCAGAAGAAAGGTAAAAGTTCATGGAGCTGCTGCAGCAATGCTTGCTTCTTCACAGTCGATGGTGTCAGGTGGAATCACTTTCTGTGACTTCATCACTAATAAGATGGCCGATGGCCTTGTTGTGAACCACTATAATAGGCTCACTGTCCAGCTTGATTCCTTCATACATCCCTCCAGTATTCCTGGATTCAAGCAACATTCTCTCCTCTTGGTTGCAGTAACTGGGGTCCTCAGGCCAGTCTACATTCCTCTGAGCTCCTTTCCTTAGGTTCCAGCTGGTGATGTGAAAGATTGGTGCTTTCTTTGTTGAGTTTGTCTTATTCGGTGCATGGATGAGCAACTGTTGAAAGAAGATTTTCTAAGATCCAAGCTCCCATTGAAGGGGCGGGACAACACCAAACTGACTGGGGTGCCTTACTTGAGACGGAAAGGAACACTCCAATGACTGTGAGACGTAATCCCTGATGATTGTGCTCCACCCTAATCAAGTGAGAGCTTGTAACCGGTAACTGTTTCATCCCATGTTCTGCCACTGTAAACCACAAAGCTGGAGTGTCTTCTCCAGAGTGTGGGCCTGGGCAAATAGCCTGGAGATCTTTTGTCATCCAAGCATTAGGACGTTCCTCTTGGCATTGCGAGGATTGTCTAAAGGAAAGGATGAAACCAATACTGTTTGGTACCACCTCTGCTGCAGGAGATATGGGAAAGCTGCCTGATTGATGACAGGCTACTGCCAACAGGACTCGACTCTGGATTCCCTTAGCCTTCTTCGCTCCTGAGACGTCCACAAGGCACTTGAACTATTTACCCATAGCTGGGTGTCTGATTTATGGGCAGAAATGCATAATTACGCACCAGTGGGCCTGTATGCCATGTGATTGGGGGCCAGGCCACCTCCAAGTATCCTACAGTTTAACTTTGGGCTGCAAGTCTACGTATGTAGCCATGGGAGACACTACATAGGGTTGTTGATGAAGAGGCTGTACTGGTGGGAGAGGTCTTTTTGCAATAGTTATACTGCTTCCCAGTGATGCGAGCTAGATGTGACAAGAAGTGACAAGAAGACGAACCAATGCGCACCACTATGCTAACACACTTGATGCAACACATCAACCTGAGGCAAATTGATATTGTACATATATTGCATTATAACGCATGTATCCAGTAACATTCTGAGCTCTTGTTTCCTTACTCTAGCTCTACACTCAAGAGAGAATATGGTTAAAAGAACTAATTAATTGAACCTAAAAGATGAGGTGGCAAGAGCTGCAACATTTTTTCCCCCCAGCATTGATAATAAAAAGAGTACAGCTGCGCATTTTTTCAAACATTTTAAAAATAAAACACCTCAGGGTCTTTGCTGACGGGGAAATGGTCCAGAGAGTAAATACACGAGATACCAAAGAACACATAGCATTGTTCAATGCATCTGTTCCAGCCTGCAGCTAAATTCCAAGGTATCAGATAATACTGTGTCAGCTTCTTGATGGAATTGCCAACACAAAAGAATTAGTGCTCAGGGAGTATGCTAAATGCAATGTGCCAGAGTAAGGCCCTCTGTGTTTTCTAATAGCTTCAGACATTCAGACAAATACCTATTCACTGTTAGTTGATGCAGTTTATTTATGACACCAATTGAGACGCTGACATTTACCCAATAAAATGAAATAACAGTGAAATGCTGCAAGGTTCTCAAAAAGATGTTCTTAATAGAAACAGGAATAGGCTATTCAGCCTGTCAAACCTGTTCAGCTGTTCAATTAGATCATGGCTGATCTGTAGCTTAACTTCATTTACCCTTACCTAACAAAGATCTGATGGGTGCACTGCATAACATGACAATATTCCAGTCGCTATCAAAGACCATTCCTTTGTTATCCAACAAGTCAATGATTGATAAACTCGGCTCTACCTAATACTGTTGTTTGTGGCAGTAAGCTGTTTGAAGGTGGGACAGCTCAAGTGGAGCTGATTTAACCCAATATTTTCTTTTTGCATTCCAGCCAGACAAAACTAGATATTTTATGCAAGTGCAGACCTCCATTCAGCACCGTCTGGCTTGAATTTTAACATTGCAATAGAGCAAGTGAAGCTTTTGCTTTGTTACTCAGATTAAGAGCCCCACTTGCATGATTCATGTGAAGGTTTAAGTCAAAGTTCTGCCAAAGTAGGAAATGCGACATATTCCTGCCCCAAAGATGATATCAGTTAATTTCCTTCCCTCGTTGCCTTATAGACATTTGCATTACATTGACGAACACTCCAGTCTCTGCCAGGGTTCTGTTTGTAATGAGGATGGAGGATGACTGAGATGAATCTATGGGCAGGCTTGTCCAACCTTTTTGTCTGGAGCAGAAGAACAGGTTTCAGTTATATACATCCATTTCCAAAGAGTGGAGTACGGAAAAAAGAAACAACATGCTGAGTAAATGTAAAGAAAGTAATGTCAAAGCAATAAATTGATCATTTAAACAAATATGACTAATCAAATGACCATTAAGTACGTGCATCCAGCGCACTCCCAGTCTCAGGATATTTGCTCGTTTGCCCTCATCCACTGGAAGAGTGGTTGTGAGAATGTTTTGTTATATGGATGAAATAATAATAGCTTATTGTCACAAGTAGGCTTCAATGAAGTTACTGTGAAAAGCCCCTAGTCGCCACATTCCGGCGCCTGTTCGGGGAGGCCGGTACAGGAATTGAACCTGCGCTGCTGGCATTGTTCTGCATTACAAGCCAGCTGTTTAGCCCACTGTGCTAAACTAGCCCCAGATGAGGGTAACTAAGATTCCTGAGAATGGGAGTGAGCCTGACACAGACTCACTTACTCTCACATAAACACACACTCACTCTCCTTCCCTCTCTCTTTCTCTCACATACACAAACACTCCCTCCCTCTCCCACACAAATACACTCACTCTCTCCCTTCCTGAACATAGTAAGAAGTCTTACAACACCAGGTTAATGTCCAATAGGTTTGTTTCAAACACTAGCTTTCAGAGCACTGCTCCTTCCTCAGGTGAGTACTTTAACCTGGTGTTGTAAGACTTCTTACTGTGCTCACCCTAGTCCAACGCCGGCATCTCCACATCATTACTGAACATACTCACTCACTCTCTCCCTCTCTCTCAAACATAAACTCACACTCACTCTCCCTCCCTCTCACACACAAATACACTCACTCTCTCCCTCACTGATCACACTCACTCACTCTCTCCCTCTCTCTTTCACATAAACAAACACTCACTCTCCCTCCCTCGCTATCTATCTCTCTCACTCACACATAGACCCACTCACTCTCTCTCTCTCTCTCATACACACAAATACATCTCCCTCACTGAACAAACACTCACTCTTGCCCTCCTTCTCTGTGGTGATCCAACCGCTGTATATATGTGTGCTTGCAGTAGGGGGATGTATGGCCGTACCTGTATTACAGGTTTCTCCGGTAAGCCCCTGCCGGCTAGCTCCGCCCACAGGGAGCTGTATAAATATTCGTAAGTTTCACTGAGATGCCATTCTACAGCTGCCGCCGGAGGAATAGCATCTCACTGTAATAAAGCCTCTCTTGTACTTCACTCGAGTCTTTGTGTACAATTGTTAGCGCCACAATTTATTACAGTGAGATTTTCCTTACACCATGGACATCAGGATCAAACCTGACAGCCTGCAGCTGGATCCGCAGTCGCCCCACGCCAGGAAAGACTTTGTTCACTGGCTTGCAGTTTTCGAGGCCTACATCTCTTCAGTGGACCCTCCACCTTCGGAGGCTCAATAACAACAACTTCTTTACTCAAGACTCAGCTCCAGCGTGTTTCCGCTAATTCGAGACGCGCCTGACTACGCTCGAGCCATGGAACTGCTCAAGGAGAACCACGCACAGTCGACGAACACCCTGTTTGGGAGACATCTACTCTCTACTCGCATCCAACAGCCGGGTGAGTCGATTGAGGACTTTTGGAGGGCCCTTATACCTCTAGTACGAGACTGCGACTGCCGGGCCCTCACAGCCACAGAACATTCCGACTTACTCATGCGGGATGCCTTTGTTACGGGCATTGCATCGGACCCTATCCGGCAACGACTGCTGGAAGGGACCGCTCTCGATCTCGCGGCTACAAAGACTCTGGCGCTATCAATGACAGCCGCCTCCCGTAATGCGCAATCCTACCCCACTAGCCACTCGGCCCACCCATCCTACCCCTCGTGGACACCGCAAACGGGCCCCCCGGCCCACCCATCGTGGACCCCACAACCGGCCCCCCCAGCAGCCGCCCCCGAGCGCTACGCCTGCGCTGCTCGCTGCACCATGCACCCTGGGGGTCCCCGCTGCTACTTCTGTGGTCAGAAGAAGCATCCCCGCCAGCGCTGCCCGGCCCGCACCGCGACCTGCAAGGCTTGTGGCAAGAAAGGCCACTTTGCAGCGGTGTGCCAGTCGCGGACGGTTGCCGCTATCGCGCCCGCATTCCCCCCCTCGCCTCAGCCGATCACACCATAGGCCCTGCCGTCCGCTGCCCCAGATCCCACGTGCAATCAGTGGGCGCCGCCACCTTTCGCCGCCCCAGCCATGTTCGCACCATGGGCGCCGCCATCTTCACCCTCCACCTCCATGTGCGTTCCATGGGCGCCGCCATCTTTTCCCGCCCCCACAACGTGCGCTCCATGGGCGCCGCTATCTTGTCCACCGTCATCTTCTTCCTCACAGGATTCCAGACGGCACCATTTTGTCCTCCCCTCGGGACAGGACCACGGGACTCGGGTCGCTGCCGCCACTCATCGGACTCGTCAGACTCGTCGGCCGATCGCCCGCTACTCGCCTCCGTGACGCTCGATCAGTCCCGTCCTCACAACCTGGCACCCTCTTCCACGACGGTGCTCGTCAACGGCCACGTGACCTCCTGCCTCATCGACTCCGGGAGCACCGAGAGCTTCATTCACCCGGACATGGTAAGGCGCTACTCCCTTGCGGTCCATCCCGCCAACTGGCAGATCTCCCTAGCCTCCGGTTCCCACTCTGTCCCGATCCGGGGCTTCTGCCTGGTTAAACTCACTGTACAGGGCGTGGAATTCGACCGTTTCCGCCTGTACATTCTCCCAACCTCTGCGCGTCACTCTTACTAGGCCTGGATTTTCAATGCAACCTCCAGAGCCTCACCCTCAAATTCGGCGGACCCCTACCTCCCCTCACCGTTTGCGGCCTCGTGACCCTCAAGGTCGAGCCTCCCTCCTTCTTTGCCAATCTGACCGCAGATTGCAAGCGCGTCGCCACCAGGAGCAGACAGTACAGCATCCAGGACAAGGCCTTCATCAGGTCCGAAGTCCAGCGGCTGCTTCGTGAGGGTATTATTGAGGCCAGCAACAGCCCCTGGAGAGCCCAGGTGGTAGTGGTTAAAACTGGGAAGAAACACAGGATGGTCGTGGACTACAGTCAGACCATCAATCGGTACACGCAGCTCGACGCGTACCCACTCCCTCGCATTTCTGATATGGTCAATCAGATTGCACAGTACCTGGTCTTCTCTACAATTGACCTGAAATCCGCTTACCACCAGCTCCCCATTCGTAAATCTGACCATCCCTACACTGCCTTCGAGGCGGACGGTCGCCTGTATGAATTTCTTAGGGTTCCCTTCGGCGTCACTAACAGGGTCTCGGTATTTCAACGGGAAATGGACCGAATGGTTGACCGGTACGAACTGCGGGCCACGTTTCCGTACTTAGACAATGTCACCATCTGCGGCCATGACCAGCAGGACCATGACACCAATCTTGCTAAATTTCCCCACACCGCACCTCTCCTTAACCTCACGTATAACAAGGAGAAGTGTGTGTTCCGCACAGGCCATTTGGCCATCCTCGGCTACGTTGTCCAAAATGGACTAATGGGGCCCGATCCCGACCACATGCGCCCCCTCATGGAGCTTCCACTCCCCCACTGCCCCAATGCTCTCAAACGATGCCTGGGGTTCTTTTCTTATTACGCCCAGCGGGTCCCACAATACGCGGACAAAGCCCGCCCACTAATCCAGTCCACACAATTTCCCCTCACGGCCGAGGCACAACAGGCCTTCGCTCGTATTTGCTCTGACATAACCAAGGCCAGAATGCACGCAATAGATGAGACACTGCCTTCTCAAGTAGAAAGCGACGCTTCAGATGCTGCCCTTGCCGCCACGCTGAACCAGGCAGGCAGACACGTGACATTCTTTTCCCGCACCCTCCATGCCTCCGAAATTCGACATTCATCTGTTGAAAAGGAGGCCCAGGCAATCGTTGAAGCGGTGCGGCACTGGAGGCATTACCTGGCCGGCAGGAGATTCACTCTCGTCACTGACCAACGGTCGGTAGCCTTCATGTTCAACAACACGCAACGGGGCAAGATCAAAAATGACAAAATCTTGAGGTGGAGGATCGAGCTCTCCACCTATAACTACGAGATCTTGTATCGCCCTGGCAAGCTCAATGAGCCCCCAGACGCCCTCTCCCGAGGTACATGTGCCAGCACACAAGTGAACCAGCTCCGTGCCTTGCACGAGAGCCTTTGCCATCCGGGGGTCACTCGTTTGTACCACCTAATCAAAGCCCGCAATCTGCCCTACTCCGTCGAGGAAGTACGGACAGTCATCAGAGACTGCCAGGTCTGTGCGGAGTGCAAGCCGCACTTCTACCGGCCAGACCGCGCGCGCCTGGTGAAAGCGTCCCACCCGTTTGAACGCCTCAGCGTAGATTTCAAAGGGCCCCTCCCCTCCACCGACCGCAACACCTACATCCTTAGTGTGGTCGATGAATTCACTAGGTTCCCCTTCGCCATCCCATGCCCAGATATGACGTCTGCCACCGTCATCAAGGCCCTTTATTCCATATTTGCTCTGTTCGGTTTCCCCGATTATATCCACAGTGACAGGGGATCCTCATTCATGAGCGATGAGCTGCGTCAGTTCCTGCTCAGCAGGGGTATCGCCTCCAGCAGGACGAAACCCCCGGGGAAACGGGCAGGTAGAAAGGGAGAACGGGACAGTATGGAGGGCTGTCCAGTTGGCCCTACGGTCCAGGAACCTCCCAGCCGCTCGCTGGCAGCAGGTCCTCCCTGATGCGCTCCATTCCATTCGGTCACTGCTGTGCACCACGACTAACCACACACCCCATGAACGTGTTTTTGCCTTCCCTAGGAAGTCTACATCCGGGGTGTCGCTCCCGATTTGGCTCATGACTCCGGGCCCAGTCCTTCTTCTTTGGCATGTCAGGCACCACAAGGCGGAACCCCTGGTGGACAAAGTACGCCTGCTCCATGCGAACCCCCAGTATGCCTACGTGGAGTTCCCCGACGGCCGCCAGGACACAGTCTCACTCCGAGACCTGGCTCCCTCGGGTGCCGATCCCATGCCACGCACCTCTCACCCCCCTGCGCCACCCTCCTTTTCCCCGGCGCCCCCGTATTCGTCCCCGCCAAGTCCATCCCTCGTTCCCCTGCCCATGCTGGACAACATGGAAGATTTTGGCTCGCTCCCTGAGTCATCCCGCCACTGGCCAGCACCAACACCGCCAGCACCTGCACCGTCGTCACCAACGCCGCCTGTGCCGACGTCGCCACCACAGCTACGTCGCTCGCAACGGAACGTTCGACCGCCGATCCGACTCAACCTGTGACCGGATTGCCTGATGGACTCTTGGTTTTCTTTTGTTTTGCCCTTTTGTACATAGATCACTTTATGTATTATAGTTCCACGTTTGATCTTTACAGGGGGTGAATGTGGTGATCCAACCACTGTATATATGTGTGCTTGCAGTAGAGGGATGTATGGCCGTACCTGTATTACAGGTTTCTCCGGTAAGCCCCTGCCGGCTAGCTCCGCCCACAGGGAGCTGTATAAATATTCGTTGGTTTCACTGAGATGCCATTCTACAGCTGCCGCCGGAGGAATAGCATCTCACTGTAATAAAGCCTCTCTTGTACTTCACTCGAGTCTTTGTGTACAATTGTTAGCGCCACATTCTCACACACAAATACACTCACTCTCTCCCTCACTGACCACCACACTCACTTACTCTTTCCCTCACTGAACATACTCACTCACTCTCTGCCTCCCTCTCACATGCAAATACACTCACTCTCTCCCTTGCTTTTTTAAAATAAATTTAGAGTACCCAATTCTCTTTTCCAATTAAAGGGCAATTTAGCTTGGTCAATTTACCTGCACTGCACATTTTTTTGGGTTGTGGGAGTGAGATCCACACAGACACGGGGAGAATGTCAAACTCCACATGAACAGTGACCCGCTCACTCTCTCCCTCCCTCTCTCTCTTTCTCTCTCACACACACACACACACACACACACACAGTCTCCCTCCCGCTCATACACAAATACATTCACTCTTTCCCTCACTGAACACACTCACTTGCTCACTGTCTCCCTCTCACACATGCACACTCACTCTCTCCCTCTCTAACCCACACAATCTCTCCTTCTCCCTCGCACACAAATACACTTACTTTCTCCCTCACTGAACACACATTCACTCACTGTGATGAATGGAAGATTTTAGGAATATTGGATTATAAATGTATTGGGCAATTCAAGGGCTAAAAACCTAGGGTTAGAGCGTGATTGACTGCGGTGGTGCTGCTTCTGTGAAAAAAAGACTCTGGGCTGGATTCTCGCGCCCAGCCCGCTGCAAGAACGCCACGGGTGAGCTGCTTTGAGGGCTCTATATCTGGAGCAATTCAGGACATGCTAATGGGCCAGCACTCTGTCCACGTGAATCTAGAGCAATTCTCATCCCCACCAGCGTTTGGTTCACAGGGGCCAGATTTGCTGCTGGCGAGCTTGACAAGCTGGAGCTGTGCAGGAGAAGTGGGACACCCTCTTCCTCATGGTGGGCGGTCGTTAACAGGGCCTTGGCAGAGGTGTGAGAGACGCACAGTGCAGTGAGCCTCACCAGCCAGAATGTACTCAGCCTCCTTAGGCACTTGACCTCCTGAGGGCAGCTCGGGTGAGTCACCACCTATGCTCCCCTGGCATCACTCCTGTCCATCACTCCTCTCGTCACCCTCCTCCAATCCCATAGAGGCCAAAACCCACTTGCCTGCATCTCCCTTGCATTCAATCCTGCATCAAACCCCAACATCTGTATTTCCACACACAGGCCACCACTTACAGATCCCCAAGTAACTCGCCTCCATGCGTCTCACCATCTCCTTTATGTGTCCCCGAGGAAAAGATGGCCCACAACAGAAGTGAGTGGGAGAAAACCAGAGGAGGCATCCCAGACCTCTAGGTTCTCACCCCCCGCTGAGCAGAGGAGGTGGCATTATCCAGGGGAGTGCAGGAGAGAGCTATCTCCGAGGCGAAAGCTGGCGTGCAACAACCAAGTGAGACCCCAATGCAATCCCTCACTGAGAGAGTGCCTCGAAGTTTTCGGGAACCAGCGAGTGCACCAGGACGTATGCGACATGCACACTGCCTGGATATCGGGTGCAGACATGCATGATGTGCAGCTTGTGGATGTGCAGCACGCCAACTGCACATTCAGGGAGTGGAAGCCCTTCCGATTCATAAAGGCATCCACCAGATGTGCCATTTCTCGTAGGAGCACATGAGTTCCAGGGCAGCAGGATGTGACAGAAGTTAGCACTTCAGCCTTACAGTGTTAGCGACCCAGGATCAATTCCAGCCTTGGGCAACTGTGTGGATTTTGCACATTCTTCCGCGTCTGCATGGGTTTTATCCAGGTGCTCCAGTTTCCTCCCAAAGTCCAAAGATGTGCAGTTTAGGTGGATTAGCCATGCTAAATTGCCCCTTAGTGTCCAAAGATTAGGTAGGGTTATGGGGATAAGTGAGCCTAGGTAGGGTGGTCCTTCACAGATATGATGGCCCGAATGGCCTTCTGCACTGCAAGGATTCTATGATTCTATGACTGCCCCTTGAACCTGGACATGCCAGCGATGGCGCCAAATCCTGCTGCCCGGGCATCCTGGTGGTCTTGTTCCACACTGAAGTTTATATAGTCCACTGCCTGGGCGCATAGAGCATCTGTCACAATGCTTATGATTCTGTGTATGGATGTCTGCAAGATCCCAGATAGGTCCCCAGTCAGCCCCTGCAAATACCCACAGGCATAAACTTCAGGGCGACCGTCACTTGATGCCACTGAGAGTGGGTATCGCCTCCATACCCCTACGGTGCCTGGTGTGCCATCATCTGGAATAGGTGGCGTACTGTCTCCCTGGTTAGTTGAAGTCTTCGGCGGCACAGCTAGTCCGGCATTTCCTCGAAAGACAGACGCTGACGGTATATACATGGCTTGATGTGGCACCTCCTTCGCACCTCCACCTCAGCCTGTTGGACAGCCGGCACTGGAGCCTCACCAGCTAGCCCCTGCTCTTCTGGCGCAGGCACCTCTTGTGCAGGGTCCTCCCCAAGCAGGCCTTGTTCTTCCACCCTCTGTCCACCCACAATAGGAGCTGTGGCTAGATAGATAGCGAGCATTCCTGACTGTACTCCAAAATTAATTCTCTGCCCCCATCAGTGAGTGGCATTGGCCTGTTATGTGGGGAGCCTCTTTCCTCACCACCATCCCTATTAAAGGGGGACCGATGGCTATCACGTCAAGTGGTAGGCTCTGTGGCCCCTGTTCTGTTTCCACAGCGGGGTCTACTGTGTGTCCTCATTGGGTGGGCCACGTGTTATCCCGTTTGCCGTGTGACACCTGGTTTTGTGGTGGAGAAGGTATCGCCTCCATTCTTAGAGGCTTGTGTGTGGGAAGGCTATACAGATGGGGATGATGCAGGGAAGTGTCCGTCTGTTGGGAGTGTAACTGGAGTGTGATGTGGCTCCTGCGTGTGACAATCTGTTCAGGGATAGGATGGATGGGAGCAGGAGTGCAGTGTGCAAGCAGGGCTTTGAGATAGTGGTCCTGCAGAGCGAGCTAGCTGATAGTGTAACTATTGAAGCCTGTGCCCTGAGAGGGGCAGTGCCAGGGAGGGTGCTCAAGGCCATGGTGCATGTAACTTTTGTTTGGGATGAGCTCTGCTATTTCTCTGCTTCCCCTGCAGTGGGTCTGAGCTTCTGATGAGTGCCAGCCCCTGGTGTGCCACTGATTGAGTTTGGCCACGCCCATCCCGTTGATGGGTCAGCTGAGATCTGAGGTTTCCATAGGATGGCCTGGACGGGCTCCTAGATGACCAGAGGAATTGTGAATATTTACAGGATGCAGTCAGCAGGGTGAACAGCAAGGGGACTGTAACTTGTACCAATTTGATGCGTTTAAAACAAATACTGCAGCACTGGCAGTCTGAGCCAGGCCACCGCGATCCCGAGGGAGACACTCAAAACGCACGGAGCTGCCACCAAGCCGCTCCCCGCTACTCCCCCGGCCCTGGCAGCCAACCCCCCAGCAAGCGCTATAATTCTGAACACTTTTTCAAACTTTGCTTACCTTCTCTCTCCCCTCAGCAGCCATGGTTGCCCAGTCTTTGTTTGTAAATACCTGTAGTAAACCGCGTCCGCGCAACTTCCACCTGAGAGGGGCGAAAGCCCAGAGCATTGTGGGTCAACCACATTTACATACATGCAAATGCCGGGTTTGCATACCGATGCCAGTGCGAACCTCATTATCGCCACCAGCAAGGGACCAGAGCATGGTGTCCAGTTCAGGGCCGGGCGCAGAGCTCAGTTTTGGCCGGACACCCGATTCTCCGTCCGATCGCAGTTCGTGTTTATGGCACCGTAAGGCTGAGAATTCAGACCATTGTATGATGGTTCTGGCATACGTTTACAATGCGCTCATGCATAAAAGGACAGGCATATTGTGTGAAGCCAATGGTATACAAATGGGTGGAAAAAGCCTCAGATCACCCCCTCTATTCAAGTGCTGCCATAGTCTGGCCTAATTCCACACAAAAAAATCAGCTCAGGAAAGGCAGAAAACTTCTGTTCATAAATTTAACAATAACGTTTACTGACGATGCTCTCCTTTGATAAAAAAAGCACATCATACAGATTTTCCTTTAAATATAATACACTTAAACTTTAATAGGGAGGATCAGAGATTATTAAAAACAATTGTTAAACATTCTTCAGACTATAGAGTGCAAGAAACAGCTCTCAATGCAGAGCCAGTTCCTCTGGGAGCATGTACCATCAATTCAGGTATGTTCCCTTATGACTTCTACCCATTAAAATTTAGAAAATCAACCCTTTTATGCAAGCTGCTCTTCAGCTCTGGTTTTTATATTTTCTCCTGATGAGCAACATTTACTGATTTCACTTTTCAAACTCTAAAGGGGATTGAAAAACAGCACCAAGCGCATAGCACAAACCATCTATTTTGCTCCCTTGGCATGGAACAAAAGCGAGCAGGCAATCTGCTTCTCAGCCGACAAAAATGCTGCTATGGGTTGGCCTCTAAGAGAATTTTTTCTTCTTTATCGAGCTTCTGTACTTCCACCCTTTTGTTTCTGAAACCATTGACTCCTCACTGAGGATTTTCCTCGGCACTGAATCTTTTCTGAATTTTGCAGGGTGATTCAGGGTGAGCCTCATTAGTGCTTGTTGGCAGACTAATAATAATAATAATCTTTATTATTGTCACAAGTAGACTTACATTAACACTGTAATGAAGTTATTGTGAAAAATCCCCTAGTTGCCACACGGCAGCGCCTGTTCAGGTACATTAAAGGAGAATTCACACTGTCCAATTCACCTTACAAGCACATCTTTCAGGACCTGTGGGAGGAATTCGAAGCACCCGGAGGGAATCCACGCAGACACGGGAGAGCGTGCAGACTCTGCACAGACAGTCACCCGAGCCGGGAATCGAACCTGGGTCCCAGGCGCTGTGAAGCAACAGTGCTAACCAATACTTTGTTTCATATAAAATACATTTTTGGAAACAGTTTCAATTCTAAAGCCTAGCAATTCATACTGCTGACAGAGAGGGACAAATGTTGAATGCATTCGTACAGCATTCCTTTAAATGCTATTTTAATCAAGGCGCTAATGCCTCTGTTAAACAGCCGTCAGTGAGGCACTCATCCTGTAATATAGCAATTTGTTAATTTGAACATTTAGACTTTATCCTTGCTCCTTCCTCCATTCCCCAGTCCTCCTCCAAACACACAATTTCAGTTTGGTATTTTCCATGGGAACTAAATGTGACCATAAACCCTTCCACCAATCAAGAGACAAAAACAGTCTGTGCCAGTGACAGCTCCTTGATGCAAATAAATGCACCCATCAACAGCTGATAGTCAGTGTTAGTAGATCGTACAATACCTCGCTTCCCCTTTTGGCCTTGGAACATCCCACAATAGCCACACACCTCATCTACTGGACCTCAACAGTGTTTGTTGGCAGGCTCTCCCATTGTGGGGTACTTGGAAAAATCAATCCCTGATGGCCAGATGTCTGGGACTTGAACACTCAAAAGAATGGTTTGCTACATTGTCGTTCGTTGAATGAGTTACAAAAGATATAGACATAGGTATTCATGGGTAATTACCCCAATCACTGGTTACACACGTTCCTGACTGTCCATTTAATGTCCCAAGGATATCCAAGGTTTTGCAATTTGCAACTTCTATATCAGATAAAATTTGACACTGAAGCACATAAAGAGAAACTAGGACAAAGGACATAAAGCTTCCATAAATGGTTGGTTTTTAAGAAGCATCATAAACAGAAGAGAGACGCAGGGGGAGGGAATTGTCGAACTTAGGACCTGGGCAGGAAAGACAGGGCTGCCAATGCTGAAGTGACTAAAATCGGGGATGTACAAGAGGAAATAATGTAAAGAATGTAGAGATCTTGGAGGGTTGTCGTGCTGCAGGAGGTTACCGAGTTGGGGAAGGTCGAGGTAGCATAGGCGTTAGAAACAAGGTTAGAATTGAAGCATTGTCAGGCTCTGTAGGTCAAGGTAGGTTAGTGAGAACAAGGGTGATGGGTGAACTGGGCTTGGTGGGAGTTAGGATGCGAGTTGCAGAGCTATGGATCAACTCAAGTGCTTGTAAGCTGGTAGGTGGGAGGCCAGCCAGGAGAATAGTCGAGTCTCAAGGTAGCAAAGCATGGATGGGTGATTGGGTAACTCCTGAGCTGAAGCAGCAGTAAATTCAAATTAACTGAGAAACAGTCTCGATGATGTCATAGACATGTGATTGGAAGCTCACCTTGGGGTCAAGTACGCCATCAAGGTTGTGAACAATATGATTCAGCCACGGACAGTTGCCAGAGGGAGAGATGGAGCGGGTGACAGGAACTGAAGACAATGTCTTTGGTCTTCCCAATAGCTAGTTGCAGGAATCTACTGCTCATCCAGAACTGGATTTTGAACAAGCAGGATTGCAAGTTAGAAATAGTGATTGGGTTGAGTGAGGTTTCAGTCACATATGTCAATGTACACATGCAGCCTGGCTTTTTGTTTCCAGGTGATCTCACTCAAGGACAGCATGTAGATTAAATCAGAGCGGGTGAGCAAGGATAGATCCTTGGGGGTCTCCAGAAGAAATGGTGAAAGAGAGAGCGAAGAAAGGCTATTGTAAATGATTCTCTGACTATGATTGGATACATATAAATGAAACCAGATGACCAGTCCCATGCAGCTGGACAATGGAGGAGAGGGGTTGGAAGAGGATGGCATAGTCAACCATGTCCAAGGCTACAGTTAGGTCAAGGTGGATGCAGATGGATTGCGTGTCAAGGTCACTGTCACATGAAATTTGTGACTTTGATATGAGCTGTTTCTGTGGCAGTGGCAGAAACCGGATTGGAGGGAGTTGCAGGAAAGCGAGTTTCAATCTCCATTGAGAATGATAACTTTATAATAGTTTAAAACCTCAGGTATTAGCTGAAAGAATGACACAACAAGAGTTTATGTTTTAAACCTTTCACTGTACCAAATGGCAAGAAAAATGCTATAGACGAAACACTTTTCTTTTGTAGGCAATTTACACTTTAAATTATAGAGATAAATGGTTTCTTATTACACACATTGCATTCTCCACATATTACAGTTCGTATTACAAACCATTCATAATTACTCCCAATGACCTTCCAATGAGCTGCTTCCCCTTCACTTCCCAATGGGGTAACTGCTAATCCCAGAACTACCTCTCAGTGTGAGGGTTCTTCCTCTAGCTCTAAGCTAGGCAAATCTTACAGCCTCCTTTAACTCCTCACAAACCCAGCCTTCGATCGGAGTGCAAGCTCCCACCCTCATTCTGTATAATGAATGTCAGCATTAGCATTTTCTCCACTTATGGTACAAGCCAGGCTGGTTCTGTCTCTTGGTCTTTACTTCTCAGTGGCTCCAGACCGTGCAAGACATTGCTACAACCTCTGTTTGTCTGTGATATTAAAGAGAAGCCTGTAACCTGATCTCAAAATGGCTTCCACTACCCACTTCCCTATCACAAGGGAAAACACATAGCTTTGTATCTAAGTCAAAATGTTAATTAGCTATGCTTGATTCCAACTTTCTTTCATCTTAGAAGTAAAGCGATGGTTTATAGCACAACTCATTACAACTTAATATCATCACACCTTCTGGGACTTTGGGAGACTCAGGATATGCTCATTGTATACATAGAGGCTGCTTTAATTATCCCAAAGCATAAATGCTTTGCACCAATACAATAATCTGTGTTTCCCTCAGATCTCTAACAATTTAACCACCCTGATGACCCTTTTTATCAGCCCTACATTTAAAGCTAGAATCCCAAAATATTGTAATATTATAAACAAAGAGATACAATCCTAAAGCATAATAATCATATAAACCTCAAAACTGTAACAAGATGGACAGGAGCAAGTTGTTTTACAGGAACAATTCCAAACCATAAAATGGAGGAAATATACAGCAAACCAGTCAGCCTCTGAAAGGTGGACATCAGTTGATATTTTACCTCTTTTTCTTTGCCTCTGCTGGTGTTGGCATTGAGGTTCCTAGCTAACATGGGCAAGAATCTCATGTATATATTTAAAGCAAGGCTCTTGATGCATGTGGGATTTTCAGTATAAACTCAGTAAAATGTGGTTGACAGGATTATATAAGTGAGTGTAGATCTTATTTTTGTGGCCAGAAATCTCCTGCAGGCCCAAGAAAGGTAGTATGTGCTTCTACTTCCATTGCACACTGGAAAAATATGTTCCAAATCACCCTCACTTCCCCCTTTCAGCTCATGTACCCTTATACTGGCCTGGGTTGGATATTTTCCTGACCAAACTAGACAATCTGCCCATTTAAGGGTGGACAGCTTACTTATGAACCCAGCTGTTAAAATGGACCAGGCCTCTCACCGCGTTGCCAGGGCAACAGGCCTTGTGTGATTTGAATGCTCAGTACCTGGGAGCATTAAAATTGCCTCTGTAGTCTGCAGCACTATTACTGTTTACCCTGAACCAGGCACTCTGGTAGATGAAATAAAATGCAGAAAATGTGGGAAAGGCATAGCGATTGTATCAACACCGAACGAACATTACATACAGTTGCAGGTACACATTTTTTGGAAGAACGCTATTCTGGTTACAACTGCAGCAGGTTCCGAATATTTCACCAAGAAACACTTAGTATAAAAACTTTAGTTGGGTGAGGTAAAACCTTTATACTGTAATCTATAAAGAACATGTGATCCCATTTTTGTATTTGATCTCTTTTTCCCACAGACGGAGCAATAACCTGTTAAGAGTTTAACTTGACATTTGCTTTTTCTGAGTGATCAGTTTCTACAAGCCTGCAGCAGCACATCGCAATGCTTTCATCTTCACAACTGTATTTTCAAGAAATGCAAGTTTGCTTGGCTGTTATCTTCACATTTGGTACATTTTAAAGGCACATATTCTTTTAAACGTGTGAATTGGTGGTAAGAATGTAAGTGCCAGGATCAAAGGGCAAATCTCACACCAATCATCACTTTATTAGAAACATCAGTAAGATAGGCAAGTTCCCCATAAGGTTCAAAAGAACTATTTTGTATTTGATGATAGTATTAAACCTGTGACAACAGACCATAAGACCAAAAGACATAGGAGGGGGATACGGCCATACTGCCCATGGAGCCTGCTTCGCCATTCAATCATGGCTGTGGGATTCTCCAGTATCCGCGCGATGGCCCGACGCTGGCGTAAAAAAACGGCACGAACCACTCTGCCGTCAGGCCGACCTGAAATTGTGGAATTCTCCGCACTTCCGTGGGCTAGGCCGGCGGCGGAGGGGTTGGCGTGTGCCAGCTGGCGCCGAAGGGACTGCGCGAGTTAGCGCATACGCAGAACCACCGGCGTGGTCCAGCGCAGTCCGGCCGGCGTATTCTAGCGCATGCGCAGGGGGGTGTCTTCTCCGCGCTGGCCATGGTGGAGCCCTACAGGAAGGAAGGAGTGCCCCCACGGCACAGGCCCCGATCGTGAGCCAGGCCACCATGGGGGTTCCCCCCTGGGGTCGGATCCCCTCGCGCCCCCCCCCCCCCGAGGACTGCACCAGCCAACTTACCTGCCAGGTCCCACCGTCTGGAAGCATGTCCAATCCACGCCGACGGGAATGGCCAGAAACCGACGGCCGCTCAGCCCATTGGGGCCCGGCGAATTGCCGGGGCGACCGCTGCCATCGGCCCCCCGACCGGCGTGCCGTGTTCCCCGCCCCTGCCTGAAAACTGGCGCCGGAGAATACGGTAGCCAGTGTCGGAGCAGCGGGGCGGGATTCACGCCATCCTCTGGGGATTCTGTGACCCGGCGGGGGGGTCGGAGAATCACGCCCGATATGTTTCTCATCCCTATTCTTCTCCCTTCTCCCCATAACCCCTTTCCCCCTTATTGATCAAGAACCTATCTATCTCTGTCTTAAAGACATTCAGTGACTTGGCCTCCGCAGTCTTCTGCGGCAAAGAGTTCCACAGACTCACCACCCTCTGGCTGAAGAAAGTCCTCCTCATCTGCGTTTTAAAGGATCGTCCCTTTCGTCTGAGGCTGTACCCTTGGGTTCTCGTCTCTCCTACCAGTGGAACCTTCTTCTCCACGTCCACTCTATCTAGGTCTCTCAATATTCTGTAAATTTCAATAAGATATCCCCTCATCCTTCTTAACTCCATCGAGTTCAGACCCAGAGTCTTCAACCGCTCCTCATATGTCAAGCCCATCATTCTGGGGGCTCCAGCGGCTGTGAACCTCCTCTGGACCCTCTCCTAAGATTCTTGTGAACCTCCTCTGGACCCTCTCCTAAGCCAGCACATCCTTCCTTAGATATGGGTCCCAAAACTTCTTACAATAATCTCACCAGAACCTCATTGCAATAATCTCACCAGCATTATACAGCCTCAGCAGTACATCCCAGCTCTTGTATTTTAGCCCTCTCAAAATGAATGCTAACATTGCATTTGCCTTTCTGACTGCCAACTGAACCTGCATGGTAAACTTAGGAGAATTCTGAATTAGGATTCCTAAATCCTTTTGTGCTTCAGATTTCCAAAGCCGTCCCCATTTAGAAAATAGTGCATGTCTCTATTCTTCCAACCGAAGTGCGCAAATTTACACTTTTCCACATTGTATTCCATCTGCCTCTGCTTTGCCCACCCTGCTAGCATATCCAAGTCCTTCTGCAGTCCCCCTGCTTCCTCAATACTACCTGTGTCTCTGTACATAACTTGGTATCATCTGCAAACTTCGCAACAATGCCCTCAGTTCCATCTTCCAGATCGTTAATATGTATTGTGAAACACTGACACCTGCAGAACAACATTATTCATCTGCTGCCATCCTCTGCCTTCTGCCAGTCAGTCAATCCATTGTCCATGCCAGTACCTTGCCCCTAACACCATGGGCTCTTATTTAGCAGCCCCCTGTACGGCACCTTGTCAAAGGCCTTCTGGAAATCCAAATACATCACGTCCACTGGTTCTCCTTTGTCCAACTTCCTCATTACCGCCTCAAAGAACTCTGACAGATTAGTCAGACATGAAGCCACGCTGACTCAGCCATATTTTACCACGCATTTCTGAGTACTCCAGATTCTCCGCAGCCCCGTGCCAAAATCGCGTTCGGGGCGGGGGCGGAGAATCGATGTTCCCGACCGAATCAGGCCCAGCGACTCTCTGGCCCCTGGAGGATCACTCGTTCGCGAAATACACCGCGTGGCTGGGGAGCCATTGCCAGAGGCCCTCCCCAGCGATACACTGATCTCAACCGGCCGAGTTCCCAACGGCATGGAACTAATGTGGTATGGCCGGTCAGGACTCTCGCGCGGCGGCTGCGGACTCAGTTCGCGACCGCCCGGTGGGGGGGAGGGGAGATCAATCACCAGGGGCGGGGGGGGGGGGGGGGGGGCTTATGTGCATCTGGGCCACTCCAATGCAACCTTGTTTGTTGGTCTTGGTCCGCGGTCCGTGTCCGCCATTGCACTCGGCGCAGCCGCTGGAGGCCGCCACCGCGCGCATTCACAGACTCGAAACCAGACTTGCGGGGGCCCGCATCTACAGCCAAAGCTGCAAGCTTCACAATGAGTCCCTGCTAGCCCCCTGCAGGTAAGTGAATCACACTTTATTCTTTGCAGGAAACTGGAGGGTGAAACATCAGGGGTTTTGTGCCGGTGTCCGGACATAGCCCCATTTTTGGAGAATCCAGCCCCTTATCGTTAATAATGGACTGTAAAATCTTGTCAACTCCCAAAATCAGGCTAACCGGCCTATAATTTTGCGTCTTCTGCCTCCCTCCCTTCTCAAACAGGGGTGTTACATTAGCCATTTTCAGGTCACTGGAACCCTCCCTGACTCCAGTGATTCCTGAAAGATCACCACCGATGCCTCCATAATCTCCTCAGCTATCTCCTCCAGAACCCTGGGGTGTAGTTCACCCCCGGTGATTTATCCATCTTCAATCCTTTCAGCTTCCCTAGAACCTTCTCCTTAGTGATGGCCAGTACACTCACCTCTGCCACTCCGACTCTCTTTAAGTTCTTGTATGCCACTGGTGTCTTCCTCCGTGAAGGCTGATGCAAAGTACCTATTCAGTTCCTCTGCCATTTCTTTGTTCCCCATTACTACTTCTCCAGTCTCATTTTCCAGTGGTCCAATGTCCATTTTTGCTTCTCTCTAACCTTTTAAATATCAAAAAAACTCTTGCAATCTTCTTTTATATTACTAACGAGCTTACACTCATATTTCTTCTCCCTCCCTTATTACTTTTTTCGTTGTCCTCTGCTTAGTTTGAAAGGCTTCCCAATAATTCCCCTAATTAAAGACTCTGGCTTCCCACTAATCCTTGCCACAGTAGGCTTTTTCTTTTGCTTTTATGCTCTTCCTGATTTTTCTTGTCAGTATGGTTGCCTCGTCCTCCCCTTAGCATGTTTCTTCCTCCTTGGGATAAATTTCTGATGTGCCTCCTGAATAACCCCCCAAAACTTCTGCCATTGCTGTTCCACTGTCTTCCCTGCTAGGCTCCCCTTCCAATCAACTCAGTCCAGCTCCTCCCTCATATGTTTGTAGTTACCTTTACTCAATTGTAATATCATTACATCTGATTCCAGCTTCTCCCTCTCAAACTGCAGAGTGAATTATCTCATATTGTGGTCTGACCAGCTTCTGATCCTGATTTTCACTTGTGCGACTTCAGTAGGAATGAAAATTAGAACAAGAGATTGAAGAGCAGTAGAACCAAGCATCATACATTTTACACAGTCATTATAATTACCCGCAGCATGTAAATGCACCTGGTGTGACACTGAGTCAAATAGCTCAAGAACGTCAAAGGATTTTTCAACTTGTTCGGAGAATCCAGCATCGGGGAAAAAATGGGCGCCGATCCAATTCCTATGCCCCGGTCCCCCACTGGTATTGGATTTCAAGGTTTGCATCCAGTGCTCGTGGTAGGACACAAATGGATCTTAATGAGTTGTAGCGAGCCGGGCACCATTCTCCACGTCCTTGTGATTCTCCAGTCCTCTGGGCCGGGAATCGCATGAGAGAGAATTGGTGCACGTCCTGGCCAGTGTATATCTGATATGGTGGACCTCACGGTGGGCCAAGGGGGTAACTCTTTAAGGGACTTGCCCCCAAAGTCCATCTGAGGGCCACCCTCCCCCTCACAATGCAAGACCTGCCTCCCCACAGAGACCCCTGAAATAAAGAGACCCTCAAGAGATGCCCTGAATAAAGAGACCCCGCTCCCGAAATACCTGAAATAAAGAGACTTTGAATGACTCTGAAGTAGTCAACAGTGAAACTAACAGAAAGCACTTAGCTCTGTATGATGTGACCCAGGAGCTGTAAATCAAAGCTTCATGTTTGTAAAGATTGCAATTAGTTTTAGTTTTACAGCAGACCACTTCACTTCAAAGTCACTCAACCAGAAAGGGAGATGAATGGAACAGATGGGTGCGTGTGGAAGTTGTCAATCACAGTCCGGTAAAGTCAATATCAAAGAGAAATGAATGAATGGCTTGCAGATCAAAGATCTGAGGGGGTTTAAACACAGCTGATTTCCAGGAATTGACAGCTCATGCTTCCTGTGCCTGAACCAGCAGGTCTATTGCACAGGTGAGTTTTAAAGCTGTGTTTTTTTTTCACTGCCTCTGTCTGGGTGTTCTCTAGCTTCCAGATAGGGGTCTCTCCTCTGGGGGGGATTCCAGACAGGAGCTCTTTTCTTGGGGCTTGCTGACAGTGGTCTCTCTTCTTAGGGGTCTCAGGCGGGATCTCTTTAATTATGGGGTTATGCGGGGGTCGCTTTAATTGGGGCTCTCGGGGGTCTCTTTAATTAGGGGGAATTGGGGGGGGTCTCTTACATTAGGGTGGCTCTGGTGGGGGATTGGGTCACCTCCATATAAGGAGCGATGGGGAGTGGGAGCTAACCCAGAAAATCCCGGGGAGGGGGCTAAATTGCTTTGCGGTGGGGAAGGATGTCCAGCCATGGGACCTCGCTATTGGGCTGCCTGCTCAAAATGGCGGCCCCCGATAACAGGGTTCCCTTGGAAATCCTTCACAATTCTCACCATGCAAACATTTGCATGGTTAAGGATTCAGAATCGCTTCCTGATTTGCACTCCCATTGTGAGCTCCGGTGGGAGAACACAGTCTGCCAAAGAGAGAACCCTGCCCATTTAATCCACTCAAGCTTTGTCGTTAATGTTGGTTCATTTTTGTACTTTAATCTCATCGTTAAAAAGAGAAGTTGATTCATCATTCACCTGTTAACGGGTATTAACTGCATGGCTCAAGCATGTTTAGATACAATTCAACTGAGTTCCCGCTCGGAACTCAACATTGAAAATGTATCCTAAACGTTACGGGGATATTGTTTCGAACAAGTGGATTTCAAAAATTATTGGCCAGAAGATATCTGCTCCATGCAAACAGAACCCAAAATTAACTTACTTCTGTTATTGCCATCTTATTTAAATCACGTAATCCCACAGTAAGATATTAACCCACTTAAAATAAACAGGTGAACAACTACCTTCAAAAAGTGCAGCCAAGGTTTTAATAAACTCTCGAAACAGAGCATTAGAAATGGCACACAATGTAAATTTACACATAATTGTGTCCTAGCACTTGGTGAATTCCTTTGTCTTCCATTTTAGTAACAACTTTAATGGACACTGAAATGGCTCAACAAATTCAAGTGCTTTAAGTATCTGTGCACTAATATCTCACGGCAAAATTATACACTTTATTGCAGCATTATAATCACGAACAGGGGTAATCTTTATTGTTCCTGTGCTAAAAGAAACCAATGCACTTCTGGGTGAGTTCCATCAAAGATTCAACACTCCTGGAAAACTGAGTGCCTTTGCAAAAGAAAGCCTTGAAGAAAATAACTTATAACTGTCCAGTACAATGTACCTTATATAAAGGCATTAAATCTGTACAGCATCATTTCCACTTTGACCTTCAATTACAAACTTCCCCATGATGAACAACTACCCAAGTCCAAAAAGGAGGAACGAACAAAGATTACGTGAAGGAGATTGTTAATCTGAAGGCAGATGGTTACTAGTGATGAAATGTCCTTTCATTTTTAATTCAAGGTCTCTCCCACTGACTAATGGTCAATCAGTGCCAAAGCCACACAAACGTCCATGGTCAATCAGTGCCAAAGCCATGCAAACATCAGTGAAAGGAGTTATATTTTTTAACTGTGCCTGTGCTGCTGGCTAAATACAAACTGTGGACAGGGTTGTACTTCTGAATGAACAGACTCTCGATTTGGATATGGAGTGGCAGCAGTGTTTTGTAACTGGACACCACTGTTTTAAAGAGGCCAACATTATTTATAATGCTCAGGATTGAGCCACGATTGGACCAAGCAGAGTGATTTTCACCCCTTGAGTGCTGCTGGAGTTAATCTTGCACTGAGATCAGCTAAGTCGGCACAGATCAAACTAGATTCCTTCCTTTTATGTAGGGCTCAAGTGCATTGATTGAAAGCAATTTGAAAGCTCAGTGACCAAAGAGATAAAAGTTCATCAATTGAAGGAGAAAATTCATAGTTAGCCGAAAATTATGGTTACCAGCGCCGACAGGTTAGAAGCTGGTGGTCTAGTAAAATGCAACACGTGTCCTGCCTGTTGCCTAGTTGCCCATCGCAAACCTGCCTCTCATTTTACCAGAACCGCTGGAAGTGTTGGGCATCCTGTTTGCCCTTGGGCCTATTGAGGTCTTTGAGAAGCAAGCTAATTTGCCTCATCCCATCCACACCACTATTTAACCTGTGACAGGGGAGGCCCATGCCAAGCGGGCAACCCAGCAGCTTTAGCTGCCTGGCTGGTGTCAAGAAAGTACTTCTTTTGGGGTCCCCTGAGACAATCAGAAGCACCTGCCCCTTAAGCCTCCACTCGGCCTCACAAACCTACCCAGACCAACCCCCCAACTGCCAGCGAGGCCCCGTCGATACTGTGGAATTTTTCAGTCTGGCTTCCCTTAGCTCCTCTTCTTCAGGGACTGACTGGTCCCAGCAGTGGCCACAGCGCGAACCTGGTTTTTCTTGGAATACAGAGCTGCCAGTCAATTGGATTCACCAGCAGCTCCCTCAGGTGTGACAGATGGGGGTGGATGTCCTGCCTTTAGCCAATCAGCATCCTGCCAAATATTAACTATACACAAAAGGCAGGACAAATCCAACCCGGCCAATTACCTCCCCATTAGTCTACACTTGATCATCAGCGTAATGATAGAAGTTGTCATCAAAAGTGGCATCAGTGCTTCTTACTCACCAATAACATGCTCACTGAAGTTCAGTTTTGGTTCCACCAGAGTCACTTAGCTCCTGAATTCATTATAGCCTTGGTCCAAACATGGAGAAAAGAGCTGAATTCCCAAGGTGAGGTGAGTGCTCTTGACATCAAGGCAGCATTTGACTGAGTATGGCATCAAGGAGTCCGAGCAAAGTTGAAGTCAATGGGAATCGGTGGTGATGCTGGGGGGGTGGGGGGTGGGGGTGGGGGGAGGAGGAGACTCACTACCGGATGGAGTCATACCTGGCACAAAAAAGATGGTGTTGTTGGAGGTTAATCATCTCAGTCCCAGGATATCATTGGAGAGGTTCCTCAGGGTGGTGTCCTAGGCCCAACCATTTTCAGCTGTTTCCTCAACGATCTTCCTTCCATCATAAAATCAGAAGTGGGGATGTTCGCAGATGATTGCATAATATTCATTAAATTCACAACTCCTCAGATACTGAAGCAGTCTGTAACCATATGCAGCAAGACCTGCACAATATTCAAGTTTGGGCTGACAAGTGGCAAGCGACATTTTCACTACATATGTACCAGACAATGACCATCTGCAACAGGAGAAAATCTAACCAACTCCCTTGACCTTCAATGGCATTACCATAGCTGAAACACCACAATCAAAAAAACAGATGTTACCATTGATCAGAAACTAAATTGGACAAACCATATGAATAGACTGACTACAACGGCAAGTCAGAAGCTGGAAATTCTGCGGTGAGTAACTCACCTCCTGACTCCCCAAAGCCTGCCAATCATCTGCAAAGTCACAAATCGAGAGTGTGACGGAATACCCTCCACTTGCCTAGAAGAGTGCAGCTCCAACAACACTCAAGAAGCTTGACACCATCCAGGACAAAGCAGTCTGCTTGACGGCATCCCATTCACCACCTTAAACATGAATTCTCTTCCTCACTGACTCACAGTGGTAGTAGTGTGTACCTCCTACAGTATGCTCTGGCGGATATCACCAAGGTACCCTTGGCAGCACCTTCCAAACCCACAACCCCTACCATTGAGAAGGACAAGGGCAGCAGATGCATCGGAACACCAGCACCTGGAAGATCCCCTCCAAGCCGGCATCGAAGCCCCCCCCCCTCTTTCTAACAACTGTAGGTATCTGTGAATATGCCTGCACCACATGGACTGCCGTGGTTGAAGAAGGCAGCACACCACTATCTTCTCAGGGGCAACTAGAACTGGGCAATAAATGCTGGCCGAGCCAGCAATGAGCACATCCTGTGAACAAATACATTTTCAAACAATGGTTGTGGGGTAACCATCAGCAGCAATAAGTTCCTGGATGGCGAAGCAGGAAAACTTGCCATCCAAAAGTCAGTACTGACCAGTGTTATATAGTGTGTGTGTATGTGTGTGGGTGTAATGATGAGTCAACTAAGGAGGCACGTCATATTGCAAGTTATTTTACCTCAATTAAAACCTTGTGAAGCAGCCTATAATATTTAAGTCAGTGAGTAACTTCATTTTTTTTTGCCTTTTGAAGTAAAATGTTTACAGGGTGAAAAAGGGTGCCTTGTAAAACTTACGCTGCCCCGAGGAAAAAAATATTTATCCCACTTAACACCATGTTTCATTGTTGCCATGTCAGCGGTTTCATTATTGCTGCATAGAGAAAAAAACAAATCATAAAAAAAATACTGCACCTGTTCTTTATTAAGCAAAACAAACTCTCCAAGTCCCCATGAGGAGCCCAGCAATGCAAACTATTCATCTTGAGAACAAGTTCCCAGCCTTCTCTATATCCAGGAAATGAGCCAAATCTTGAACGAAGTGAACCAATGATAACAAAACATATATAATTTAGTATAAATGATCATAAGTCCCTTCTTTTGAGTTTGTTCAGTTTATCCATTATATCTTGAGTCACTGCAGGCTGGAAATCCTTGTGAATGAACAATTGGGGGAATGTCTGGTTTTCTCTCTAATTAAGTGCCCCACCAATGAATTTACAGTTTGCATTTAAAAGCTGTACGTTCCTGTAATTGATAATTACAGAGGAAGGCAAGTGATCGCCCGTTTTTTTACTGGATGAGGAATTTCAGGTCCTATGATTTTCCATCCTAACATTAAAGCTTGTGCATACAAAGGTAGGAAGGACCTTCTCTGACAACAGCATATGAACATACAGCAATTCCCTTTGGTGACCGATCCTAGTAAGATTGCTTACAAAATGGTATCAAGCTTATAATGTTGAAAGTGCACAGGGACTAGAGGATTAGCATAGTTGGATTTGATATGTACAGCCTGCTATTTAAATTCAAGTTGCCATATTTTGATATTGGTACAACATAATAGGTTGAATGGTGGTTAGCATAAATACTTCACAGCTCCAGGGTCCCAGGTTCGATTCCCGGCTGGGTCACTGTCTGTGTGGAGTCTGCACGTCCTCCCCCTGTGTGCGTGGGTTTCCTCCGGGTGCTCCGGTTTCCTCCCACAGTCCAAAGATGTGCGGGTTAGGTGGATTGGCCATGCTAAATTGCCCGTAGTGTCCTAATAAAAGTAAGGTTAAGGGGGGGGTTGTTGGGTTACGGGTATAGGGTGGATACGTGGGTTTGAGTAGGGTGATCATGGCTCGGCACAACATTGAGGGCCGAAGGGCCTGTTCTGTGCTGTACTGTTCTATGTTCTATGTTCTATGAATGAAGAATGCTGTTTCAAAATGGCAGTAGAAAAATAAATGATAAATTTCATTAACTTAATTATGTGCATTATATGTCCTCCTGCCCGGAATTCAAATATAGTTGACTGTCTCAATGAAAGAGCAGAAAACACGGCTTTTCTGGTTAAAATTTTGATATTTTGAGAATGTATTTGATAGTTTTTCATTTCATCCATTTCCCAAGATCCCAAATCATTTTGATCATTAGTATCGACAAAAGTTTATGTGACTTTGAAATCACTTCACAAGCCAATTCTCTTGACCGTCAAAGATCCCAAATCAATTTGAAGTCAATGGGAATCAGGGAGAAAATTCTTCACAGGTTCGAGTCATACTTCTTCACACAAGAAAAGATGGAGGTCAATCACCTCATCCCCAGGACATTGCTGTGGAAGATGCTCAAGTTAACCTCCAAAGGTCAACCTTCTTTAGCTGCTTCACTGTAATGAACTCCAATTGGCTTTATTGGTTGGCCAATTGGAGTATGAGCTCCCTCAACGATAGCTCATTGAGGGGGCCCATATAATCACCTGTGTAGGCTTTGTGAGCCAGTCTTAAGTTGACCGGACTGCTAGCAGCACTGTTTGTAGCTGCTCCTGTAATATTGTTATTGTAAATAAATATTGGTGTGGTGGCGGAACTCCTGCCTCCCGTGGATTACTACATTCACCATTAACCTTCCCTCCAACATAAGGTCTGAAGTGGAAGGGTTCACTGATGACTGCACTGTGTACAGTACCATTCAGAACTCCGCAGATACTGAAGCAACAAGACTTAGACAATATTCAGGCTTGGGTTGATAAATGGCAAGCAGCATTCGCGTAACACAAGTGTCAGGCAATGACTATCTATGGTAAGAGAGAATCTTAAGCATCTGCTCTTTACATTCACTGGCATTACCAACGCTGAACATCCCCACCATCAACAGCCCTGTCTTATCATTGCCCAAAAACTGAACTGGACCAAATATATAAATACAATGGCTACAACTGCAAGTTAGAAGCTGGGAATTCTGAACCGAGTAACTCAATCCCTGACACCCTAACGCCTGTTCATCATCACCAAGGTACAAGTCAGGAGGGTGATGGAATACTCCCCACTTGCCTGGATGAGTGCAACAACACTCAAGAAGCTTGAGACCATCCAGGACAAAACAGTCTGTTTCATTGGAACCCCATCCATTACCTTAATTGGTCATCCCATCCACCATTGGCGCACAGTGCCACTATTGTGGACTGTATACAAGATGCACTGGACCAACTCATCAAGGCTCCTTCGATAACACCTTCCAAATCTGTGACATTTACTACGTAGAAGGGCAAGAGGAGTGGATAGATGGGAACAACACCATCTGCAGGTTTCCCTGGAAGTAAAAGAGCATCCCGACTATATCGTTACTACATCACTATCACAAGGTTAATATCCTGGAACTCCCTCCCTAATAGGATTTCCTGTGCACTTACACTAGATGGATTGCAGCAGTTCAAGAATGTGGCTTGCCACCATCTTCCAAATGGAAATTCATGACGGCAATTAAAGCTAGTCTTGCCAATGATGCTCATATACCATTGAGAAACACTTGTTTCCAGTTACACTAAGTTTAGTAAAGGGATTATGTAATATGCAGACATAAAACCAACCCCCAGATGGGAAATACAGGAAAGGCATTCAGCATGAAAATGTATCGTTACTGAAGAGTTGTTTTAACATGAAAAACATTGCCTGCGGGAGGTAACTTTTGTTTACTGAAGTTGAAAGGTTCATCGCTCAAAACTGTAGTTGTGTCGACTGATTGCGTTTAAGCTGATTATCTCTAAACAATAAAATGATCCAACTAATATTTGTTACTGTACTGTGTTCAGTGTGACACATTATGCAATGTGTACAGGAGAATAGAGAGTTGTGCAGAAGGACCACTAGTGTTTGCAAAACTTGGTAGAATTTCTCTAATCTTTCCCACACAATGGGAGCCTGGGGGGGGGGAGTTGGGGAGGAGAGGATGGTAATGGAGCGCATTCTTTCAAATTGGGGGCATGATGGCACAGTGGTGAGCACTGCTACCTCATAGTTCCAGGGACTCGGGTTTGATTCTGTCTGTGTGGAATTTGCACATTCTTCCCGTGCCTGCCTGGGTTTTCTCTGGGTGCTCTGGTTTCCTCCCACAGTCCAAAGATGTGCAGGTTAGGTGGATTGGTACTGCTAAATTGCCCCTTAATGTCCAAAGATGTGCAAGTTAGATGGGGTATGGGGTGATGGGGATAGGGTGAGGGAGTGGGCCTTGATAGGGTGCTCTTTTGGACGGCCGTGCAGACCAATAGGCCAAATGGACTCCTTCTGCATTGTAGGGATTCTATGGGAGAGGAGGCAGGGTTATAATAATAATTGCTTATTGTCACAAGTAGGCTTCAATTAAGTTACTGTGAAAAGCCGCTAGTCGCCACATTCCAGTGCCTGTTTGGGGAGGCCGGTACAGGAATTGAACCCGTGCTCTTGCCTTGTTCTGCATTACATACCATGTGCTTAGCCCACTGTGCTAAACAATTCAGGGGCTGGGAGCTTCAGGTTAGTTTTCCCATCAGAATGCCAATTCAGGCCCTTAAGAACTCAATCAGTGCCACATAAAGGCCTAATTTAAATGCCACTAGAGCTGCAGGGTGTGGGAATGGGGAAGCTGCCAATTTAAAGCTGGCAGTTTCCCGATGCTCATTGAGTCATCACCGGTGGCAAAGACCCCCTTTACTGAAAAAGCCAAGGCTCCTTCCCTCACCCCTGCACTTTAACAGGGGTCTGCCTGATTAACCCCGGTGATCCTGACCCACTTACTGCTCAGTGTGGCCTCCTCCACAGCTGCTGCTCCAGGCTTCCCACAGTACCACCAGTGGTCATCAATCCTGCTGTGCCTGAAAATCTGACGGACCTCTGATTGGCTGGCAGCTCTTGGGGGCAGGATCTTTGCCATTCAGGGCACAGATGTCCCAGCGGCAGGAAAGTGATTGCCTCAAAACACTGAATTCTGCTGGGACTTGCAAAAATGGCCCTGGCAAGAATACCCCTGGCTTTCAGCCCGTTGATGGGGCCGATGCTGCGGTTATTAAATTCAACCCACAGTTTCTACAGCATATAATGGTTGACTTGATGCTAACATACTTTAGCCCTTGGATGGCCTCCCCCCCCCCCCCCCCCCCCCTCTATCTGTAACAACCGTGAAGTGCAGAGGGAAGAACTGAAATATCCATAATCTTTCAGGAATACATAATGTCAAATTGATCAACAGTTATGTATAAAAGAAAAACAATTCTTGACATTCAATTTCTTCCTTGTCCAGGTATGTGAGAACTAATTCAGAGCATTCTTTATGTAGGTTTCTGCCAAAAACTGGAAATAAATGAAAAGTGATGCACAGTTGTGGTCATACTACAATGGGGACGAAGGATTATCTGATAATTGCTTCGTACTTTGGACCTATTCTATTTGTTACTGTGGTCAATGCTGAACAGTGCAGACTGTAACCCAACACCAGTAGGAGGTGATTAAACATACATGGCGATTGCATCTTAACAGGGTGTGAAATATTGAGTAAGCAGCTGTTTCTGCTGAAAAGACAATGTACATTAACCTGTTGTGCTGGCCAACTTTACATTCAACAGTAATGGCAGTGGGAAATGGTTGATGATTTTTGTCCAATTTAATTGGTTGCCCGCTCGTATTTCATATTCCTTCTTTGGATGCAAGAATCGCCAGTAAGGGCAGCATTTGTTGCCCATCTGTAATTACCCTTGAGACGGTGATGGTGAGCGCCTTCTTGAACTGCTGCAATCCATGTGGTATAGGTACATCTATAGAGCTATCAGGGAAGGAGTTCCAGGATTTCGCTCCTGTGACGGTGAAAAGACAGTGATATCATTCCAACTCAGGATGGTGAGTGGCTTGGAGGGGGATTTGCAGGCCTTCCCATGCACCTTTTGCCCTTGTCCTAATTGGTAGAGTTGCAGGTTTGGAAGGTGCTGTCAAAGGAGCCTTGGTGAGTTGCGACAGTGCGCCTGGTATATGGTACACGCTGCTGCCACCATGCGTTCGTAGTGGAGGGAGCGAATGTTTAGGTTGATGGATTGGATGCCAATAAAGTGGGCTGCTTTACCCTGGATTGTGTTGAGCCGCTTGAGTGTTATTTGAGCCACACTCATCCACCTAAGTATATATTTAAATGAAAACAGTTTAAATGGTGGGCCTATAATGTGGTGGTGATTCTTATTTGAGTATGTCTAAGCTGTAAATGAAGTCACTGTCTTCTGTGGATCTTCTCATGAATAAAGAGTTTGGTCAGATTGGCACGCATGTCCACAGAACTGGCAGTTCATGTTGTTGTTGTTGCATCGGGAACCTCTGTAGCTGCGCCATTTTTGGCCTTCTTCTGAGCCCGTTGGATATTGTGAGTTTGGCATAGATGGTCCTCGATACATGCTGAACCAAATTACATTGCTTGCCTCCACATGGGCTCATCAGCTGCAGTGTCTTCCCAAGCGAAATGGCCTGCATTGCAAAAGTGTGTAAGGCTGCTTCTCGAAGGTATCCTTGCAAGGTTTGTGAGGACTGCATTTCTTCAATCAATAGATAACTTGATTGTCCAGGGAGTAAATAAGTCTAACCACTTGTTTTCAGGTGCTGCTTTATTTTGAAACTTTAAAAAAGCCAGCTCATAGTATGATAGAATTTACAGTGCAGAAACAGGCCATTCAAACCATCGAGTCTGCACCGGCCCTTGGAGACAGCACCCTACTTAAAAACACACCTCCACCCTATCCCCGTAACCCAGCTACCCAACCTTTTTGGATTCTAAGGGGCAATTTACCATGGTCAAACCATCTAACCTGTGTGGTGACTGTACATCATGTAATTCACACTGTATAGTATTGCGTTCACACTGTATAGCATTGTGTCCTTGTGGGCTCTGTCTGTGAGCCGTTGCGCGGCTCTGCCCACAGGGGGAGATGAGGAGCTTGTACAGGGCTCCACCCTCGGCCCCTCCCACTACTGGAAGTATAAAGTTCTGCAGCCTTGTGAGTCTGCCCTCAGTTCTTCTGGTCGCAGGCAGGCTCAGTTGTCTCTAGACTCAGACTCTAAAAATCGACCCTCCTCCACTCTTCGCTAACCTAACAGCTAACTTTAAACCAGTAGCCACTCGCAGCAGGTGGTACAGCCTGCAGGATTCATTAGAGCCGAAGTCCAGCGGCTCCTACGTGAGAGAGTCATAGAGGCCAGTAACAGCTCCTGGAGACCTCAGATGGTGGTCGTCAAGACCGGGGATTCACGCACCTCGATGTGTACCCCCTCCCCAGAATTGCAGACATGGTCAACCAGATCTCCCAGTACCGCATCTTCTCCACGGTGGATCTGAAGTCTGCATACCACCAGCTCCCAATCCGCCCGGAGGACCGCCACTACACGGCGTTCGAGGCAGATGGCCGCCTCTTCCATTTCCTCTGGGTCCCCTTTGGCGTCACAAATGGGGTCTCGGTGTTCCAACGAGCAATGGACTGAATGGTGGACCTGTACGGGCTGCGTGCCACATTTCCGTACCTGGATAACGTCACCATCTGCGGCCATGACCAGCAGGACTACAATGCCAACATCCACCGATTTCTCCAAACCGCCCAGAAACTCAATCTCACCTACAATAAGGAGAAATGTGTTTTCCGCACTACTAGACTGGCCATCCTGGGATACGTCGTGGAAAACGGAGTCCTGGGCCCCGACCGAGGGCCCTCAAGAGGTGCCTGGGATTCTTCTCTTATTACGCCCAGTGGGTCCCCCAGTAAGCGGACAAAGCCCGCCCACTATTTAAGACCACACTCTTCCCATAGTCAGCAGAGGCCCGCCAGGCCTTCAACTGCATCAAGGAGGACATCGCCAAAGCCGCCATGCGAGCGGTGGATGAATCCGTCACCTCTCGCCGCCACTCTGAATCAGGCAGGGAGACCAGTAGCTTTCTTCTCCCGATCCCTCTCCGCTTCGGAACTTTGACACTCCTCAGTCGAAAAAGAAGCTCAAACCATTGTGGAAGCTGTACGGCACTCGAGGCACTACCTCGCTAGTAGGAGGTTCACCTTCATCACCGACCAGAAATCGGTTGCCTTCATGTTCGACAACTCGCAAAGGGGCAAAATAAAAAACGATAAAATCTTGAGGTGGAGGATCGAACTCTACACCTATAATTATGACATCATATATCGACCGGGAAAGCTCAACGAGCCCGCAGATGCCCTGTCCTGCGGCACGTGCGCCAGCACGCAAGACGACCGCTTAAAGGCTATCCACAACGACCTCTGCCACCCGGGGGTCACCCAGCTCGCGCACTACGTCAAAGCCCAAAATCTGCCTTTCACCACCTAGGAGGTAAAAGCCATCACCAGGGATTGCCCGATCTGCGCGGAGTGCAAACCACACTTCTATAGACCAGACAAGGCCCACCTGGTAAAAGCGTCCCGGCCCTTTGAACGGCTGAGCATCGATTTCAAAGGGCCCCTCCCCTCGACCAATAGGAATGTGTACTTCCTCCGCGTCATAGACGGATTCTTCCGCTTCCCCTTTGCTATCCCGAGCCCCTATATGACCTCCCACACAGTCATCAGAGCCCTGTACAGTGTCCTCACCCTGTTCGGCTTCCCCAGCTACGTACACAGCGACAGGGGTTCATCCTTCATGAGCGACGAGCTGCATCAGTACCTGCTCGACAAGGGCATCGCCTCGAGCAGGACTACCAGCTATAACCCCAGGGGGAAAGGGCAGGTGGAGAGGGAGAACGCGATGGTCTGGAAGACCGTCCTACTGACCCTATGGTCCTGGAATCTCCCGACCTCCCACTGGCAGGAGGTCCTCCCCAACGTGCTCCATGTAATTAGGTCCCTGCTGTGCACTGCCACTAACCAGACCCCTCACGAGCGATTATTTGTTTTCCCTAGTTTTCACTACCACGGGGGCTTCGCTCCCCTCTTGGTTGAGGACACCGGGCCCGGTTCTCCTCCGGAAGCACGTCCGCACACATAAAATGGACCCACTAGTAGAAAGGGTACTACTGCTACACTCGAACCCACACCACGCATTTATTGAACACCCCGACAGCCGTCAGAACACCGTTTCCCTCCGGGACCTGGCGCCTGCAGGATCCACCACTACCACCACCACCGGTGAGGTACCCCTCACACTACACCCCACCCGACCCCCCACGCCCTGCGCCACCATGCCTATAGGTTTCCTGTGCCCCCCCCTTCACCCGTCGCACCGGTCAGGAACGAAGATCGGACCGAACCACCCCCGGAGTCCACACCGCCCGTCACCACCCAGCTACCCGAAGAGGCTGCAACCCCGGTGCTCCGCCGATCCCAAAGGACGACTCGGCCACCGGACCGGCTCAACCTGTAGACCCGTCACCCCCGCCGGACTCAATTTTTTTACAGCGGGTGAATGTGGTGAATGTACATCATGTAATTCACACTGTATAGTATTGTGTTCACACTGTATAGCATTGTGTCCTTGTGGGCTCTGTCTGTGAGCCGTTGCGCGGCTCTGCCCACAGGGGAAGATGAGGAGCTTGTACAGGGCTCCACCCTCGGCTCCGCCCATGGTCCCTCCCACTACCGGAAGTATAAAGTGCTGCAGCCTTGTGAGTCTGCCCTCAGTTCTTCTGGTCGCAGGCAGGCTCAGTTGTCTATTAGAACCACAGTTTACTTCCTATCGTGTCTCGAGTAAATCGATGGTCACATCAACCTGCACATCTTTGACTCTGGGAAGAAATCAGAGCACCCGGAGGAAACCCACACATACATGGGGAAAAATATGCAGACTCCACACAGACAGTGACCTTGCCGGGAATCAAAACTGGAACCCTGGAGCTGTGAAGCGACAGTACTAACCACTGTGCTACCGTGCCACCTAACTTGATCATTGTCTAATAAGACCATAACACATAGGAGCAGAATTAGACTTCTTGGCCCATCGAGTCTGCTCCGCCATTCAATCACGGCTGATATTTTTGTCATCCCCACTCTCTTGCCTTCTCCCCATAAACCCCTGATCCTATTATTAATCAAGAACCTATCTAAATAAAAGCAAATTACTGCGGATGCTGGAATCTGAAACCAAAGAGAAAATGCTGGAAAATCTCAGCAGATCTGGCAGCATCTGTAGGGAGAGATGTGAACGAACATTTCGAGTCCAGATGACCCTTTGTCAAAGCTATCTATCTCTGTCTTAAAGACACTCAGTGATTTGGCCTCCACAGCCTTCTGCGGCAAAGTGTTCCACAGATTCACCACCCTCTGGTTGAAGAAATTCCTCCTCATCTCTGTTTTAAAGGATCGTCCCTTCAGTCTGAGATTGTGTCCTCTGTTTCTCGTTTTTCCCACAATTGGAAACATCCTCTCCACATCCATTTTATCTAGGCCTCGCAGTATCCTGTAAGTTTCAATAAGATACCCCCTCATCCTTCTAAATTCCAACGAATACAGAGTCCTCAACTGTTCCTTATACGACAAGTTCTTCATTCCAGGGGTCATTCTTGTGAACCTCCTCTGGAACCTTTCCAAGGCCAGCACATCCTTCCTGAGATACGGAGCTCAAAATTGCTCATGGTACTCCAAATGGGGTCTGACCAGAGCCTTTTACAGCCTCAGAAGTACATCCCTGGTCTTGTATTCTAGCCCTCTTGACATGAATGCTAACATTACATTTGCCTTCCTAATTGCCGACGGAACCTGCACATTAACCTTAAGAGAATCGTGAACAAGGACTCCTAAGGCCCTTTGTGCTTATGATTTCCTAAGCATTTCCCCATTTAGAAAATAGTCTATGCCTAAATTCCTCCTTCCAAAGTGCATAACCTCACACTTTTCCACATTGTTTTTATCTGCCACTTCATTGCTCACTCTCCTAGCCTGTCCAAATCCTTCTGCAGCCACCCCGCTTCCTCAATACTACCTGTCCCTCTACAGATCTTTGTATAATCTGCAAATTTAGCAACAGTGCCTTCAGTTCCTTCTTCCAGATCAGTAATGTATATTGTGAAAAATGTGGTCCTAGCACAGACCCCCGAGGCACACCACTTGTCACCGACTACCATCCCGAAAAAGTCCCATTTATCCCCACTCTCTGCTCATGGCAAGGAACAGAACTGTGGCTTTCCAAAAGAGGATTCCTCTGGATTTACACAATTCCCAGGATTTGGAGGTAGAGGCCTTCAAGCAGGTTGACAATACTTGTCAGCTTTTACACTATTGATGATTTAGATAGGGGGCTGGTGTTAACAGAGTTCAGATGACGGATGATTTGGATTTTACATTTGTAATAAACTTTGAGGAATAAAGGCAAGCAGTTGAATTGTACCCATGCAGCATAATCTATATTAAATATCAGATGTCAAGCCTAACCCCTGAAAGTAGCTAACCCTTAAATTCTCACCCATTGACTCGACTTCAGAAAGGATGGGAATGGCTTAGGTTAGAAAAGTGACAGAAAGAAGCAAAATGTTAATTTTCCAATGTGGCAGAATACAGCTTCTTGATCCGAACTCCCAATACCTCAGCTGTCGGTCTCTCCAAAATAAACCAAAAACCAATACTTGGGTCCAAAAGTAAGAAGGATAATTGATCACAGGATAGAACATTTCAGTCGTCTTAACACAAAACACAACCATGGGCCATCTGTTCCGACACAAGTATCAGCCGCACAATGCCACAGATTTCACTGAGAAGACAGAAAGCATATGTGAACAATCTCTAAATCAGTGCATGCCAAAAATGGGTATGCATAAGATTCAGTTCAGATCTCACTCAAGCATCCTAAAACGAGAGGGGATGCCCATTGTGAAAAACAGGCAGATTTCTACCTTTATTTTATCTCATTTAAAAAATGACTTTGGTTACGACAGAAGATGAACTCTTCTAACTCATTTTCCAAATAGAACACAAGAAACTGCCTTTGAAGGAAGGGGAAAATGTCTTTTGTTCAGAAATCAATTAAGATAAATATTGTTCCAAGCCTGGGAGCAGGTTTAAAATGTGTCGATGCGTACAGATTTGCAAGTAAATTCATCATTTGAATAATACTTCAGCATTTGTGAATTAACTGCTGAATGTGGATGGTCCAAGGTTCCAACAGTAGAAAGCAATTGCCAACCCATTGGAAAATCTGCTTTCAGATTGCAGAGTCATTATCTCAGGGCAAGACACTGTTGCTTTAAAATATAATGCAATCCAAGCAGCTGTCATTGTCAGACATGTCTTCAACCTTCAACGGAAAGGCACTTTTAAAAGCCAGGGACCCCTGTATTGTATTTAGTTAGCCGCATTATTGTGGAGTGAGTAGAAACTCCACAATCACTGAATCTTACTGGGTTTTTAAGAACATGTTGAGAGCAGAGCTGTGAGAATTGTGTTTTTGAACAATAGTTTATTTAAAGTATAAGTTTGATTATTGTACCGGTTGCATATTATTGATCTTTCTTAAATTAATCTGGAAAAGAGTTTTTACCGATATGCAGATGTTTAGCCGTATGCTATTTCTCTACATTCTGAAGGAGAAGGTTTCTATTACATTGACAATCGCTGTGTGGGACACTAACATTGCACCTATATTCAAAATGGATGATAAATCACCTCAGAGGAAACTGCACTGACCTTAATTCAATCTTTTATGAAACAATGGAATTGGTCATCAGATGTGAATTTGTATATTTTCTGTACATTTAGAACTTGGTCAACAGTGGTCAACACAGATTGACAAGAAGGTCCCAGCTGACTAACCCCCTTGGCTTCTTTGAATCACTGACTTTGAATGAAATGAAATGAAAATTGCTTATTGTCACAAGTAGGCTTCAAATGAAGTTACTGTGAAAAGCCCCTAGTCGCCACATTCCGGCACCTGTTCGGGGAGGCTGGTACGGGAATTGAAGCATGCTGCTGGCTTGCCTTGGTCTGCTTTCAAAGCCAGCAATTTAGCCCTGTGCTAAACCAGCCCCTAACTACCGTGAGTATTCAAGTGTAAGTGCAAACAAATAATTCACTGAAAGGTGTAAAACAATGGATATTTGCTGGAGGAGTTACAGCAGATGGGGATTATTATTGAATGGGATAATTCAAGGCCAATAGACAATGAAATTTGGATTTATAGCAATCCTCCAGTTACTTCTGGCATGAGGTATGCAATGTACCATGTTGAGTGTTGGAAGCAACGAACTGTGGCGACTCGGGGCTTTTCACGGTAACTTCATTGCAGTGATAATGTAAGCCGACTTGTGACAATAAAGGTTATTTATTTATTTAAACAGTGTCACCTAGTTCTAGTCTCCGCCACAAGGGGAAACATTCTCCCAGTATCCTGTCAAGCCTCTGAGGGTATGTTTCAATAAGATTAGACCTCATTCTTCTAAACTCCATGGATCGGCTAACCCTGTTCAGCCTATCTTCCTAAAATAAGCCCTTGACCCAGGAATGTGTTGGGTGACCCTTCTCTGAACTGTTCTGAATGAGATTATATCCTTTTTAAAATATAGAGACCAAATGTGTGCACACTACTCGAAATGTGGCCTTGCCCTTACAGCTGTAGCAAAAGTTCCTTACTTTTATATTCCATTCCCCTTGCAATAAACGGCAATATTCCACTGACCTTCCAAATCACTTGCTGTACCTGCACACTAGCCTTTTGTGATTCATGTACAAGGACATCCAGATCCCTATGTACCATTGAGTTGTGTAATTTCTCTCCAGTTAGATAACATGCTGCCTTTCTATTCTTCCTGCCAAAGTTGACAAGTTCACATTTTCGCACATTATGCTCCATCTGCCAAATGCTTGCTGACTCATTAACCAATATCCCTTTGTGCACACTTTGCCTCCTCTTGACAACTTACTTTCCTTCCTATCTTGGTGTAATTGACAAATTTAGCAACATACGTTCAGACCCTTCATTCAAGTCATTGATATTGTCAAAACAGCAGTTCGTAGCCCCTAATTACTTATGGACATATTGAACCTCTTGGTAAGACATGTATTTTTAAAATCAGGATACACAAGCCAAAAATTGCTGAGAATGTAATATCCGAGATTGTAATTCAGTGATTGTCCAGAAGGTTCCATTATCAGTAGCCCCGAGAGAGATCATGGAATATTGCACCCGTATAGTGTCAAGGAATTTCATACAGAGACACTTCAAAGGAAGATATGCTATGCAAAACCTGAACTGTGATCTTCTGGGGTTGCTGAGATAACGGAGGCTGATTAACATCTCAGCAGAAACCATCTCCCATGAGTGAAATCCCAGATTGTGGACATGATGTGAGTTAAAAGATAGCAGTTTCTGGGGAAATGACATGTTTCTAATTTTACCCTTCCAAGAATACACAAAAAAAGGATTAAAAATCAACTGCAACCCAGTCTCTGAGTGTCCGTTTGGTGTTCTAGTTCTGCCGTGCATGTGCGGGCTGTGAAGGTCAAAGCTGAAGAACATCCACTAGGCATCCCTGTGCTTGAAGATAAAAAAGCCTCTCACTCTCTCTGATTGCTGGGAGCAAGTCACAAGTCAGCAGAGACTCAATCAAAAATAAAACAGGACAATTTTTTTCAACTGACCTGCAGAACTAAGAAGCTCCAAACCAACTGCTCAACTGCTAAAGTCAGCACTAGCAGAGTCACCCACTTTAACGCCTGCTTCACCATCTGCTCCTCAAGTACAAGTGAAAGACTGATTTGTATATCTTTTTAAACTTTTATTTTTGGACTTACATTTCATTTTCAATCTGTTTGCATGTGTGTTGCATTTTTATTATTTTCTCCTCGTGACTAATAAACTCACTTTTTTTAGCTCAAGAAGGCCCAGTTAAATAGGCTCCTTTTAAAACATAAATACACCTAGAATGGGGAAAGCGTTTACACAAGATAAGGGGCCCTTTTTACTTTAACCTTGTTGTGACCAGCTGAGCAGGTTGAATAAAAGAAGGGGGGCCAGTTCATGGCTCCTCATCCAGGAGCATTAGAATTTGGGGATATCTCATCTGGAATAACAACAAATTGGAGGGCCTCACCTCCAATTGAGGTCGTAACAGTATAGATTATGAATATATGTAAAAATTTATAAATAATTACCAGTGATAAATAGATTGTAAAAAGGGAGGCTTTTAAATGTTGGAAGCTTTGCACAGAAGAGCCATGTGGTTGATTCATGGTAATAGAGGTCTCAGTTATGAGGAAGGACTAGAGCAACATAGCGTGGGGTTTTGCAGCCTCACCTACAGTTCAGATTGCCTAGTCCCGCTGAAAGTCAAAGGACCTTTGGTTGGCCCTAACGGCGGGTCCCACCACGACAGTGTCAAACAATCATGGCCTTAGTCTTTTTAACCTAGAAATGATTCATCTGAAATGTCATCTAATGGAAAAGAACCCCGTAGATGCTGTAATGTTGGAAGATTAGGGACGTTCTGGATGGTCCTCAACAATAATTATCTAGGGATCAGGAGTTAAGTGATTTAAGGACACCACAAAAACATAGTGAACATGTGGTGGTAGATCATACTGGGTGTCCCACAAATTTCCTACCAAGTGTGACATTATGTGAAATGTTCAGAACGCAAAGGGTTAATGTCATATCATAATTAACCACTAGATGGAACTAGATGCAGAACTACATAAAGCACTGACTCACACGCTTCTGGTAGAGAGCTGGAGAAGGCTGGAGAGGAGCAGTGAGGGAGTGTAGAGTACAGTTATGGATGTAGAGACTAGTGTTAGTGGAGTGTAGATTGTAGATTAATAGATTATTGTTTACTCTGGGAGTGACTGGTCGAGCTTTAATAAGTAGTGTAAATAAAAGTTAGCTTCATTAATTAACTTAGCTTCTGTGATTTTTGTGAACACTACAACATCCATCCTGATAGCAGAATCACAAAGAACACCACATCAAGTACTTTATGATGATTTGTATTTGTTCTTAAATCTAGTAAACTATACATGGCAGAGATTACAACACCCAAAAGGTGTTCGATAAAAGCTCACATAATGAAAGTCTTCATTAGCCATTTTGCATATCATTATCCACAAGATTGGTGATAAATGCTGAGGTGAAAAACGTGAAGCTATCTATATCTTTTCACATTTGGGCTTCCTGCTGGTACCACGGGGCAGATAAGGATGTGTGCTTCACATGCCTCAGAAATTGTAGTCTCCTTTCTAGTAAGCATTAAAGGAACACCTTTTCAACCTAGAGTAGGGCTACAAAGCGAAGCCAAGCAGTATCTCTGGCAGCAGTGCACCCCTCCCCGATGAACTTAACGCATTCTATGCTCGGTTTGAGCAGGTAACCAACAACCCGCTATCGAGTGCCCCAGCAACCCATAATTCACCCATACCCACCATCACAGTTTCCGAAGTCAGATCGGCCTTCCTGAAAGTGAACCCACGGAAGGCGATGGGCCCGGACGGGATCCCTGGTCGTGCACTCAGAACCTGCGCGGACCAGCTGGCAGAGGTTTTCACAGACATCTTTAACCTATCCCTACTCCACTCCAAGGTCCCCACCTGCTTCAAGAAGACCACCCTCATACCGGTACCAAAGAAGAACCAGGCAACGTGCCTCAATGACTACCGCCCGGTGGCCCTGACGTCAGTTGTAATGAAGTGCTTTGAGAGGCTGATCATGAAGCGCATCACCTCCATACTCCCGGAACGCCTTGACCCACTTCAATTCGCATACCGTCGCAACCGGTCCACATCAGACGCCATTTCCCTGGCCCTACACTCATCCCTAGAGCATCTCGAAAACAAGGACTCCTACATCAGACTCTTATTTATTGACTACAGCTCCGCCTTCAACACCATAATCCCAGCCAAGCTCATATCAAAGCTCCAAAACCTAGGACTTGGCTCTCCACTCTGCAACTGGATCCTTGACTTTCTGACCAACAGACCACAGTCAGTAAGAATGAACACCAACACCTCCTCCACAATAGTCCTCAACACCGGTGCCCCGCAAGGCTGCGTACTTAGCCCCCTACTCTACTCCCTGTACACACACGACTGCATGGCAAAACTTGGTTCCAACTCCATCTACAAGTTTGCTGACGATACGACCATAGTGGGCCGGATCTCGAACAACGACGAGTCTGAATACAGGAGGGAGATAGAGAACTTAGTGGAGTGGTGCAACGACAACAATCTCTCCCTTAATGCCAGCAAAACTAAAGAGCTGGTCATCGACTTCAGGAAGCATAGTACTGTACACACCCCTGTCAGCATCAACGGAGCCGAGGTAGAGATGGTGAGCAGTTTCAAATTCCTAGGGGTGCACATCACCAAAAATCTATCCTGGTCCACTCATGTCGACGCTATCACCAGGAAAGCACAACAGCGCCTTTACTTCCTCAGGAAACTAAGGAAATTTGGCATGTCCACATTAACCCTTACCAACTTTTACAGATGCACTATAGAGAGCATCCTCTCGGGCTGCATCACAGCCTGGTATGGCAACTGCTCGGCCCAGGACCGCAAGGAACTTCAGAGAGTCGTGAATACCGCCCAGTCCATCACACGAACCTGCCTCCCATCCATTGATTCCATCTACACCTCCCGCTGCCGGGGGAAAGCAGGCAGCATAATCAAGGATCCCTCCCACCCGGCTTACTCACTTTTCCAACTTCTTCCATCGGGCAGGAGATTCAGAAGTCTGAGAACACGGACGAACAGACTCAAAAACAACTTCTTCCCCATTGTCACCAGACTCCTAAATGACCCTTTTATGGACTGTCCTCATTAACACTACACCCTGTCTGCTTCATCCGATGCCAATGCTTATGGAGTTACATTGTATATCTTGTGTTGCCCTATTATGTATTCTCATGTATTTTCTTGAATTCTGTTCAATTCCCTTTTCTTCCCATGTACTGAATGATCTGTTGAGCTGCTTGCAGAAAAATACTTTTCACTGTATCTCGGTACACGTGACAATAAACAAATCCAATCCAATCCAATCCAGTTAAATGTTTCTGATGCTTGAAAGAAAAACTTCAAATTTGGTGAGTCCTGAAAAATACTGCTGTGTACTCAGTGCCTCAAGAGTGTCAACTCCCGACTGCGTGGTCTCGCTGCTTTAACACCCTGGATGAAGTCAAATTACAACTTAAGTACGATTTTATTAACTCCAACAAATTAATCCACTGGACAGGTTGCGCAAATTCAATTGTGTTGTTTTGGTCATGTGTCACACAGGAAGAGTAATTAATTATGAAAGGTTTACTGTTGGCAAGACAAAAGTGGACTGACCCAGGATTTCCTGGATTTCGAGCATCAATACTTTGACTGTAAAGTCTGGTGGTGAATGAAAGATTTTGGTTAAGGACCACCCAGTATGAAAGGCTAAGATAAAGACACTCTGAGTGGATCAGTATAATTAAGAGCCACAATTGCAAAAAAAATGACTAGTGGGTAAGGCTTACTAATGAAAAATGCTTTACTCATCCTGACCTAAGAATGGCTCCTATTTCAATTTGGGATGAATTGTCAGTGCAGATGAGAGTTGGTCAGTAACAACAAGCACCGAGTTCAGTAATTTATATTACACCAGAAGCCTGGTGTATGAAATCTAAAATTACAGTCATCCGATCTGCATAATATATGTAAGAGCTGTAAATCAAAGGTCTCATTTCCAAAAAGTGGAGCACTAATTTAAAAGAAAACATATTTAGTAGAATATTCTGCCAACGCCACAATCTCTGAATAACACAATGATCTAATGTATAAGATATTATGTTCTCTGAGAAAACTTGAAAGCAAAAACAAAACAAAATATGTTTAGAGATGAATTACACAACATGGACATATTTTAAGTTATTTTATTATGTTTAGCACAAGTACCTTGCGACAGAATCAAATAATAGGTCTCCTGGCTATAATTAGACTGAGTTGAAATTTAACAATGAAGCCTTAATAGTGTAATTGAAATGTAACTAACATAGCTAAGTACTTACACTAAAAGAGTGTGATCACATCTCCCGATATAATGTAGGCATTCTTTAATTTTGCATGAACAAACTGTTGCAATCAAAGTGCAGCATGACATATGCTTCCTTATCTGATGATGACAGTGTGCATGGCTAATGAAAACGAGAGAAATGCCTTATTTATTTCACTGTGATGTTATTGCAAATAATTGTTTGTTCCTGAATCTATCATGCCAGTTTTTAAGAAAAAGAGTTTGGTGCACTAAATACTGCAGGGCATTCTATCGATAGCTGCGGACCAGGAATATTTTTATATTTATTTTTATATTTATATATGTAAAAGTCCACAGCAATGGCCCAAAGAGTTAACCTCCTGCATGGTTTCTTAGACCGGGATATCTCAATGATCTGTGGTGAGATTTCTGGAGAAGTGCTATAGTTCCGCCTATGAAAGGGTTGTTGGGGTGGGGGGGGGGGGGGGGGGGGGGGGGGGCAGTGGGGGAAAACAGTGAACCTTTCTGATCGCTACACAATAGCCTTTGCTGGAACTGAGTAGATTGCGTCATCTATGGCACAGAACTACTTGACAAGGAAGCACATTTACATTCGCCACTGATTTCCTCCACTGTCAAATAACCTGCCAATATTTCAGCTGCCGGAGGGCAAATGGCTGCTTCAAACAATACTCCATCAAGAATCAATAACTGGAAAGAGTATTATCCCTTACACTTCAGTGATCCAACATGAAATTTACTGAAATTGGTTTCAAAACTAGCTCTTGGAACAAATCAATTTTCCAGCCCCTGGTATATTTGGAAATCTCTCCCCATTAGAAACAGCTATTTGTATTTAAAAAAAAACCCGGAAAGAGGACACTGAGGAGGCAGTCCAAGCATCATCCCTCAAGCTCACAGCACACTTATTCCACTGTGACGTTGGATCTAAGAACTTAAAATCCATTCGGTTCAGAGTGGGTACCTTCCCAAATTGACCGACAACCTCTGCAATTGAAAGCTCAATGGAAAAGTATGTTGCATCCTTTCAAAACATTCCTGAGGCAAAAAGCTAAACTTTACCAAAGCAGAACTTAAATAAAAGACGAATGTATCATCTAAGAATCCGAACAACCTGCGATGAAAAGGGCAAGTAATTTGCTGCAGCAATTGAACGTGTTAATTAGGCTCGGCTCCAAGTGAAACCCTTATTTTGAGCAACTTTGTGACTTCTTGGGCAAAATTGTAACCCTCAGACAACAGATTCTGTCACACACCATAGCAATGCCTAGGACTCATCAAAATATATTGTACACTGCCAATCACTTTCCTCAGTGATGAACAATAATAAATCAGGGTGCCCCAGCAAACATTTCAGCAGCATCTGCTCTCCTTAATGACTGTTCCATGGTCCATGAGGAGCCACCCAGTGGTGATGGCCCAACGGGCTGCTGGTGAAACAGGAACATCCAGACATCCATTTAATCACCAGAGCCTGCCTGACTACAGGAAAGCTACAGCAAGTGCGCATGGAGGTTGAAATAGTGAGGCCTGACCTGGGTGTTGTTCTCTGTCTTGCTCTATCCAGATTGCTTTGATATGTTGTGTTGATCAGAGAACAACGAGTCTGATAAACCAACAAAACTATTTTGTTGAACACAACTAACTGGATTCAACACTTATCCCTAATAAACTAAACCGTTGATTAATCACTCATAAACTACACTCACGATATTCATCTAACATCTAACTCTCTAACTTAATAAACTTCACTTGCTCTCTCACTATCTTAAGTCCTTCTAACCTGCTTCTGCTCCCACCATCTACTCCAACCTTCTGTCCCACAAGGCTCAGCCTCGTCCCTTATATACTTCTAGGATTAGCTCCCTCTAGTGGCTGTCTGTATCCATTTCATTAATCCTTACATTACCTTCATGTATAATAATAAAACAACCTGTGGGGTCTTTTTGATGTCAGGGGTGCAGGAAGTGGCCAGAGCACTGGACCTTCTGCTATAGGGGAGGAGAAAAGCATCACCATGGAGTGGTTTTCCTGGCTTCACTGGGAGTTCGCATAGCTAATCGCGTCTACAGAAATTAAAAGGATAAACATGGGACAGACAGGGATTAACAGGACGTCCTTGTAACACCACGGCAGTCTTTGACCGAGTATGGCATCAAGGAGCCGTAGCAAAACTCGAGTCAATGGGAATCAGGGCAAAAACTCTCCGCTGGTTGCAGTCATACCTAGCACAAAAGAAGATGGCTGTGGTGATTGAAGGTCAATCATCTCAGCTCCAGGACATCTCTGCAGACATTCCTCAGGGTAGTGTCCTAGGCCCAACTATCTTCAGCTGCTTCGTCATTGCCTTCCCTTCCATCATAAGGTTAGAAGTGGGAATGTTCGCAGATGGCTGCAAAATGTTCAGCACCATGAAGCAGTCCAAAGGCAGCATGACCTGGACAATATGCAGCTTGTGTTGACACGTGGCAAATTACATTTGTGCTACACAAGTGCCAGGCAATGACCATCTCCTACAAGAGAGAATCTAACCACCTTGACATTCAATGGCATTACCATCACTGAATCTCCCACAATCAACATCCTGAGAGGTTACCATTGACTAGAAACTCAACTGGACACGCCATATTAACACTGTGGCTCCCAGAGTAGGTCAAAGGCGAGGAATCTTAAGGCGGGTAACTTACCTCCTGACCCCCCACAGCCTGTCCGCCATCCAAAAGCACAAGTCAGGAGTGTAATACAAAAGAACAAAGAACAAAGAAAAGTACAGCACAGGAACAGGCCCTTCGGCCCTCCAAGCCCGTGCCGACCATGCTGCCCGACTAAACTACAATCTTCTACACTTCTTGGGTCCGTATCCTTCTATTCCCATCCTATTCATGTATTTATCAAGGTGCCGCTTAAATACTCTCCACTTGCCTGGATGAGTACAGCTCCAACAATACTCAAGAAACTCAACACTGTCTGGGACAAAGCAGCCCACTTGATTGCTACCCCTTCCACAAACATTCAATCCCACCATCACCGACGAACAGTGGCAGCCATGTGTATCATGCATTGTTGGAACTCAACAAGTTTCCTTCGGCAGCATCTTCCAAATCCACGACCACTACCATCTAGAAGGACAAGAGCATCAGATACCTGGGAGCACTACCAGTTGGAGGTTCCAAGTCACTCACCAACCTGACTTGGAAATATATCACCATTCCTTCACTGTTGCTGGGTCTCCCACTGGTGGTTGAACTTGCATCGCCTATATTAAATCCTGTCCGTTCTTCCAACCATGATGGCTGACTAAGGAATGGGAGTGTGAGCGCTGCATAATTTTCTTCATCTTAAAGTCGAGGTACGGAGAGCAGCTGGAACACTCTGAATTTCGGACAGATTGCGGATCAAACCTGGGTTCAGGCGAGACCACATAGCTCTGCTACTCAGCGAACAAACTGTTTCGGCCAACGGGTAAGATTGAAGCTTCGGAGCATTGTTAATTTCTGACTTAAATGGAAATAGACTACATATAGAATGTCCATGTTGTATAATGCAATGATACTTATGCACAATTACAATAGATTCAATGTTAGTTCTCAGGAGTACCATCCTTGTTTTGTCTAGATGTAAAACATGAGGACATAACACGGTTCTATTAAATGTACTTTTAGAAATGAGGATAAAAGCATAGAAGTAAAATATATGTGACACAGAGCAGCAAAAAAAACCCCATTGTGTTATTCACTATGAAGAAGAGCCTTAAGTGAACATCACATTTAATATCCTGGTCCACAGCAGCCATAACTGCATCAATTTCTGATAAGAGATAATGGAGCACCTTTATGTTTGGTCACCATTCAACTTAACAAGCCCTGTGCAAGGTTCACTATAGCCAGGAACAGACACAAAGTAACAACAGCCAACCTGATGAATTAAGCTTTGAAAGGGTTTAAGGTCACCGCAAGCACAAAAAGCCTCTTTGTACTGGATTCCTTTGTCACGAAAGGTAAAAAGCAAGTTGCTTAGCAACTTTTCCAGCAAATGAAAAGCATTTTACACATAGCTTACGTTGCTTTCCTTTTTATATATTTTTAAAATCCAAACAACCGTCTTCAATGTTGCTTCCACGTACATTTTTCACCCAGATTAAACACGGCAATGTCAAACCACAGAACCGTGCGCTGCAACCTTATTTTTTTTCTTGGGCGCAGATGATCAGCACCCACACACCATGGCTTTGGCTCCTGTTGCAAGTGTTAATAAATGCTTTGTGCCTGTGGGCATAACATTTTCTGAGTTTAACTGGCATTGTCATTGAGGAGCCACTGCTGTCGTTATACCCCGGCAGAATTAGGTTGGAGGAATTTATGAATGGTTTTCGATGCAGTTTTCTCCTACAGCGTTGGAAACTCATGGTGGGGTGGGGGGCAGAGTTGGGGATCGAAGCGCTATGTGCACCACCTTTCACGGCTCTGCATCAACCAGAGGTTGGGAGGGGGCACCCGCGGCCGCTGCTCGGGACTGCAGCGACCACCTTTGACTGGCAAATGGTCGCAAAATGACCCTTTTTGCCGCAGCTTTTACAGGTTGCGGTGCGGGCCGGGCAGCGCTAACGGGGGTGCTTGGCCTGGCCACTAACGTAACAGCGGGGCCCCGTGGGTTTATAGGGGGCCCCTGCGACACAGGCCTGAGGGGGGTCCGAGTCTGTGGAGGTGAGGGGGGGGTCGCGTTCCATGCTGCCCAGGGCGCGGTCGGGAGAGCGAAGATCTTGCCTGACCAGCCTCTTTGTGGAAGTGACTACCTAGGTGGTCTGTGGTAAGCCCCTCATGTGGTGTATCCCCCCCCACCCCCACTCCTCGACTTCCAAAAGGTGTCTGATGAAATTGCACACAAAAGGCTATTAATCAAATTTCAAAGCTGTGCTAATTCAGAATAAACCATGGGAATTGAGAAGAAACCTGTTGAAAGGCAGGATTCTCCATCCCACCAGCCGGCCAATGGGATTTCCCATTTTGGGCAGCCCCACACCGTCGGGAAATCCCCGGACATGGGTGCACTGCCGGCGTAACAGAGAATCCCGACAACGGGGAATTCAGCCCAGTATTATTTTGGCAGAATGGGGTTGAAACTGCATGGGTTAGCTCTAGTTTTTGTATTCGGACCATTGCTGTCTATAGTTTACATAAATGGACTGGACTCAGCACAACCATGAGAAGTGGTCAGTTTTTCAGGTGGTATTAAATGAGACGGGGCAATGGAACTGAAGGAAGCAGTTCAAAAATTAAAGAATGAGTTTGCCAATACATGCAATTAGGCTTATCAATGGTAAACTAAAGTTAATATAGACTAGTGAAAACTGTTACATATAGAAAGAAAAAAACAGACATACCCTATGAATGGTATTAAAATAGTAAATACTTAAATGATACCAAGATATGATAGAGTCATTCAAGCACTGGAGTGAGTACAGAGAAGAGCCACTAGGCTGTTCCTCAGCACCAGGGATTCATATTAGGAGAGTAAACATGAGGGACTTAGGAACATAGGAATTAGGAGCAGAAGTATTTTTCTGCAGCCGAGGTAATGTACACAGTACGTACATATTAGACAAAAAGAATAATCAACAGAGGACTTTGACAAATGGTACATCGACAAACAGTGATTGGTTACAGTGTGGAACAAGGGTTCAAGCAAAGCAAATACATGAGCAAGAACAGCATAGGCCATCATGAATAGTGTTCTCACAGGGAACAGGTCTGTCCGAGGGGGAGTCTTTGAGGAGTCTAGTAGCTGTGGGGAAGAAGCTGTTCCTCTGTCTGGATGTGAAAAGTAAAGCAGAGAGCAACAAAGGATGTGTGATGCACTTCAAGTGGAATCACATGATTGTACAGAGCTTAGAAGAATTTACCTAAAACATGAGGAAGGTGGTGTCATGGGCCAGTGTTCTTCCACAGAGAGAGTCAAATGCTCTAATCATATGAATGCATGCATGGCTTCAACACCACTGTGCAGACTCTGGATGCCAACATGTCTTTAGTAAGGACCCGGGGAGTCCACACCAAGTTAAATAAAGAAATGTAGTTTTATTTGCAACAGGATGTATGCACTGTCTGGGAGATCCCTACCAGGTTCCTGTTCTGGTCGGTGCCTTACTGGCCAACCTTTTAAACAGAGGTTAACAGATATCCCCAACAGAGATTTCCCACCCCTAAAGGGGGAACTCGTGCCCCTCAAGGACCACGGGAAGATAATCATTCCCACGCCATGGGCTCCGTGGGGGCTATTACATTCGTCCTCCCAAAATTCCGAAGACCCCCCTGACGACCGATGAGGCAGAGAAGGAGGAACAGGTGGAAGACATCAGAATCTCTTTGGCCCTGGCAAATCATCATTGAGCTGATGCGCCGGATCGGTCGGCGTATACCTTCCTGGTAGAATCCGTCTGTGCAAGAATGCCGTGGCAGACAATCGCCGGGAGGCGGCTGATCGGCGGCATCTGAGACTTCAGAGGTCTATGTCTCCATTTCAGAGTCGGAAGATAAAACATCACGCATGTCGGCGTTGAGAGAGACAGGAGGTGTCACAGCAGGCTGGTTCAGCAATGGAGCTGGATGATCCAGGACAGATTTCCTTTGAAAAACCTGACGAGGGAACAACCTCTATGAGCGAATGTGATCTAAATGCCATCGCATCAGTTGCCCCCCGGACGGACCCAAACTTGTTAAGAGACATTTGCATTGGTATCTGGAATAATCAAACTCAGTCACGTACGAAGCCTACGACCCATTAACACCTCAGCGGGCGCCACCCCAGTTACTGCATACGGCGTGGTTCTGTATGAGAACAAAACTCTTGCCACCCTGAGTGAGCCCGAAGTCTGTTTCTTTAACTATTTGCACGGTCCTCTCTGCCAAGCCATTTGATGCCGGATCGTATGGGGCAGTGCGGACATGGTGAATGATGTTGCTTTTCATAAAAGCGTCAAACTCGTCACTCGTGAAAGAGATCCTGTTATCTGTCACGAGCACCTCGGGGATTCTGTAGTGGAAAAAGAAATGTGCAATCACTCGATGGTTGCTCGGGAGGTGATTGTTGGCCCGCCAGCCACTTTGAGTGGGCGTCCAGCAGGAAGAGGAACATCGAACACAGGAATGGACCAGCGGGATCGGTGTGTACATGAGCCCAGAGGCATCCTGGCGACTGCCAAGGGTGGAGGGGTGCTGCTGCAGAGAGCTTCTGGTGTTCTTGGAAGATCGAGTGCTGTTGGGTCAATGCCTCGATACCCACATCTAAACCTGGCCATCAGGCATAACTTCCTGCCTGCATCTTCATTTTGGACATTCCAGGGTGCCCGTTGTGATGGTCCTTCAACACGATTGCCTGGCCCTTCATTGGAACAAGAACCCTCATGCCCCACAGGAGGATGCTCTCTTCCACAGTCAGCTCCGAGAACTTGGAGGAGAAAGCTTTCAATTCCCTTAATAGCTGTCGATGCTGCCCACCATATAGCACCAGATGTCACACCTTGGCAAGGATGGGGTTAGTTTGTGTCCAGTCATAAACTTTACAGTGCAGAAGGAGGCCATTTGGCCCATTGAGTGTGCACCGGCCCTTGGAAAGAGCACCCCACTTAAACCCACACCTCCACCTTATCCCCGTAACCCAGTAACCCCACCTAATCCTTTTGGACACGAAGGGAAATTTAGCATGACCAATCCACCGAATACACAAGGCAGTTACGGGCAAGCAGTCCATAAAATTCAGGACAGTGACTACTTCATCTGCCACAGGGAGGGGGAGTTGCGGATTGGTCTGCAGGGGAAGACGGCTCAATGAATTAGCATACACAATCTGGTTCCCTGGGCGCTGCTCTAAAGATATTTGTAAGCAGCCAATAGCAAGGCCCAGCTCAGAATCCTTGCAGACGCAATTAGTGGGATTGCCTTGTCTTCGCAGAAGAGACCCAGCAATGGCTTGTGATCCGTGACGATAAGGAAATGCCAGCTGTAGACATACTGATAGAACCAGGCCTTCCTTCTCCATTTGGGCATATTTTCTCTCAGCTGCAGCCAGCATCCTGAAGGCAAAGGTGATCGGACGTACGTGGCGATCGCTCATCCGATGAGACAGTGCTGCCCCAATCCCATACGGTGAAGTATCGCACATAACATACAGTGGTCTTGAAAGGTCGAACTGCATTAACACCTCCGAAGAGGACAACCACCGTTCCACTTTCTTAAATGCCTCATCCTGGGCCTTGCTCCATTCCCAAGGCTGCTGCTTCTTGAAGAGCACGTGAAGGGGGGCCAGGACAGTTGCCAGATTTGGAATAAATCGCCCACAGCAATTTACTAGACCAAGAAAAGAGAAAATCTCGTTGGCATCTCAAGGGGCGGGGGCCATTTTGATGGCTCTTAGTTTCTCGGTGAGTGGGTGCAGGCGTTCCCGGTCCACCCAAAACCCCAAATACACGCACTTCGCACGACACAGCCGGACCCCATACTCTGAAAACTGTTTCAGCACTGCCTCTAGGTTCTGCAAATGTTCTTGCTCTGTGGCTCCTGTGACTCACTCAGACATTGTCTTTGTAAACTGCCCCATACAGCAATCCACGCAGGATATTCTCCATTAAGACTGCGCACGCCGGGGATACTCCGAGCGGGAGCCGAGTCGACTCAGACAGACACTTGCACATATTGATTGTGACATTCTTCTAGGAGGATTTATCGAGCTCACGCTGCATTTACGCATTGCTCATGTCCAATTTCTTAAATGTACAGCCATTGGCCAATGTTGCACACAGATTCTCGATACAGGGTGATGGATAACGGTCCAACCTCAAAGTCATGTTCACTCTTACGTTGTAGTCTCCACAGTGGTGGATTGTCTTATCCGGTTTCATGACGGGGACCACCGGTGTTGCCCAATCGGCGAAGCACACAGGCCTAATGATGCCCAAACTCTCCAAACGATGAAATTTGATGTTGCCTTTGTCCACTAAAGTAGGGAACCGGACACGGACAAAATATCGGTGTTGGTCCTCTGGGTCCAGCTAGATCTTGGCCACGGCCCTGTTAATGATAGCCAAGCCAGGCTGGAAAACCCTGGTGAACTTGCTCAGTACCGCACACAGGCCACCAGATCTCACTTGGAGGATATGCTGCCAACCCAACAGCAGTTGGTGTAGAGTCATGTCCAACAAGCTAGAGCCGCTTCCTTGTAAAACAACAAGGGGCAGGCGAACTGATTGGCACTTATAACCTACCAGAGCAAGAGTGAACCCACAATATTCAGTTGTTCCATCATATAAGTGGCCAATTGAGCCGCTGTTTCAGCCAAAGTAAAGCATGTACTCCTCGTTTTCTAAGATCAAATGTACTCTGTATCTCCACAGAAATAGCTTCTCCCATATCCAACTCCATTTGGAGCATACGACCATGCACTTATATTGGAACGCAAATGGGGGCCGCACAGGGTGATGCCAAACAGTTCAGCTGCATCTCAGCCTCATCCTCGGCCTCTTATGCATCATTCAGATGCAAGGCCCAGCCCCGGGCAGACGCCTACTTCGGCTGGGGCGCCTGGAATGCGGGTCCCTCCTGCTGCCTGCGAGTTTGCCTAGATCGTTGCCCACACGAGCCGGAATCACCTTCAGCCATCCGGTGACGTTGCATGTCCTCATGGTCGGCTCTTTGCCCAGAGGCCAGAGTCGCCGTGGTTTTTGGTCCGGGATGTGGGGATACTAGGGGCGGAATTCTCCTCTCCCGCAAAAAATCGGGAAGGCAATCGTGAACTCGGCCGAGTTTCACGACGGCCTCAGAGGCCGCTCCTCTCACCTTATTCACCCCCACACGGGGGGGCTAGGAGCGGCGCTCCGTAACTCTCGGCCGCCGGGCCTTGACGCTTGCGTCAAGGCGGCGCGCCGAGAATGACGCAACGGCGGCGCCTAAGTGACATCAGCTGCGCATGAGCAGGTTGGCCGGCTCCAACCCGTGCATGCGCGGCTGACGTCACGACGGCTGCCGGCTCAAACCCGCGCATGCGCGGTTGCCGTCTTCCTCTCCGCTGCCCCGCAAGACGTGGCAGCTTGAGATTGCGGGGCGGTGGAGGGGAAAGAGTGCGTCGCTTTGAGACGTGGCCCGACGATCGGTGGGCACTGATCGCGCTCCAGTCCCCTCCCGAGCACGGCCGTGGTGCTCACTCCCTTCTCCGCCCCCCACAAGCCTCAAACCAGCATTTGGCGCCCATGTTCAGTGACCAGGTGTGGTTGCCGCCATCGTGAACCGGTCGGGAACGGCAGGCCATCCGGGCCGGAGAATCGGCGGTCGCCATGAAAAACGGCGAGCGGCGATTCGTCCGAGCAGGGGGTGGGAGAATTGTGGGGGGCGCCAGGGGGGCGTGTCGTGAGTAGCCCGGCCCTCCCGCGATTCTACCACCCGGGGTGGGGAGCGGAGAATCGCGCCCTAGGTGAGGGGCGAACCCCCAAAACATTCACCTCTATCCCTTGTATCTCTTGGACATTGCGTTCCACGCTTTCCCGGGACAAGGAGATCTGCAGTGCCTGCTGAAAGGTCAGGGAGATGTAGCCAAACTTTTTTTTTGTGTTACCATATTATTTCTACTTCAGACCAAACAACCATGAAGCATATCAGGTGATGAAGTCCGATACTTGCAAAACTCAGCTATCTTCTGTAGTCATGATATAAACTCAGTGAAGGGCTCCTGGCGGACCTCTCCACCGTCTTAGACCAATATCTTTGAACGATTACTGACGGAGTCGGGGTAAAGTGTTGCGCCACGAGTACCATGAGTTGGTCAAACGATTGTGTATCTGGCGCTGCCAGGGACATGAGACTCTGGATCATCCTGAATGTGTGCGCTCTGCAGGCTGCCAACAGTTTGACCTTCTGCTGCTTGTTCTCCGTGATGTTTCCCTGGAAGAAGTAACGCATGCTTTCTGTGTACTGGTTCCAGTCTTCAACAGCGCCATCAAATGCATCTAACTGCCCCAACAGAGGCATGGCGAATCAAGCAAATCCAAACCTGGGTCCAGAAAATCGGGGAGGTGGCTCAGCCAAGTTTGTTGCTCGTCGACAGCAAGCAAATTTACTCCTCGTCGCCTGTCCAAGAAGGACACGGGGAGCCCTCACAGAGTAAAATAAAGAAACGCAGTTTAATTTACAACAAAATAAATACACTGCCTGGTGGATCTCTATTGGGTTCCTGTTCTGTTTGGTGCCTTACTGGCCGACATTTTATCAGAGGTTAATGGAGATCCCCCACCCCTAGCGGGGGAACTCATACTCCGCAAGATGGCTATTCCCACCCCGTCGGTCCTGTGTGGGCTATTGTAACATCTGCCACCTTAAATAGCTTGACAAATACCTTACCATTGAGCTCACAGGACCACACTGATCTGCACCAGTGTTATCCAGCATAGTGAATTACAACTGGTCCGCTAGAGGTATCTATTAGATGGTGAATGTAGTAACGAAAGTGGGGACTTCACTCAAAGAGCTTTGTCTTCTCTCCCACTGTCCACTGCTCAGTCAGTAACCCACATCCTGCCTCGCCTCCCAATGGTTGAGGCTTCCCCAGCACTCACTGGCTTCAAATCTGAGATAATTCCAGTCAAGAGCAGTTCAGCAGTGAGGGCGAGTGTCTGAGCAACCAGCTTTGACCACATTTGAAGCCACAATGATCATATTACACATTAGCAGCAGAAACATGAAGAGTAAGGCTTTGCAGTTTTACAAGGGTGTGTGCATGAGTCTCTGAGAAAACAGTGCTTTGATAAATTTTCCTTCTTTATTTAGCTCACATTAATGTTATTCTTTTTCACTGCTTTCCAATCTTGTACCTTCTTAGGCGTTTGACAGGCTTTGGGAATCAGGAGGCAAGTTACTCATTACAGAATTCCTAGCCTCTGCTCTTGAAACCACAGTACATAAAAGGCTGATCTAATTAAGCTTTTGGTCAATAGTGACCCCAGAATGTTGTGTGGTTTCAGTGATGGTAATGCCATTGAATGTTATGGGGAGATGGTTAGATTGTCTCTTACTGGGGATGTGCTGTTTGAATATTGTTTTATGAAGAGAGATTGAGTAGACTAGCCCTACATTCCCTGGAGTTGAGAAGAATAAGGGGTGATCTTGTTGAGACTTACAGGGTCACAACTTCCTTGGTGTGGCAATCAGTGTCGGATTGCCTCTCTGCGCATTTACCTGTGCCAGATTTCTTCTGTGCCTCTTTCACCTGACTGTCTGACACAGGCTGGGTGAGATCCAGGCAATGCAGCTGTCTCTGGGGCATAGCGTTGAAGTGCAGGAGAGGAGAATTGAAGGAGGACGCAACCTTTCTCTTACATCATTAGCTGCTGTATACCAGGTAATTTTAAAGGTCTAATTGAAATTGTTAGGCCAGGGAGCCGGTACGTTCAGGGCAAGGGGAGGTTGGGTGTGTTGGATCTCAGAGAGGGGACTATTCAACCACAGGGGGTTGTGTCATACCTCAGGAAGAAGTGGTTTGGACATCAGGGCGGGGGGGGGGGGGGGGGGGGGGGGGGGGTGGATTGGGCATCGAGGGAAGTGGAGGTGTTGGACATCAGGGGCAGGGCGGACCTTGGGGACGTGGTATGGGGTGACAACTCAGGGGATTTGGAGGGTTCAGACTTGGAGGAGAAGGTCAAACCTGGGGTGGGGGTGCGGGGGCTGCTGGATGGGCCAGACCTTGGAGGGGGTTGGGTTTTGACCTTGGAGGGGGGGATTAGACTTTGGGGGAGGTAGTGTAGTGGATTGGACTTTGGTGGGGGGAATCCTCAGGGATGAGGTCGGACTTCGGTGAGGTGGAGGTGGTTGCAGGTAGGTAGGGAGAGTTGATCCTGTGGGGTGGGTTGGTGGTTGGGGGTCAGGTTGGACTTTGTGGGGTGTGATCAGGGTCGGGGCCTGCTTAATTGGGGGTTGAATCAGGTCAGATCTGAGAGTTGGGCCCGGTGTTTAAGGGGTTGTTGAGGAGTCCCCTGCGCCGGTTTGGAAGTTGGGGAATATCATGGAGGGGTGATTTGTTGGGGGTGGGGTTGTCCCCCGAGTGGGTCGGGGATGTCAGGGCAGTCCCAAGAGTACTACCACTGTGGATCATTTCAATAGTTACCCTGAAGTTAGAGGAGGTTTCAATACATCTAACTTTTTCTGAGTAACTATTGGCTGAACACTGGTGGAACCATCCAAAGTTTGCAATTTAAACCGCATTTTCGTATGATTCACAGAGCAGGGCAACTGTAGAGAGAAAGTTTGTACTCCTGGGCAATTACTTTACAAATACTTACCCATGAAGCTCTGAGAGATTCCTGAGCGCATCCTTCGGGTATCCCCGAATCTACACTGGGAAGTTTGGACGTTACGGCCCATAACATTCTTTCAGAGCTTGAAAAAGTCGATGCTGAGAAAATGTTTCACTCAGCCGAGGAATTTGGAACATACAGGTCACATTCTCAAAGTAAGGTATCGGCCATTTAGGACTGAGGTGAAAAGAAATTTCTTCACCGTAAAGGTCGGTGAATCTTAATTCTGAAAACAAAGAACAAAGAAAAGTACAGCACAGGAACAGGCCCTTGGCCCTCCAAGCCTGTGCCGACCATGCTGCCCGCCTAAACTAAAATCTTCTACTCTTCATGGGTCCGTATCCCTCTATTCCCATCCTATTCATGTATTTGTCAAGATGCCCCTTAAATGTCACTATCGTCCCTGCTTCCACCACCTCCTCCGGCAGCGAGTTCCAGGCACCCACTACCCTCTGTGTAAAGAAATTGCCTCGTACACCTCCTCTAAACCTTGCCCCTCGCACCTTAAACCTATGCCCCCTAGTAATTGACCCCTCTACCCTGGGAAAAAGCCTCTGACTATCCACTTGTCTATGCCCCTCATAATTTTGTAGACCTCCATCAGGTCACCCCTCAACCTCTGTCATTCCAGTGAGAACAACCAAGTTTATTCAACCGCCCCTCATAGCTAATGCCCGCCATACCAGGCAACACCCTGGTAAATCTCTTCTGCACCCTCTCTAAAACCTCCACATCCTTCTGGTAGTGTGGCGACCAGAATTGAACACTATACTCCAAGTGTGGCCTAACTAAGGTTCTATACAGCTGCAACATGACTTGCCAATTCTTATACTCAATGCCCCGGCCAATGAAGGCAAGCATGCCGTATGCCATCTTGACTACCTTCTCCACCTGTGTTGCCCCTTTCAGTGACCTGTGGACCTGTACATCTAGATTTCTCTGACTGTCAACACTTGAGGGTTCTACCATTCACTGTATATTCCCTACCTGCATTAGACCTTCAAAAATGCATTACCTCACATTTGTCCGGATTAAACTCCATCTGCCATTTCTCCGCCCAAGTCTCCAAACGATCTACATTCTGCTGTATCCTCTGACAGTCGTCACCGCTATCCACAATTCCACCAACCTTTGTGTCATCTTCAAACTTACGAATCAGACCAGTTACATTTACCTCCAAATCATTTATATTTTCTACGAACAGCAAAGGTCCCAGCATTGATCCCTGCAGAACACCACTAGTCACAGCCCTCCAATTAGAAAAGCATCCTTCCATTGCTACTCTCTGCCTTCTGTGACCTAGCCAGAAGTGTGGATGTTCAGCCATTGAGTATGTTCAAGACAGGTGTTGATAGATTTTTGGGTACTAAGGGAATCAAGGGATATGAAGATGGTGTAGGACGTTGGAGGTGAGGTACAAGTTCTGCCATGTTGGTGTTGAATAGTAGAGAAGGCTCAAAGGGCCAGCTTCAGTTCCTATTTATTAAATTCTTCTCTCCTGATGCCCTTCACCAGATGAAGGAACAGTACTCCGAAAGCTAGTGTTGAGGCAAACCTGTTGGACTTTAACATTGTGTTGTGAGACTTCTTACAATAGTACTCTGAGCATAGGCAAGCCATCCTGGAGAAACCGCATGCATAGAACATAGCCATAGAACAGTACAGCACAGTACAGGCCCTTCGGCCCACGATGTTGTGCTGACAGCTGTATAGAACCTCAGTTAGGCCATACTTGGAGTATAGTGTTCAATTCTGGTTGCCACACTACCAGAAGGATGTGGAGGATTTAGAGAGGGTGCAGAAGAGATTTACTAAATGTTGCCTGGTATGGAGGGCATTAGCTATGAGGAGTGGTTGAATAAACTCGGTTTGTTCTCACTGGAACGACGGAGGTTGAGGGGTGACCTGATAGAGGTCTACAAAATTATGAGGGGCATAGACAGAGTGGATCGTCAGGGGCCTTTCCCCAGGGTAGAGGGGTCAATTACTAGGGGGTATAGGTTTAAGGTGCGAGGGGCAAGGTTTAGAGGAGATGTATGAGGCAAGTTTTTTACACAGAGGGTAGCGGGTGCCTGGAACTCACTGCCGGAGAAGATGGTGGAAGCAGGGACGATAGTGACATTTAAGGGGCATCTTGATAAATACATGAATAGGATGGGAATAGAGGGATACGGACCCAGGAAGTGTAGAAGATTGTAGTTTAGTCGGGCAGCATGGTCGGCACGGGCTTGGAGGGCCGAAGGGCCTGTTCCCATGCTGTACTTTTCTTTGTTCTTTGACCATTTATCCTAATCTAAGGTCAACCTAACCTACACCCCTTCAATTTACTGCTGTCCATGTGCCTGTCCAAGAGTCATTTAAATGTCCCTAATAACGTAGACTCCACCACCTTTGCTGGCAGTGCATTCCACAAACCCACCATTCTCTGTGTAAAGAACCAACCTCTGACATCTCCCTTATATCTTTCTCCAATCACCTTAAAATGATGTCCCCTCGAGACAGCCATTTCTGTCTTGGGGAAAAGTCTCTGGCTATCCACTCTATCCATGCCACTTCTCTTCCTTCTTGGCTCTAGTTAGAAAAGCCCTAGCTTCCTCAATCTTTCTTCATAAGACATGCCTTCCAATCCGGGCAGCATCCTGGTAAATCTCCTCTGCAACCTCTCCAAAGCATCCTTCCTATAATGAGGCGACCAGAACTGGACACAACATTCCAAGTATGGTTTTATAAAGCTGCAGCAATACCTCACGGCTCTTAAACTCAATCCCCCTGTTAATGAAAGCCAACACAGCATACACCTTCTGAACAACCCTATCAACCTGGGTGGCAACTTTGAGGGATCTATGTACATGGACCCCAAGATCCCTCTGTTCTTCACACTTCCAAGAATCTTGCCTTTAACCCTGTATTCAGCATTAACTCCACCTGCCACTTCTCAGCCCAGCTCTACATCCTGTCAATGTCCTTTTGTAACCTGTAACAGCCCTCAACACTATCTACAACTTCACCCAACCTTTGTCTGCTTTTCTCTGAAAGGAGAGAAAATTATGTATGCCCCTCCCTGGGCATATAGAACATCAATGATTCTTGAACGCCACTGAGAGGGGCCAGAGAAGTCACATGCTCCAGCCTAGTTTGATCCAAATACAAAGAGGTCCATGGCCACCAGCAGCTTTACAGCCACTGAAGTGCCACCTTCGTATTGTTCTGAGGCTGAGATCTGTCTGCCAAAGGTGGCAGAGTTCTGTGTGCACCCTCTTCATAAACGGAGACATCGCACACAATGTACCTCACTGAGCTGAGGTAAGAGAATTTGAAATGGCTCTTTTTCTGATTGGCAGGATGTGACAAGCGGTGTGCCACAGGGGGCCGGTTTACCTCAGTTGGCTGGACAGTTGGTTTCATATGCAGAGCGAGGTCAACAGCGTGGGTAGTATTCCCGTACTAGCTGAAGTTATTCGTGAAGGCCTCGCCTTCTCAACCTTGCCCCTCACCTGGGTGCGGTGATCTTCAGGTTAAATCACCACCAGTCAGCTCTCCCCTCAAAGGGGAAAGCAGCCTATGGTCATCTGGGACTCTGGCGACTTTACCTGCCACAGGGATCAATGCTCAATTAATATAGAATTTATACAATGATTTGGATGAAGAGACTGAAGGTATGATCGCTAAATTTGCTGATGACACAAAGGTAAGTAGGAAAGTAAATTGTGAAAAGGATGTAAGGAGGCTAGAAGGGGACATAGATAGGAAAAGTGAGTGAGCAGACATCTGGCAAATGGAGTGTAATGTGCCAAATTGTCCATTTTGACAGGAAAAATAAAAAATAAGCTTATTACCTAAATAGTGACAGATTTCAGGGCTGTGAGGTGCAGAGGGATCTGGGTGTCCTAGTGTATGAATCACAACGTCTAATAGACAACTGCAGCAAGTAATTAGGAAAGCTAATAGAATGTTAATATTGATTGTGAGGAGAATTGATTACAAAAGTAGGAAGGTTATAGCACTGGTGACACCACATCTAGAGTATTGTTAACAGTATTGCTCTCCTTACAAAAGGAAATATATAAATGCATTTGAAGCAGTTCAGAGAAGGTTTACTGGACTAATATAGACAGGCTGTCTCATGAGCAAGGGTTGGACAGGCTAGGTTTGTATCGGCTGGAGTTTAGAAGAGTAAGAGGCGACTTGATTGAAACACATAATATCCTGAGGGATATTGACAGGGTCAATGTGGAGAGGATGATTTCTCTTGTCAGACAATCTATAACTAGGGCTGGAGTCTTCCTAAAAATGCACAGAGTGTTGGCTCAGGCGAGAAATCCAGTGTGATGCCAGCTGGCTTTACTCATTGCATTGATCCCTCTGCAATTTCAATGGGGAAGCGAGATTCATACAGTCAGCTGGAGGGTGCGACGTAAGAAAGCTGGTAATGCCAAGAATCCCAAAATGGGATGTGATCTTCGATTTAAATAAAAGGTCCCCACCCACCTTCCCACATGCAGAAGGAAACCCCACAATAGAGCTCCGCAGAGTGCCAACTCTCCCTGCCAAGGAGAACTTCCAGATTGGGGCAATGTCCCATCTCCCCCCGCCCCCAATCTGGGGGCCATATTTACCGGCGCGCCCTGGCATGGTCACCTCGACTGTCTTTTCTTTCTGACCACCAGTAGTGATTCGCACAGGCATGATGTCAGGCGGGGAGACATTACGGTGAGAGTGGAAGTTGCAGCATCAAGCCCATGACTGTAATCTTAATTCCAGCAAATCAGGTTCACGGGCTTCCTGGGCGTCAACCTGATTATGACACTGACCGGTGCGGGGGAGCAGGGAAAATTTCATTCTGGGATCTCGCTGGTGCAAATCCCGCTTTTGGTCGCTTGCGGGATTTAGTGGCCATTACGGGATTTGCGCCCGTGGTCAACAGGACCTTTAGATTAAGGCCTCAGGATCACTGTTTCAAAATAAGATGTCGCTTATTTGAGACAGGGATGAGGACAATCATTTCCTCTCGGAGGGTCATGAGTCTCTGAAACTTTCTTCCTCAAAGGCAGCAGAAGCAAGGCCTTTGAATATTTTTAGGGCAGAACCAGATAGTTTCCTGGGGCGTGATTCAGCGGACAAATGTTAAAGTCCGTTTTTGGGTGCATTTAATGGAGCATTTCTCATCGGCTTCTGTACCATAGAACATAGAACATAGAACATTACAGCGCAGTACAGGCCCTTCGGCCCACGATGTTGCACCGTCCTGTGAAACCCTTCTAAAGTCCCTCTACACTATTCCCTTATCGTCCATATGCCTATCCAATGACCATTTGAATGCGTTTAGTGTTGGCGAGTCCACTACTGTTGCAAGCAGGGCATTCCACACCCTTACTACTCTCTGAGTAAAGAACCTACCTCTGACATCTGTCCTATATCTATCTCCCCTCAATTTAAAGCAATGTCCCCTCGGGATGGACATCACCATCCGAGGAAAAAGGCTCTCGATGTCCACCCTATCTAATCCTCTGATCATCTTGTATGCCTCAATTAAGTCCCCTCTTAACCTTCATCTCTCTAACGAAAACAGCCTCAAATCCTTCAGCCTTTCCTCATAAGATCTTCCTTCCATACCAGGCAACATTCTTGTAAATCTCCTCTGTACCCTTTCCAATGCTTCCACATCCTTCCTATAATGTGGCGACCAGAACTGCACACAATACTCCAAATGCGGCCGCACCAGAGTTTTGTACAACTGCAACATGATCTCATGGCTCCGAAACTCAATTCCTCTACCAATAAAAGCCAACACACCGTACGCCTTCTTAACAACCCTCTCAACCTGGGTGGCAACTTTCAGGGATCTATGGACATGGCCTGTTACTCAACGACACATTGCCATTTTTTGGTCTCGGTGAGTTTATCCCTGCCAAGACCACACTTGAATAGATTTTACGTAAAAGGGGGTTGGGGGGGGGGGGGCACCATTGTGACCGGCAGCCTCGATCTTGCCCCCCCACACTTTCGGGGCCCCCCACTTTATTGATCCCTCCTCCTCACTCCCAATTTTGCTGAGGGGCCTGGGAACTCCTCCCTCAGCCCCCATTCCAATTGGTAAGCCCCCCACCTATCGGCCTGAACCCTAATAGTGCAAACCTGGCACACAGGCACCCTGGCACTGCCGGGGGTAATGCCATTGTGCCAGGCTGGCAGTGCCACAATATCCAGGTGCCTGGGGGAGTGACAGAGTACCTCCCTACACTGTCCCCGACCATCCCAGGTCTCAAAGAGCCTGTGAGAACCCCTGAGGTGCTGATGATCGGCCAAATATTCTGATGTCTGGTCCTCGTTTGTGTGTACCTGACGAGTCTTGCAAGCGAGGCTGTTGACTCCCAGATACCGGATGAATCCGTCGCCTGGGTATTTAAATGAGCCATTCGGCTCATTTCAATATGCAGATCAGGATCTTGCCCAAAAAGGGTGTGATCCAGATCATGCCGGGTGGCGTGATTGGGGTGACTCGCGATCGTCCCAGTGCGAAGCCCGATTTGGGGCTCTCGCGTGATTCATCCGTTGTACCCGGATCCGTGCTGGACGCAACAGGTCGCTGATTAAAAAGGGGCTGAAATGTTTTTTGGGGTCGGCAGAAATGTGGGGTTGAAATTAAAATCAGATGAGCCAGAATCTTATTGAATGTTGGAGTAGGCTCAAGGGACTAAGTGGCCTACTGCTGCTCCTAATTCATATATGTATGTATGTATGTATGTATGTATGTATGTATGTATGTATGCCCCCTTCTGCCTTGCCTCTGCTCAATCTCGATGTCATGCTACAGGCCATAGGGGATGACAAATACGGCACTCATAATTAGGAGAAAGTGGTCTGAGCAGAATCCTTGAAGTCAGAATCAGAACCTTCACCATGCGCAACAATACTCCCTGCCATCTACTCTGAAAGGCAATAGAAAATTCACAACACTTCTACAAACTCAGCAATAGCCGGTAGAAAGCTATTTGGTGATCCTTTTAAATCAGCATTACACCCTGGCTGACACCATGACTTGTCTATTCTGTACATTTCCATCACATGCTCTTGTGTCCCAGGCTGATTCCTTCAATGAAATGGCGTCTAGCAAGGCCCATACTAGATGTGTGTGCATGCGATACACACAGAACAGCATCTGCAGCCCCAAAAGTATAAGTGCCACGCAGCCACATTTTGCAGCACGAGGGTTTTGAGCAAATGGCAGAAAGGTGCATTTTCTGTGAAAGAAGCTAACTTGTCCCAAGCTCTCTCTTTCCAGCTAATAGTTCCTGATCTGAGATTATCTAACAGCAAAACATCAGAGAAACATTTGGCCGATCATCAGGCCCAACCTTTTAAAAACAGTGCTTGGGGCCCGTAGTACTTCAGCTCTCACCAAGGCCTCAATGGATAATTATGAAGATAGATGTACACTTTGAAGTTTCAATAGTTGGGAGTTGGTGCTGGGTACAGGGGAGTACCTCATATGTTTAGGATCTGACTCAAAATTTACAAATATCTTGTTTCAAAGTAATCATGACAATTTGATCACATTCAAAAGCTTCAAAGGTAAAATGAAAAAATGCTCATTATTGAATTATTCTCATTTTCTGCATTCTGCATCATTTTGAAATTACAAATGTTCCTTAAATGTGAGATTTTGCACAAAATTGGAAGTTATGTCAGGAATGCCAGTTTTCCACTGTTACATTAGAAGGTATATTCCCAACCTTTCCAAGCCAGTAAAACTCTTTGGTTGCTCATATAAATAATTGCTGTAGACTTATCTTGATTCTAATTCTTTGCAGATATGGAGTTAATTGGTTAGAAAAGTTAGAAATAAATGTTTTGTGGCTGAAAAACTATGTGCAGTTAATCATCAACTTGTGAGAGACAGGCTTTAAAGGCTGCCAGAAGGTAAGTTATCCTCTGAAAATATGCTCAAGATCACAGTTCCTAACCTCTGGATCAAGGGATTGAATGTATGGTTGCTAAATTTGTAGATAAGGCATAGATTGGTAGGAAAGTATGTTTTGAAGAGGACATAAGGTGGAAATCGTACCATATTTTTTCTCCAGCTGCTCAGACCAGTTTTCTCTCCAGATCTTGAGCCTCTCTGAGTAAAGGAAATGAGTGGCTAGGTTTACGCCGTTACTCTCGCAGGGTGGGGTCTGATAGAGCAAGGACTTGGCTCCACAGAGATCAGCTTTGAAGGGCGCCTTGATTAGCACTGAAGTGGAACCCCTCCCCACCACTCCCCCCATCCCACTCCCCGCCACCAGGAAATCAGGAGCCCCCCCACCCCGAGCAATTACGGGGACGCCTCACCTCCCCTCCCGCAAAATCATCGGGGGTTCCTCCTCCACCACATCTATCTGGACTCACGCCACACATGGCACTGCCCCCGGCACTGGCCCTTGGCATAGGTCAGCACTATAAGGTTGGCAGTGCCAGGTTGGGAGTCTGATGGGGGATTTAATAGGAGGGGGGGAAGGATTTGCATTGTACTGGGGGCCCTATTTGGGGTGGGCACCTCGGTTGCACACGTAGCACCTTGAACCATCACACGGTCCGTGCATCAAGGTCGTGCTAGGAAATACTGCACCAATCCATGACCTAATGAATCCCAGGAGAGAGGACTGGAGAATCATGGGGAGGTGTGGAGAATTGGGCTTCCAGCCCAATAATCGGATAGAAATTGGTAATTTTCACCCATTTGCATCCTTCCGCTGGCGTGAGGCGTGTAGCTTGCTGCCACCATTGACGGGGGAGAGAGTATCGGAACGAGCGCCTATTCTACTTTTAGCCTGATGCCCAATTCTCCACCTGCTACCAGCGGCGGGGGGAGGAGAATCCAGCCCAAGATTTATCCCATTTGGGATGATGAGGAGAATTGTTTTCTCTCAGAGGGTCGTAAGTGTTTGGAACGCTCTTCCCCAGAGAACAGCGGAGGAATGGTCATTTAATATTGTTAAGGCAGAGTTTCATAGATTCTTGACTGACAAGGGAGGCAAAGGTTATCAGGGGTATATGTGAATATGGAGTTGGGGTCCATGATCAGATCAACCATGATCTTATTGAATGGCGGAGCAGGCTGGAGGGTCCAAATGGCCGACTCCTGCTTCTAATTCATATGTCCATATTTGTTAATTGGATCTGCTTGACAAAAATTGAAACCTGGGGGCATACCTCCTCTTTTTCTCTTCTTTTCACCCAGCCAGGTTTCAGCCTCCTTGACCTTTTATATTAGCCGAGATCAGAAAGGAACTCTTACATGTAAGAAATGGATCAAAATGTTTCACCGTGCGTGAACACAAGAATGTTAGCATTTTAGGAACAGCAAAGAGTTGACAGGGCCAACTAGCCTGCCACTTGTTGATTAGCAATTTGAAAACTTTTGCTACTAACGTAAAAAGAGTTGGATGCAAGTCCTGTCATAATATCCACTCATGGATATAATGAGATGCAGACAGGCAGTGATTGACACACAGGATAACCAATGAACACACACGACACAGAACAACCAATCACCAGAGAGGACACTACCACTATAAAACACACTAGTCATTAAGACTCTGCCTCTTCCCACTGGATACAGCTACAGAGATAGTTAGAGCGCACAAGGCCATGAGCACCTTCTCCATGTGACAGAGAGCTAGTCTGGTCAAGCCAATCTGAGGTTATCAGTTTAGATTAATAGAGTGTCAACCCACAGCAGATTATGTACAGCAACAAGCAAGTTCAATAAAACAGTGTTGGACCATCTCCTGTGTCGGAAGTCTGATTCAAGTCTCACTGCATCCAGTTGCAGTCGATGTTCGACCAACTCAGATAACACATCACCTCCTATCGGAGAGCTCTCCGGAATTTCCGTTCCACTGGAACCAACTTCCCTTTGTCCCCAGTTTTCTTCGCGCCATTTAAACCCAAGTCGTGCTTTGAGTAAAGCAAAACTGCCGTGCTGTTCAGTTTACCTTTAGTATCATGTGGCAATAAAGTCAACCATATGCAGAACTGCATCTGAGCCAGCTAATGGGAGCAAGAGGATGAGATGGGGTTCCCAGCAGTTTGGACAATGATGATGGGTTCCAATTACTCACCCCACAGATATTTTGATTTTAGTCCACAAATTATATTGAGTGAAAACATGAACATGTAGCACATCATTTGCATGCAATGATTTAACCTGCTGGCTCACAGGAGAAGTTAAGCTGTGTATTTTAGTGACTCCGAACTTATTCAACAATGAAACGCAAGCTTAAAAATGGCTTGAATATTAATCTTACCTAATAAACCTTAAATCTACACAAATAAATTTGACTGAATTTCCGAACAATGTCAGCGATTAAACTAAAACTCAGCACCTTGTAGTATTGTGCAACGCCTGCCACAGCAAACGTTACGAATTCCCCATTGCCAAATTTTCAGCTAATTGCTATATGAAGAAAATTCTGTATTTTATTATGAAAAACTATCAAAACCTTCAACAAAAAGGGGCTGTATACCTTTACGGGCCCTTGAGGAGTTCTATGGAGCTTATTTACACCCAAGTATGTCTCCAGCACCCATGGGTTCACTGTGATTTCTGCACATTTGTTGACAGACACAGGCAACAGTCCATGGCACTCTCGAGGAGAAGGATTGCCCAGCTGTGGCGGTCCAAACACAATGGAGTCATTGTGTACTCTGGCAAAATTGAAAAGCGCCTCTCTGAGACTATATTGCATCAAGGCTAGATTTCTATATTTACAGCTGTTTCTCCGTGCATAATAAATCTTCACTTGGCAATTAAAGACAGGGCTATTCCCTGGATTCCCAGGGCTCACATCAGGACCACACCTCTTGCAAGGGGAGGACGATGGCCAAAAAAACAAGGGTATTGCACTTGACAGTTTTATAATTTATGCACAATGCATTTGAGACTCAAAATAATTATGGAAGTGGTCTCAAAATATGTGCCCTCAAGGTAGCCAAGAATCAGACTAATCGCCAGATAGATAAAGCCAAGAACTTCATTAAGGGATGAATTAGGGTGTACGGCAATGCAGCCCATCCTAACTCATCATCCTAGAAAACATTCACAACTCCCGCATCTGACTGTTTCTATTGCTCTCTGTCGATTCCAACTCTTTACCACCAAGAAAGTGGAAAAACTTCTGACATCAGTCCTGATGTTTTCTTTCACGAGTAAGACTTCGGCACTTAGTGCCCTGGTGCAGTTCAGTAAGGTTGCTTACCAAGCAGTTTGACTTGACATCATTCGGCCAATCACTTCATAAATCCTTCACAGGGAAATTCGCGCTAACAAGCAAATCTATTTATTCACTACGCTCACTGTGAGCCTTGTTGCTTAAACATTGGCCTAGATTATCTGCCACCCGCAGCCAGTAGCGGGGTTCCTGATGCGGCAGAGAATCGGGATTCTGGGATAAAAGTGGGATCGGCGCCGGGCGCTGATCCGGTTGCAATGCTCTGGCCCGCCACAGGTGGCGGGATCGGGATTCGCACACACAGGCCAGTGGGAGGATGCAAATGGTTGCAAATGTGTCCTCATGGCTGATATTGCATCCACTTAACGGGCTAGGCACCTGATTCTCCAGGCCTACGTGATTCTCCAGTCCTCTGGGCTGGAAATCACGTGGGTGGGAATCAATACTTGTATTTACCAGCGTGGCCCTGATGTGGTGGACATCGCGGTGGGCCAAGGATGTACCTCCTTAAGGGAGTTGCCCCCAGAGTCGATAAGAGGGCCACCCTACCCCCCTACAATGCAAGATCTGCCCAAACCACCCACACCAGACAACCCCCCAATCCCCACAGAGAACCCCTAAATAGGGGGACAACCCCAGAGACCCCTGAATAGGGAATCCCCCCTCCCCCCAGAGGTCCCCTAGATAGGGGGACCCCGAGAAACATCCTGAGTAGGGGGACTGCCCAGAGACCCCCTAAATAAAGGGACCACCCCCGAGACTCCCTCAATAAATAGACCCCCCACAGAATCCTCAGAAAAGAGACCCTTGTGTGGAAGGTGGAGCACAGTCCAGACAGGGGCAAGTGGACAAAATTAGTGTTGTAACACATCACCTGGGCAAACACCTGCTGGCTCAGATGAGGAAACGCCATGTGTCCATTTCTGGAAAGAGTAAAGCAGTGACCTGTGTTTAAACCCTTCAGATCCTTGAGCTGCAAGCCAAGCATTCATTTCCTTAGTGGGCTGTGATTGGCAGCTTTCAAAACACAGCCGTCAGCCTTGCTTCATTCATCTTTTTCATGATTGAGTAACTGTGAAGTGCTCTGATCACAATGGCTACAATCATCAACCACTTCAAAGAGAGTTAAGAGCTGTCAATTTCCAGCTCATCACTTCAAAATCACTCAAACGTGAAGGGGTTTATTAGATTAGAATGCACTTAACTCTCTTTGACGTGGTTGCTGTTTGTTACTCATCCATGAGGTAAAATGAACCAAGCAAGGCTAACAGCTCTGTTTCTGTGGAACCAATCACAGCCCACTAAGAGAAATTAATAAATGGCTTGCAGCTAAAGGAGGGGTTTAAACACAAGTCACTGCTTTTGTCTTTCCAGGAATTGAAATGTGGTGCTTCCTCAGGTGAGTGTTGCAACAGTAGTTGTTTTCACTGTCCTGTCTTGACTGCTCTCTAGTTTCCAGACAGGGTGCTCCTTTCTGGGGGTCTGTGTGGTGGAGGGTGGTGGATTCCTTTAGTTAGGGGGTCTCTGTGTGGGTTCCCTTTAGTTAGCAGATCTCTGTGAAAGGTCCTTATAGTTCAGGGGTCTCTATTGGGTGTCCCTTTAGTTAGTATGTCTCTAAAGGGGGTTGTCCTATCTAGGGGGTCTCTGTGAGGGTCTCCCTATCTTGGGGTTGTTTCCCATTTTAGAGGTGAGGGGGAGCAGTGGGGGTGTCTTAAAGGGGAAGGGTTGGCAGGTCATGCTTTCTCGGGGGGAGGGTGGCCCTCGGGTGTACCTTGGTGGAAACTCCTTTAAAGGGCTACCTCCTTGGCCCACAGTGAGGTACACCATGGCAGGCCATGTTGGTCAATACCAGGAATGATCAGCACCCACCTTATACCCAGCCTGGAGGACCAGAGAATTGCAAGGGTCAGGAGACACTGGTGCCGGGCCTGCTAAGTGGATGGTCATGAAGACCCATCTGTACCCATTAGCATCCTCCCACTGGTATTGGGGTGTAAACCCCGATGCTGCCACCAGCAGGAGGCCGGAGAATAGCAGTCGGTTCGGCGCCTGGCGCAAACCTTGATTTTGTCTGGATGCCCGGTTCTCCGCCCGATCATGATTCGCATTGCCTGTGTCGCGGGGTGGGAAATCCAGTCTATTGTGTGTGTGTGTGTGTGTGTGTGTGCTGGGGAGGTCTTCAGAAGACTTGGATAGTTATACTTCCAGGCTGTATGTTAATCAGTTCTTGAAACTTGTTGAAAATAAGGTTTGTTTCATAAGAAACCAATTGTTCTGCGTTTATTGAAAGAATCTTGACTAAAGTCTCGTTTATTCTGGGTACCAGTAGTGAAGTTAAACAATTGCCCATTTTGGTGAGTAAGTTAAACTTTTAAGTTAATGGTCTGGCCTGTGGAGTATTGGGATGAGATAATCTGCGCGCTCCTCCAATCCCAGTCAGGACAATAGGTTCCGATCTCTCTCAGGAATGACAGGATAGAGATCTGTCTTTGGAGTTTTTAAACTTGTTCCCAGAACTCTTCAGGAACTAAAGAGGGTTCGAAGGTAGGAAAGTATAAAATAAAGTGGGCGGGATTCATCATTTCTGAAATTAAGGGCGGGGTTCTCCGTTGCCCGACGCCGATATCGGAATTGCCGATCGGACAGAGAATTGACTCCGACGTCCAAATCGGAACCGGCTTCAGTTTAACGCCGTTCAGCCATGCTCCGCCACCCCGCCCCCAGAAATTGCATCACGTGTCGTTGCAACGGCATTGGCATATCATTAGCGCGCCCTCCTGTGATGCTCCACCCATGATGGGCCGACTTCCCGATGGCGTGGGACACGTGTGGTCTCAGCAGTCGAGAACGCGGTGTGGCGGCTGCCGATTAGGTTCAGCGCAGCCACACCAAGCTGGGATCCATGCCTCTGGCTGGGAGGGCTTCCGAGAGCAATGGGGGAGCTGGTGGGGGGTGTCCAGGGGGTGGGCTGTGGGGTCGTGGATGGTGGGCCGGGTCCACGCACGGCCGGCGGCATGTTGTATGATGTGATCGCTGCAAGTCGTTAGCCGTGCGCATGAGCTGCCAGGGGCCTGGCCATTTTCTGCCGTTTTCGATGCGGGTGCCGGGAGTTTCACTAGGCGTCGCTGCTAGACCCTCAGCAGTTCCGGAATCAGCAAGGGTTTCACACAGATTTTTTTGGTTGTAAAAGACTAGGGGCGGGATGCTCCATTGCCCGATATCCCTTCCGACGCCCAAATCGGGGGCGTCAGTTTGATGTGGTTATCCTTTCTCTGCCCCCTCCGAAAAGGCGTCATTGTGTTGTGCACCGCATGCCGTTGGCGTGTCACCAGAAGGCCATTCCCCGATACTCTGCCCAGATGGGCTGAGTTCCCAATCACACGGCTGACGTGTGGTCTCAGCAGTCAGGAACCTGATGTAGCAGTGGCGGACTGCGTATCGCACCGCCACAGTCAGCCAGGGGCCATGCTGCTGGCCGGGGGAGGGCCTTCCTCGAGGCCTGTGAGGACTGATGGGGGGGGGGGGGGAAACAGTATTTGGCAGGTTGGGTCCACGCACGGCCGGTTCCATGTTGTATGGCGCGACCACTGCAGGTCACGCCATGCGCATGCACCGCCACGGACCTGGGCATTCTTCGGCTGTTTTTGGAGTGGAAGCCGGGGGTTTTACCTGGCGCAGCTGCCACCCCCATACTGGTCCCAGGAACGGTGATGGTTTGCCCCACACAGGCTTCACTGGCATCAGCACGTAGCCGCTGAAACGGAGAATCCAGCCCTAAGTGTTGACGCCAACGCAGAATCTCTGGACTTTAGGACAGCAGAATTGCAGCTGCACCCGGACTGATTCCATTAATGTTAAGGAGCTAGTACTTGCGCTGCATGGAAGACAATTTATAATCCCCACACACACTCATCCCAGCCAACAAGATGGCACTGTTGTGGTAGGGTGCGTCCGTACAGCTGATGGGTCGGCTGGGGCCAGAGGGCACCTAGGGTGTTGCCTGGGTGGACACCTATACGACCCGTGGGCCTAAGTTCATAGTGGGTTGTCAGTGGTGTGCGCAGTTGCATCGTTGCCACTGCGGTGTTCCATATCCGTCCCCCCCACCCCACAGCCCACATGCTGGCCAACCCCAGCTACTCTCTCCTGCCCTGGCAGTTGCCCCCCGTCGAGCTGCACAACTGTCAGAAAACTATGGTTTTGTTGGGCACTTTCTGTACCCCATCTCTCTCCCTCAGCAGCCATGTGCAGTTTCATGATTTTTAAAAGCACAAGTGAACCACGCTCTTGGGAACTCTGCCCATTGGAGGCGGAGATTCGCGGAGGCCCCGGAAAATAATATGCCAATGCTATTTATTGTACGTGCATTCCAGTATGCATTAACGCCGCTGTCAAGATGATGGAGAATTGCAATTTGGCACCAAATTGGTGCCCACCTCAATTTTGACATCGGAACCGATTCTCCGCCCAATCGCGATTTTCGATTTTGACGTCGGCCAACTGACTGAGAATCCCACCCAGTGTTCTCTCGATTTGTTATGAGGGATCAGATTAATTAGCCATATAATATTGCATTAGTACACTAAGAGCTATTTCACCATCAAAGAACTAACTATCCAGACTCAGGGAAGTATTCTCTGTTTCAAAAATGCTTACACCGGCGGAGAATCTGGTCTATGTCCCGTTGGTGCCAGCAAAGTATCACCGAGATGGTATTCGCTCACATATGCTTGTGGTAAATTTTACATTGTGCAAACACCCTGGTTTCCCTGGACTCCCTGGTCTCAGGGTGGCATTTTGAATGGGTTCACCGATCCCAACATTCAGAGACAAGCCCTCCTCTCCCCTCCACAACCAAATGTTGACCCCCACCCACCCCCCACTGACAAGGGGAGCACCCAAGACCTCATAAAGGAAGGGCATCCTCCCCCCCACGATGGGAAAAATGCCCCCACCCCACCACACATGCGTGAGGGTGACCCCCGCATCCTCCCCAGGACCCCATCAGGCCCCCATTCTGGTGCCACCCCCCGGAATTGCCAATGGTGCACTGCCTCCTGACACTATGGCACTGACACCCCGGCATTGGCACCATAGCTTGCTACATTGGACCCTGAGAATGGTCAACAAGGTTGGTCCAGTGCTCATGTGCCCTCTGCCGCTGTCAGGCTGCAGAGGGACGGTCCCCAAGGGTCCTAAGGGTGGAAAGTTCCGCTGGTGGAAAATTCCACCCAATGTTTTTATTTATTGTGCTTTATTTCATAAACTGTAATGTATGGTCCAGTTCTAATTTGTCACAGTAGAAATTTGACATAATTTCTATTCATATGCAATTCTATTTAACTGATGTAACTCCCTTCACACAGCACTTGTTTAACTTGTATCAGCAGGTGTATAATATCATTTGTAGTTGAAGTGAAGGCTTGGCATGCTCCGCATGTCCATGGTCAGTTGGCTGAATCTCACAATCATCAACTGTAACTTACCAGTGCGTCTCTAAAGTACTATATTGGGTCTTGGTGGAATCTTGGCTCAAATGTAACCTGAGGTGATTTATAGTCTGGCCTTATTTTTGGAGCAGGCAGAGAATGTTGGATTAACCCTTTCTGTGCTCAGATACAAAGCAACTAAACCCCATGAGTTTTTCTTGGACGGCAAGCAAATTCCAAAATCTGTCCCACTAAAATGAACAAAGAATTAAAAAGCACAACTTATTTCATTCGCTACCCCCCCCCCCCCCCCCACCCCCACCCAATGTGCTCCCCACGCACACACATTTTCTTGGATCACTAAGAGATCCAAAGTAAACTGTGAGAATTCAGCCCCAACCTACTAAAGGCCAACAGGACTTGCATAAACTCAGTTTTAGACCATAAGATCGTAAGCCACAGGAGTAGAATTCAGCCATTCGGCCCATCGTGTCTCTTCCACTATTCGATCATGGCTGATATGTTTCTCATCCCCATTCTCCTGCCTTCTTCCAGTAATCCCTGATCCCCTTATTAATCAAGAACCTATCCACCTCTGTCTTAAAGACACTCAGTGACTTTTGTCGGATACACAATTGGGTTTGCAGCCAATTTCTGGGTAGTCCACTCTGCGTACTTGGGAGGAGAAACGGTGGTTGGTGCATCTTAATTTATTCAGACCAGTCGACCATTTTAGGATGCATTTGAATTCTTTACTTCTTTATGAAGACTCGCTTCATCTTGCAGCCTGGTTTTGATTTCCAGAATTTCAATTCAAGATACCTATTCTGTGGCAATTCCAAGTTCAGATCCAAAATTCAAAGTGATGTCAATGTACGCGAGCACCAAACAGCATTAAAGGCTAGTGAAGAGAGAAGTGATGAATCTGGGAAGGCATGAGAGTTCAAGGAAAGGTGGTAATATGACAACGGGATAAGTTAAATTGAATATTAATTTGGGAGGCAGGGTTATATTTGACACAATCTGAGGAAATAAATGTAACTGCGTGTTAAATTACTTAACAGTGTTTGTTGAAAAAAAATGTTTAACTGAAAATACACTCGTACTCCCATTTCCAGCCTGCTGATGTGACGACCCATTGATGTGTGAAGGAGGCAAGTAAATGGAACAAAATGACTCAATTACCATATACTGCAGGAGCTATTACAAATGGATTTAGTAATACTGTAATTCAATATTTTAATGTGACATAACATGATTAATACTGCAAGTTACATTTTTTAACCTCTTGGGAACTGGTTACAAATCCAATCCCATGAAAGGATGCTTGTTAAAGTCATAAGTACACTTAAAACAAAACCTTTTTATAAAGTGCAAAGCTATCCTGAAGTCATCACGTAATTTATCAGTCTGAGCCGTAATAACACTAGGAAAGGGCTCATTGTTAACTAAATGTCATACAGAGCAGTAATGGGTATTATCAGGACAATGTGCAAAAGCAAATGATTGGGGCTTATTAATTGTCAGTCCATTTGGGTTTAATGGGGATTAGGCAGGTAGGGTTCGATGAAGACGGCTGGTTCATTTGGGGCAAAATATCAGAATGGCCAGGTTCTGGACTGTACATTCTGTGTAATTCTATCGAATAATAATCGATAATAATCTTTATTATTGTCACAAGTAGGCTCACATTAACACTGAAATGAAGTTACTATGAAAATTCCCTTGTCGGCACACTCCAGCGTCTATTTGGGTACACAGCGGGGGAATTCAGAATCTCCAATTTACCTAACAAGCACAGGTTGGATTCTCCGTAGCCTCGTGCCGAAATTGTGTTTCGCGCGGGTGTGGAGAATCAATTTTAATGGTGAAATTGGGGCCGGCGCCGGTCCGGCGATTCTTCGGGACCCGAGAATCGGCGTGATCGCGGAGTACTCTGCATGGCTGGGGGGGCCATTACCAGAAACCCGCCCAGCGATTCTCCGCTCCCGGCCGGCCGAGTTCCCGATGGTGTGGCTCTAACCACCTATCGCCTTTCGGGAAGCTAGCATGGCGGCTGCAGACTCAGTCCGCGGGGGGGGGGGGGGGGAGGGGATCGGACACTGTGGGGGGGGGGGCCTTATGGGCGGCCGGGGGTAGATGAACGGGTCGGATCTTCGGGCATGCGGCCGACCGGGGTGCCTACATTTTCCAGCTGCCTCCGCGGTCCTGGTCCGCCGCCGTGCGCATATGCGGACTCGAAACCGGAAGTGCGGGGACCCGTATCCGCAGCTAAAGCTGCGAGAAACACTCCAGGTCCTGCTCGCCCCCTGAAGGTGAATGAATTAATTTATCTTTTTTTGAGGAAATTCTGGAATGAAACTCTAGCATTTTTACGCCGGCGTGGGGACATAGTCCCATTTTGGGAGAATCCAGCCCCACATCTTTCAGGAATTCTGAGAGGAAACCGGTGCGCCTGGAGGAAACCCACGCAGACACAGGGAAAACGTGCAGACTCCGCACAGACAGTGACTCAAGCTGGAATTGAACCCAGGACCATGGTGCTGTGAAGCAACTGTGTTAACCAATGTGCTACCTCTGAGGTGGACATTTTCACAGTGTAGGTAGGGCAGGGGTTTGGAGATAAAAGCAAATTACTGAGGATGCTGGAATCTGAAACAAAACCAGAAAATACTGGACAATCTCAGCAGGTCTGACAGCACCTGTGGAGAGAGAAGGGAGCTAAGTTTTGCGTCTGGGTAACTCTTTATCAAAGCTGGACAGAACTGGAAATAGGGCCAGATTTATACTATTTTGTGTGGGGGGGGGGGGGGGGGGGTCATGGAGCAGTCGGTTTGGATAGAGGGCCAGCAATAGGTGGAGATTGATAAAGATACTGTGGACAGAAAGACAAAGGGATGGTAAATGGGGTGTTTATGGTTAAGAAGGACACTGATAGTAGCACATTAAGAGATTAGAATGTGTTAATGGCAGAACAAAGTCAAGCAGCTTGTCAAAGGGCAACGAGGAACAGATGGTCCAAGTGGGGTGGGGGAGGGGATCTATGGTGAGGGAAAAACAGATCGATGGAAGAAATAAAGATAAATTGAGAGAAACAAAAATGGGGTGAAGATGGAGGAGAGAATTCACAGACTGATGTTGTTGCCCTCAAATGTTAAGTCCTGAAGGCTGTAATGTGCCGAATTGGAAGATGAGGAGCTGTTCCTCCAGTTTGCACTGGGCTTCACTGGAACATTGCAGTAGGCCAAGGACAGACATGTGAACATGAGAGCAGGACGGTGAGGTAAAATGACAAGCGACAGGAAGGTCCGAGTCCTGCTTGTGGACAGACGAAAGGTCTTCTGCAAACCAGGTGTGGTGCTTCTGCTTTGTTCATTTTTGTTTACAATACCATACATTACTGCCAGTACGCCCTGAACACTGTTGTTTGAGGCAATGCAACACACAGGCCTTCATCCCTACTGTATTTTACATAGAATTTACAGTGCAGAAGGAGGCCATTCGGCCCATCGAGTCTGCACCGGCTCTTGGAAAGAGCACCCTACCCAAGGTCCACACCGCCACCCTATCCCCATAACCCAGTAACCCAACCCAACACTAAGGGCAATTTGGACCCTAAGGGCAATTTAGCGAGGCCAATCCACCTAACCCGCACATCTTTGGACTGTGGGAGGAAACCGGAGCACCCGGAGGAAACCCACGCACACACGGGGAGAACGTGCAGACTCCGCACAGACAGTGACCCAAGCCGGGAATCGAACCTGGGACCCTGGAGCTGTGAAGCAATTGTGCTAACCACAATGCTACCATTGCTACCAGGCCCAGCAATGTTCTGAAATTTAAAAAAATCTGGAAGGACAAAGTTTGTTGGTTCTTGACATTCACTTGAAAATCATTCTCACATTGCTCCAATCTACCATATAAAAATGGTGCTAAACACTTGTCACTCACCAAAGTAAATTTGTTCACTTGTACGTAGAGCTTCAACACTTCCAGATCAGTGACCACTGGTTCACAGCCGGTATATTCTTTATATTCCCGCAGGTAGGACGTGAGCCAGTCCATCTGCATTTCCTTAGGTGGGTACATGCTGAAGTCCAACTCGCTCACCCCTAAACAGAAGGAAAATCATTGAATGATTATATGTGGAGTAATCTGGAATCTTAGGAGTGAAATTGATAATTGTTATTTATAAAATAACATCAATGTAATTTGTTCCAAGAACCTGGGCAAGACCTCGGTTTGGGGGACTAAAGGCACGATTTAACCAGAAAAAAAATCTATGTTCGATTTTTGGGCACATTTAATGTGGTGTTTCTTGATGGTTGTTGCTCCAAGAAGCACCCCGCTATTTAAAGGCAATTTGCTGTTATTTTTGGTCTCGGGGAGTTTCTCTCTGTCCTGGCGAGCCCGGCAGGAAAGGCTCTCTCAGATCCAGGAGCCATTTTGTCTGGCTATCCTGATCCCCCATCTCCCGTTTTCTACCCCCCCCCCCCCCCCAACCTCGGGGAGACCCCCAGGAACACCCCTTCAACCTCCCTCCACCTGGTAAGGCCCCCGGGCCGATGATGCCAGGCTAGCAGTGTCAAGGTGTCTGGGTGACAAAGGGAGTGCTGCGGTACTGATGTGTTAGGCAGGTTGGTTCGACGTTGATTGCAACTGGATGCAGGGGAGCTAGAAACAAATGTCTGACACAGGAGATGATCCAACACTGTTTTATTTAACTAGTGGACTGCTGTACATGTTCAGCTGTGGGTTGACGCTCTACTAATCCAACTGATGACCTCTTACTGGCTTGACCAGATTTACTAGCTACCGCATGGTAATAGTGCTCACCAACTTGTGCACTCTGACTGTCTCAGTAGCTGGGTCCTGAAAGAGGGAGAGTCTAAATGCCCTGTGGACTTTATGGTGGTGGTGTCCTGTCTGGTGATTGGTTGTTCTGTGTTGTGTGTTCATTGGTCACCCTGTGTGTCAATCACTGCCTGTCTGCATGTCATTACATACATGAGTGGATATTATGACAGGTACCACCACGTCTTGTCCCTGACTACGTGGGGTCTCCAGTGGCCTGGCAGACCCCCTCAGGTGCCATTATGACTGGTCCATATTTGTGGAAACCAGTACTAAATGGCGCTTTGCCAGGTCTCCCAGGTGCAGTTTTAGTTGCCAGGCTCTAGGAGATTATATTTAAATGAGCCAGATTCTGATCTTGATCATGCCCAGTGAGGGCGGGATCCAGATCACGTCGTCTCGCGAGACTCTGTTCAACCTCACGAGATGTTTTGATCGTCACAAATCTTGCGAGAGTCCTCTTGCGAGATTCAACAGCTTTCTCTGACACCAAGTTGGGCGTTACAAGCCCGCTAAATTGTTCCCGCGGGACTGAATTGCGTGTGGTTCGTGTTCCTGTTGGGGGCGCTATTCAGTAAGACAATCAGGGCGTGCCATTGGACCAGCACTCTGGCGACGCAAATACAGAGCAAATTTCCATCCCAGTGGGTGTTCGAACCGCTGGAGTCAGAGCTAGTGCGAAAGAGCCTGGCAGTTGGAGCTGTTTTTAAGCGCTCCACTTACCGCACTCACTGCAGCCGCTAAGATGGCTCTCACAAGGCCTGCCCCCTGAGGCTGGGAATCCGAGATGAACCCACAGTTGCAGGCCAGTGAGGAGAGGAGGGACACCCTCTTCCCCAGGGTGGGCCGCAGACTCAAACCTGCCCTTCTCAATACCACCTGGGAGGTGATGGCAGAGGCAGTCAGCACTGCCAGCCTCACCAGGAGAGGCAGCTGGTGATCCGGAGGGGTGGTGGTCACTACAAAGGTCTCTGCTGTGAGAGGGCCAGAGAACCTGGGAGGGCTCCAAAGGCTGCGGTGCACTTGTCTTCTGGTCAGAGTGATCTCTGCTGATCCCCTGCTTCCTCTGCAGTGGGGCAGCACTTCAGTGGAATGCCAGCACCTCGTGGGCCCCTGATTGAGCTTAACCATGCTAATCGCCTTGATGATACAGCTGGGGTAGGAGGGTGACCAGAGGGGTCGCCTGGGTGGCTACCAGATGACCAGAGGCTTCCTGCGTATTCAAAGGACACAGGCAACACGTTAACTGGTGAGAACATCCAGGAACCTGTAAGTAGCATCAAAGGAGTGCGTTTGAAAGTCAGACAGCAGCAATGCCAGTCTGAGCCAGGCCGCCCTGATCCCCAGGGGGACACCCTAAGTCCATGGACACCACACCAGGTCGCTCCACGCTACTGCTTGGCCCGGGCAGCCATCCTCCAGCAAGCCTCACAGTTTTCCAGTGTTTCTTTTAGCCACCCGCTCCCCCTCTGCAGCGATGGCGCCCAGTAGTAATTACATGTTGTAATTTGAGCCCGCGAGACTTTAATGCCAGTTTTGCACGCCCTCACTGGCGCCACACTCGCTTTTTGCTGGACTCCCGATTCCCCATCCGATCGCGATTTCCAGGGTCACGACGTGGAGAATCCAGCTCCCAGCTTCAGAGCTCCATGCAACGCTCCCTCTCAGATGGCATGAGCATAGCCATGTAATACTATTTGATGTGCTGTGCATTGGAATAAACAGGCTGTGCACTACTTCATCAATTCAATAGGAGGAACTTCCAATGTAATGTAAGTTGTGACTTCAAAAGTGCAAACGGTGCACGGACAGAAAAAGGTGGTCAGTGGAACTAATAATCCACACAGTACAAAGACAATGGGTGCTTGGGTGGCAGTGCCAGGTTGAATGGGTGCCACGATGACACTGCCAGCGATCGGGCCTGGGGGCCTTACCAGGTGGAGGGGATGAGGGAGTGTTCCCAGGGCCTCCCTGAGATTGGGGGGGGGGGGGGGGGTGGAGATCGGGATGTTGAAAGTGGGATGATGGCAGGGCAAACAGACAAAATGGTGCCCTGATCGGCAAGGAGCCTTTCCTGCTGGGCCCACCAGTGGGAAATGATTCCAAGTGCAGCCTTGGCGGAGAGCAAGTCCCCGAGGCCAAAGCAAATCGACAAAGTCCCATTGAAGAGAGGGGTGTTTCTCTGCACTGCAGCCGCCGAGAAAAGCTCACTAAAACCTGCCCAATGTGTTCTGGTTACATTGCCCCCAATGGGGACCATTCTCTGGTCCCGCTCACGGGGACACAAATTGCTTTATGGCCGGAGACTCTCACGAGAGGGCCTTAATGCAGTTTGTCCCTGCAAGATCTCATTTTGCTATTCTCCCACCCCCGGCCAGCAACGTATTCTAGTTTAATTCTAATTTAAATATGCAGAATCAGTTTTAAGCTGAATTCACACGGCTCCTGCAATTCTCCACCAGCTGGCGCAATGTGAAGCTGGTGGGAATCACTACTGGCCTCCAAAAATAGAGAGCAGAAGTGATGACCATGCCGGGGGGGCTCACAGGCCATTGCAGGGACATGGTTGGACAGTGCCTTGGCCCTGCCCCCTGGCATCCTGGCAGTGCCAACCTGACACTACCAGGATGCCAGGGGGAAGTATCAGGTTGGCACTGCCAAGGAGCATGGCCTGTAGGTGGGGCCTGAAGGGACCCTGGCTTTTGCTGACGCCATAGCAGGGAATCACTCAGCTGAGGGTTGGGGAGGGGAGTGGTCGCTGGTACCAATGATTGGGCAAGGGCCTGATGCCGGCGGTTTGTGGGGGGGGGGGGGGGGGGGGGGGGGGTGGAGCTCCGCAGGGTTGTCTTTAAGTTGGGGCTGCCAGTGTCTTTAGGTCCCGCACACCTCATTCACAGCGCAAATCACCTCAACCTCCAAAAACATTTCTCAGTGTGGACAGACTGCCATCTGGATCGCACCGACCCACCCGACGGGAATCGAACCGCCGAAGAATTGTGCCCGCAGTGTCAATTTCAACCTTTTATTTCTCCTAATGGTGCCCCTTTATAAAGTTACTGATGTCCTTTTGTACTGCAGACCAATCATTGTGACATCTGAGATATTCAACACTTGAGTAATTGACAGGTTTGTTTCTCTCACAGCCACATTTCATTCATTGTTTCAATGTTCTTAAAATTAAAGCTAAACAAGAACATGCAAATCAAAAGTAACTAAAAAAAAACAACCAGTGACAAACTATTATAGATTTAAGAAATCAACCAATCTGGAACGGCCAGTCATAAGAGCTGAGCAATAACAAAAAGAAGGAAAAAATGGAACTGCCAGAATCGCTGAACATGCTTTGTGAGAAACAATTGCAGCTACCAAATTTCTCCAGAGTAGCAGAAATTTCTAACATCCCAAATAAAGTTTCACTAAAAAAATACTTCAAAATTAACGTGACTCTATAGACATACTGAATATTCTTTGTGTTTTTACTTCAAGTTTTTACTTCTCTCCCAGTGAATATTTTCTTGCAGTACAAAGTTAACGGTTGTTACCCATATCTACGCATGCTGAAAATGTGCAGATTGCAGAATTTCCCAACGTACAATCTGTGCATCCTGAGCATATGCACTTTTCATGCATCAGTAGATTTCTAAGTTGAAGCAGAGGGCTGCACCTCCTCTTCCTGTGAGAATTTGTAAGTTTCTTTGCTTTGTCCAAAAAGATTTCGGAATAAACCGGAGGATGAATTGCCCGAGAGTTATTTTGTCAACACGTCGCATTTAAAATGATAACAACTCCGCCTTTTAAAAAAAAATTCGGACTGAATAGTTTTAGTCTTTAGAACGTTAGCCAACACCTAGGGACTTTTCACAGTAACTTCACTGAAGCCTACTTGTGGCAATAAGCGATTATTATTATTATTACATTAACAATTATGATCAAAGGCTCCAACTTGTAGTCTCCTTAGCTGCTGCTGGGGAAGATGGTCTCCACCGTGGATTTTTCTGGTTTTTCTCGGTGGAAATGCTGAACAGGGATTAAGTTACCTTCGCCCAGAAATTTAAACTTACCTGAAATGTATTATTGAATTAATGGGTTCAACCTAGATGGATAATATTTGTGACAAAGATAGTAAGCCGCTCTCACCGTAGAATTATAGAATCCTGACAGTGCAGAAGGAGGCCATTTGGCCCATTGAGTCTCTGAAATAGCACCCTACATAGGCCCACTCCTCGGTAAACCTGTAACCCCTTCTAACATTTCAGCACTAAGGGACAATTTACCATGCGCATTTTCTTTGAACTGTGGGAGGAAACTGGAGCACCCAGAGGAAACCCACCCAGACATGGGGAGAAAGTGCAAACTCCACACAGTCACCTAAGGCCAGAATTGAACCCAGGTCCCTGGCGCTCTGAGGCAGCAGTGCTAACCACAGTGCCACCATGCCACCCCATCTTTGTTTTGCATCCAAAGAAAAAAATCTCTTCTGAGACTATTATTTTCAAGTACAACAGCTGGGAAACTTAAAACAAAGAACAAGGAACAATATAGCACATGAACAGGCCCTTTGGCCCTCAAAGCCTCTCCCAATCATTATACCAACCTTGGCCAAAACCCTCAGCACTTCCTTGTGCCATATCCTTCTATACCCATCCTATCCATGTGTTTGTCAAGATGCTTTTTGAACGCCATTAATATATCTACTTCCACAACCTTTCCTAGCAACGCCTTTCAGGCACTCAACCACCCTCTGCATAAAAATCCTGCCTTGCACATCCCCTTTAAACTTTGCCCTAAAGACCTTAAAGCTATGCCCCCTGGTGACTGCCCCCTCCACCCTGTGAAAGAGTGCCTGCCCATCTACTCTATCCATGCCCCTCATAATCTGGTAGACCTTTATCAGGTCACCCCAACCTCCATCATTCTAATGAAAACAGTCCAAATCTATTCAGCCTCTCCGCATAGCTAACACTCCCCAGATCAGGCAACATCCTGATAAACCTCCTCTGCATCCTCTCCAAAGCCTCCACATCCTTCTGGCAATGTGGCGGCCAGAATTGCGCACAATAGTGCAGCCTTACCAAGGTTCTATACAACTGTAGCATGACTTGCCAGTTTTTGTACTCAATACCCCGTCCAATGAAGGCAAGCATTCCATATGCTTTCTTGACTACTTTGTCCAATTGTGTTGCCTCTTTCAAAGATCTGTGGAACTGCACACCCAGATCTCTCTGCCTTTCTATTTTCCAGTATTTTTCCAATTATGGCATAAAGCAGTGAACTATTAAGCATCTTTATGAGGTATTTTTTGCTTGTTTATGGAAATCTAAGTTTATTGAAGCCTTGAAACGTACATTAGATGATTCGAGATGAGAACTGACAACAGGAACGGGTTTGAAGGGGATGGGTGAGCAAGGAAAGCTGAGAAGCAAGTGACACAGGAAGCTAATGGTCTGAAAAAGGCCATGGGCATTTTAGTCTGACTCCCCCCTCAAGCCTGGCCTCCCCCAATTAAAGTCTGGGTTTGGCCACACCGAGGCAGACCATCTGGGTGCCACAATCTTTTTCCTTAGAACTGCCTTCCCTAATTTTGGATCCCACAATCCTTTTCCAGAGTTCACAAATCCCTGGCTGTATTTTGAGGGATTACAGACCTCAGTGCCATAAGAAAATCTACCAGACCCCAGGACATCCCTCCTCATTGTTCCCAGATCTAGAATACAAGATTCCAATTATCTGTCTCAATGGTCCCAGAACTTTTCTATGCAGTGATCTGAGACATCAGTGTCACCCTCACAACCTTCCCAATCCCAAAGGCCTCTCTTAGTATTGCTGTTGCTCATCCCATTTTGCAATGCTCCTCAAATTCCTGCCCTCATGCTGATAAATCAATGTTGTAAGAGTCTTTCCTGTTTATTTCCTTTGTTCCCATTTATTTTATTATTTTGATCCGTGGATCCATTATCAGGATGTGACTTTATGCAGGATATTCAAAGTTGAAACAGCCTGCTCAGCAGGACACTGTGTTCCCAGGCTTTGTGGGCGAGATTCTCCGGACTCACGACGGTTCGGAGAATAGCGGGCGTCGGAAATTTTTATGGCGACGCTGTTCCGACGCCCTCCCGCTATTCTCCGAACCCCGCAAAATGTCGGAGTCGCCATTCCCGACAAACGCCTCCTTCCCGCCCCTGACACGACCAGAATCGCAACTGATAGCCCCCCCGCTATTCACCGGCCCGGATGGGCCGAAGTCCCGACGTCATGGCGCCCTGTTTGCACGTCGTGAAACACACCTGCTTTTTAAATTCGTCAACCAGTCGGCCTGGCTGACGACTGCTTGGAGGAGGTCAGGGCACCACTCAGCGCACCGCTCAGCGCACCGCTCAGCGCACCGCTCGAGTCTGGCCACAACGGGGAAGGCATCCCTGAGAACGGGAGGGGGTCCAGAGCGGGGGGAGTGTGGGGCGACGGGCGAGGCAGTGGGGGAGACGGGGGAGGCAGTGGGGGAGACGGGGGAGGCAGTGGGGGAGACGGGGGAGGCAGTGGGGGGCGACGGGGGAGGCAGTGGGGGGCGACGGGGGAGGCAGTGGGGGGCAACGGGGGAGGCAGTGGGGGGCAACGGGGGAGGCAGTGGGGGGGCGACGGGGAGAGGCAGTGGGGGGCGACGGAGGGGGGGGGGGGGTTAGGTAGAGAGTAACAAAATGTCTGCCAGCATGCCATGGTGTGCAGGTCACGAGGACACGACCGCTGGTTCCCCTGTGGCTTCCGGACACAGGCCACTGACGCACCCGTGAGGAGGCCATAGTTTACTGGCCGTTGGATGCAGAAAGTGACCAGGGGTTAGGCTGACCGCGTGTCAGCAGCGCAACCAGGCCACCGGGACACACTGGTATCCCATGGCTGGCGGCTGCCGAGGTGTCGACTAACCTCCGTCTAACATGTCCCGTTTCTCTGCCTCCCCACCACCCTTCTGTAGGTTAGCACGATGTATGGGAACAGAACGGCGATGTTCTGCGCAGTGGTTGGGGCCGCTCTACTGGATTTGGAGATGCAGCAGCATCCACACCCACAACCCGCAGTGGCTGCAGGGCCAGCTGCAGCAGCAGAGGGAAGGGCCGAGGAGTTGCCAGTCGTCGAGCAGCATTGGGGGGGGGGGGGGGGGGGGGGGGGGGGGGGGGGGGGGGGGAGGAGGAGGAGGAGGAAGAGGAAGAGGAGAGAGTGAGGGTGCAGCCACGGCGCCAGAGGCGACGACCAAAGCCGAGGGTGTACCGTGTCCGGGTCTCTTTCCTAACAATGCCGGACATCACCTGCAGGAGAAGACTCCGGCTGAGTAGGCAGACGGTGATACATATCTGCCAACTCCTGTCGCACCTCGCCCCACGTGGAACGAGGGGAGGACACGCGATCCCGGTTGCCTTCAAGGTGACGGTCGCTCTGAACTTCTATGCTACCGGCTCCTTCCAGTCTCTGAGCGGGGACGTCTCCGGGATCTCCCAGTCATCGGTGCACAGGTGCATCCGGGATGTGACCGACGCCCTCTATGCCATCGCGGACCGCTACATCACCTTTCCCGAGGACCAAGCAAGTCAAGACTCACGAGCTCGTGGATTTGCCAGTGTGGCCGGGATACCGAGGGTTCAGGGGTCAATCGACTGTGTTCACGTCCCCATGCGCCCGCCTGCTGTGGACAAGGAAGTGTTCACAAACAGGAGGGGGACATACTCCATTAATGTCCAGGTGGTATGCGACCCCCACATGAGGTTCATGAACGTCTGTGCAAGGTTCCCAGGGAGTGTACATGACTCCTACATACTAGCGCAGTCGTTCATCCCTGCGATGTTTGAGGGACGTCCCCCCCCGGCTGAGGGGCTGGTTGCTAGGCGACAGGGGTTATCCGCTGAGGTCTTGGCTGATGACGCCTATACGGAGGCCTCAGACCAATGCGGAAACACGATACAACGAGGCCCATGCAGCAACCAGGGGTGTGGTGGAGCGCTGCCTTGGCCTCCTGAAGATGAGATTCAGGTGCCTGGACCGCTCCGGAAGGGCCCTGCAGTACCAGGCCGACAGGGTCGCTCGCATTGTAGTGGTCTGCTGTGCGCTGCACAACATCGCGATGCAGAGGGGAGATGACCTGCTGCAGGAGGCGGAGGTAGAAGCTAGTGGCTGTGGTGCCAGCACAGAGGAGGAGGAGGAGGAGGAGGAGGAGGAGGAGGCGAGGGAGGAGGAGGAGGAGGAGGAGGCTGGCGGAGTGGCGGGCGCAGAACGCAGACACGACCCAGGTGCTGGTGATGTCCAGGAGGCGGCACGACGGACCCGGCAAGGACGGCGGGCGCGCGACGCCCTGGTGGCAGCACGGTTCACGCATCGTATGTGACGTCCCCGATGAACACCAAACCACCACCTGCATCGCTAGTCATAGAACATAGAACATAGAACAGTACAGCACAGAACAGGCCCTTCGGCCCTCAATGTTGTGCCGAGCAATGATCACCCCACTTAAACCCACATACCCGTAACCCAACAATCCCCCCATTAACCTTACACTACGGGCAATTTAGCATGGCCAATCCACCTAACCCACACATCTTTGGACTGTGGGAGGAAACCGGAGCACCCGGAGGAAACCCACGCACACACGGGGAGGACGTGCAGACTCCACACAGACAGTGACCCAGCCGGGAATCGAACCTGGGACCCTGGAGCTGTGAAGCATTGATGCTAACCACCATGCTACCGTGAGGCATGCAGAGGGTCACCACACAACTGCCACCACCACAACCCCCCCCCCCTCCCCTCAGTGTACACTGCTCCACTTCGACATGATGCTTATCACTGGGTACAGACGGAATGGCACAACATTGATGGCTGTGTCAGCGGGTATGATCAGTGCCATGTGGAATGATGACAGCCCGCTCTGCGAAGAGCTGTGAGCTCAGAATCGTTAGAGAGAGTCTGACCCATGGCAATAGCTGAACCATCCACCTTGGTGGCCGCTGAGTTTGTCACTGACACTCCATCACGTGCCCGCGTGGGCTAGCTGTGGGAGGGGGTAGGGGCAGGGACTGCACACCCGGCACCGAGGTTTCACCACCCGTCACCCCCAGCGACACTCGGTCACCATCACAATTCCTGTGGCTGTGGAACAATCACACGGTATTACAAGTAAGGTGGAACAGTGCGTTTAATATTAACAATTATTTACAGGTGCCCTAGCCCCTACAACTAAACTGTGCCCTTCACCCGTGCCAACTTACTCAGTGTCTATCTTAGTTGTCTTACGGGCCCTACCACTATGTCTAAGTGACTCCCCAGATGATACAGCAGGAGTGGAGGAGGATTGCTGCGAATCGCCCCCCTCGACTCATTTCTCCTTGGCTAAGCTTTTCCTGGGGCGACCAGGCCTTGATGGGCCAGGCTGCTCTGCGGGCGTCTCGGGTGACATTGTGCCACCCTGCTCTGCCTGCTGCCCACCCGATGCACCAGGGATGGGACGGGGGGAGGCCGAGAATTCCGGGACGTCCCGTGATGGAGTTAATGGGACGGGCCCCGAAACCTCCTCCTCCCTCGGGGAGCCCGGTGGCCCCTGGGCCTCACTTTGGGACAGAGGTGCGAGTGGGGAGGTGCCCCGTCGCACCACCGACACCTGGCGCTGCCAGTCCTGGAGGCCTGCAACGGTATCCACCAGGATCCGAAGGTTTGCAGAGACGGAGTCCAGGGAGTTAAACATTCCCACCAGGGACTGTGCGACCTCAACCTGTGTGTGCACGACGCCATCCAGCACATGTGTCAGGCGGTTGATGGTCTCCGCGACCGACTGCTGCGAGTGTGCTATCGACTGCTGCGACAGTGCTATCGACTGCTGCGACTGTGCCATGGCGTGCTGGGACTGGGCCATGACCTGCTGAGACTGGGCCATGACCTGCTGAGACTCGGCCATGGCCCGCAGGGCGCCGGCAATGTCGTTTTGGCTCTGGCACATTGCTGCCTGTGAGAGGGCAACCCTGTCCAGGGCCGAGGATGACGCGTGCACATTAACCCCAACGTCTTGCATAACCTGACCCATTGCCTCCACCGCGGATGCCACCCGTGCGGTGTCGGACTGGGTCTCTGCCATGAGCGGCACCACTCCCTGCTCTTGGACGCGGTTCGACTCCTCTAACAGCGTCTGCAGAGCCAGGAAGGCAGCCCTCCTCCCGCCATTGTTTCCCTGGGTTTCCTGAGGCATCGGCTGTGCGGGTGGGTTGATAAACTCCAGGAACTCAGAAAACGTCTGGGAGCCAGCTGCATCCTGGGCCTGGTCTGGCCTCCGCGAGTCCGGGCCCTCTGTTGCTCCGACCTCCACCTGCTGTACCTGCTCAGCTGTGATGTGCCAACCAGACAGTGCCCCAGGAGACTCATCACTAAATAGGCCCGCCGGGGTGTGTGTCTCTGGGATGATGGATGTGGTGGGAGAAAGCAGTGCCGCAAGCCCGACGCTCTCAATGTTTAGGGCCTCCTCCAGGGTGTGGGGCTGCTCAGCGACAGGAGGGTTGTCCCTGGCCATTTCTGGTGGTGGTGGTGGTGGACTTCGAACCCTCTGTGCGTCCTGGTCCGCAGATTGGGTTGGGGTGGATAGGGCTGCCCGCTGATCGGGCACCCTCTGTTGTGAGGCCCCGGGTGAGGTGGCGGCAGATTCCTGTGTCCGTCTGGAGGCAGACGGCCCTGGTCATTCGGCATTACGTCCTAGGGAAGAGAATGAGACGGGTTATTTCGATTTGCTCGGCAGGCCGCTGGACGGTCCCAGTGGGCAGGGTTTGTGAAGGGACAGAGGATGGGGGAGGTGTCCCAGTGGGCAGGGTGTGTGAAGGGACAGAGGATGGGGGAGGTGTCCCAGTGGGCAGGGTGTGTGAAGGGACAGAGGATGGGGGAGGTGTCCCAGTGGGCAGGGTGTGTGAAGGGACAGAGGATGGGGGAGGTGTCCCAGTGGGCAGGGTGTGTGAAGGGACAGAGGATGGGGGAGGTGTCCCAGTGGGCAGGGTGTGTGAAGGGACAGAGGATGGGGAGGTGTCCCAGTGGGCAGGGTGTGTGAAGGGACAGAGGATGGGGGAGGTGTCCCAGTGGGCAGGGTGTGTGAAGGGACAGAGGATGGGGAGGGGTGAGTGTTTGTCAGGGAGGGTTGTCTCACTTGCTGCAGTTCCGCCAACCTCGCATTGCGCGATATCGCGGGTGACAGACCCCCCAACAAGGTCCAGGGCCCTCTGTTCAAAGGTGCTGAGGGGGTGCAGGTTGGGCGAACCCCCTCCAGTCTTGTGCCGCTCACGGTGGTTATGAGCGGCCTTGGCCTGTTGGGGGAGGGAACATAGGTAGATCATTACAAAACGGTAGGTATCAGCAGTCCGTTCAGATACTGGCACAGTTTGGGGGGGGCAAGTTGTCATAAGACGATTGCATCTCTCCTCGGGGCCAGAGCGCTGGGTCTGCGACAACTTTGTGAACCATCCTCAAATAACTCTGCCCCAATCCCTCTCCCCCCCCCCCTCCCGTGCCGGGGGGGGGGGGGGGGGGGGGGGTGTGCTTAAGTTAAGGGGGAGGGATGGTTGTGACTAGGGGGCACCCTCATGGCACTTACCCTGGCAGGCCTGGTGAGGTCGTGTAGCTTCTTCCTACATTGCTCAGCTGAGCGAGGGGTCTGCCCCACAGCACTGACGGCAGCAGCCACGTCACGCCAGGCCTGGCGTACCGCGCTGGCTGGTTGGCGATGCCCTCTCCGCGGGCGGATGATGCCCCTCCTATGCTCCACGGCATCGAGCAGCGCCTCGACGTCAGCATCTACAAAGCGAGGAGCAGCTCTCCTCGGCTCCGACATCCTGCCCGACAGATTCTGTGGTCGCCCGCGCCTTTTTACGGCGTCGGGCGGCGTCACGTGGGCGTGATCGTGTCGTCGTCGCGTTCCATCGTCATCACGCACGTAATTGACGCGGCCGCGCTACTAGCCCATTTCCAGGAAGTGAATCCGTCGGGAAATGAAGCCTTCGCGACCGTCGTAAAACGCTCCCGATTTTTACGACGGTTTTACGACTTTCCGCGGGTGCGGAGAATTTCGCCTGTGTTTTGGAATAGAGAAGCTAGACTCCTTGGCAACCAGTGGACCATTGGAACCAGGTTTGGAGGGTGTTGTTTGATTGGTTAACTGGCAACTGGTGAATTGGCCAGGGACAGTGTTCTGACAATAGTCAGCGATTGGTTCCTGCATGATGCTTTTTGAGAGAACTTGGAAGAAGTGTTTAGACCTTGGAAGGAGAACTCTCTCTCTCTCCTGCTTGCTGAAGTATAAGAACTGTTCTATTATCCTGAAAGCAGTGAGTGCCTGGCATATCCTTTGCTGTGAACCTGAAATGATCCTGAATCTGCAGAGACAACCTTTCCATCTCAAGCCTAGATGGAAGAAGCCCCAAAACAAAAACCTGAACTTCAGAAAGACATCGATGAACTGGAATGACTTCCAGTCATAGATGCTTATCCTTTTATTTTTATTAATATTTTATTTCCGTTTCGACCACCCTTTCCCTTCTGTGTTGTTTGTCTGTGTGTCTGTGTGTGTCTGTGTCTCGACAGTGGGGCGAGTTCGGAATGGGAGATTGAAAAAGGGGTAGTCGATAGGCAGTTACATTTTTTGTCCATTTAATTCTAATACTGTACATAATAAAAGATTTTCTGTGCTGTACAGTTATAAAGGTGGGGGGGGGGGGGGTTTGTTGGGTTACGGGTATAGGGTAGATACGTGGGGTTGAGTAGGGTGATCATTGCTCGGCACAACATCGAGGGCCAAAGGGCCTGTTTGTGCTGTACTGTTCTATGTTCTATGTTAAACCTCGTAACTAGTTTATTGGGCTCAAACAAAGACCGTGTGTATTTTAAATACAATCTAATTTCACCTGTGTTGTGGCTCTGGGTCAAGTGGGGCTGGAATTGACCACACACTGGCCTAGGGGCATCATCACAATGTTCCCAGTAATAATACTTGGGCCTTATAAACCTTCTTATTCACTGTGATGTCAGGAAAATTATCATATCTTCACACTCAGGTTCAGCATTCATATTGTTCAAATAAAGAGAAATAACTTTTATTCACCTTGTATTTCGATTGGTTACTATAGTTTAAGGAATTCTGCAGAAAGATCCTGGCTACAAAATACATATTTCACCTAGATAATAATTTATCTTTGTAAAAATGCAACCATTATGGGACTGCAGAAGTTTGGCATTCAGCCATTTTGGAATCAGTAATCCTGAGGTGGGAACTACCTTGATCTCAAGATAGCAGTGCTGAGAATTTCTTTTATCATTTGCCCTTGACTTCCTAAATATTTCATGTTTATTTTTCCTCATTTGTGTCTGAAAGCTTTGAATCGTGACAATTATGAATGAATGTATAATACAATGCCATATTAGGAACATGTGGAGCCATATTCCTTGCAAATTTAATGATTTTTCTTTGGTAATGCCAATTGTTTCATCTTCCATCATTAGTTAAATATGATTCGGCCAAAAAATAGAAAGAACAAATGTGATTAAATTTTGTTTTGTGTTTTGTCATGATTCAGAATGTTTGATGTTAGTACAGAACAATTCCAAACTTTTAAAGACCCTGGGGGCGATTTTCCAGCCGTGTTGCGCCCGGCACAAATTCCGTCGGAAATATTCCGGGAGAGGGCTGAAACGGGATTTACACCGGGCGCCAAATAGTTTGTGGTGTCCCGAGCAGATGTAATCAGGTACATTTTGAGTGCGGTGAACCCGATGGAACTTTTACAAGAATCAACAATGGTTTCATGGTGATCATTGACCTTTTAAAATTAAATTTAATCTAATAATAATCTTTACTGTCACAAGTAGGCTTACATTAACACTGCAATGAAGTTACTTTGAAAAGCCCCTGGTGGTCATATTCCGGCTCCTGTTCGGGTACACAGAGGGAGAATTCAGAATGTCCACATTACCTTACAGCACGACTTTCGGGACTTGTGGGAGGAAACCGGAGCACCCGGAGGTGCAGACTCCGCACAGACAGTGACCCAACTCGGGAATCGGACCTGGGACCCTGGCGCTGTGACGCAACTGTGCTAACCACTGTGCTACCGTGAGTACCCAATTCATTTTTTCCAATTAAGGCACAATTTAGCGTTGCCAATCCACCTACCCTGCACATCTTTGGGTTGTAGGGATGAAACCCACGCAAAAACGGGGAGAATTTGCAAACTCCACACGGACAGTGGCCCAGGGATGGGACTGAACCTGGGACTTTGGCGTCGTGAGGCAGCAGTGCTAACCACTGCACCACCATGCTGTCCCATCATTAGACTTTTAATTCCAGATTTTTATTGAATTGAAATTTCACCATCTGCCGTGGTGGGATTCGAACCCTGGTTCCCAGAGAATTATCCTGGGTCTCTGGATTACAAGACCAGTGACAATACTACGATGCCACTGCCTCCCCATGGGGGATGGGTGGTGCATGAGGTGACATATGTTGGCATGAATGGGGCATGGGGCGTGTCTGGGGAGGGAATGCAATGAAGGGTAAAGTTTGAGGGGTTCTTAATGTTTTCAGCATTTTTAAAATCGTTAACCCAGCCCACCTCCACACCTGACAGCCTCTGCGCTCATTCTGAGGACAGATGATCCGACTTCTAATCCGGCCTGATGCCTTGCCCCCAAGAATGAAACCTGGAACTGCAGGCAGCTATTTTTAATGGTCAATTCCACAGCACCAGAAATTCCCCCATCTCTGCGCACCTCACCCAGGAGCGAAAATCTGAGAATCGCAAGGTTGAAATACCACAAACAACCTTTACAAAAATGTTACATTAAATTTTGCGAAATTTTTATCATAATGCAGAAATTTGAGGTTCGACTAATAGAGGATTAATTTTTCAGGGCTGGAGTTGTTTTACAGCAGTAGTGATGACTTATTACACTGTGAAAAACTCAGTTTTGTCTCATTAAGGGGGAGTACCTTTTTTTGGGGATATTCTTAAAGCAGTATTACGGTGAAAAAAGAGAATCTCTCAGCCATTTAAGCAACTTCTAAAGATTACTGTATGTAGGTTCAGCAAAGGTAAACCCTATGGGGGTTCAGGAACCAGTGACTGCAGCTTTAGGATCTTCATTATTAGCTCAGCATGTGCAGGTGCCAGAGGTTTCTGTCAATTCTAACCCTCTGAAATGACAGAAAACTCTATCAGTTTTACAGTCATTACATCTGCAATATCTGGGCCTTCATGGCTGATTTATAATTTTCTTATTTATTTTACTTGACCATGCCCAATTTCTATCTGCTCTCCTCATGGCTCACGACTTTTGAGGCAGCTAGCGTGTTTTGAGGTCTATTAAAATGAGGATGACTGTAATCGTAATCATATCCAGCAAAGTGTTTCATCTCATCTTGTGGTACCAATCATGCAAAGTGAAGCGTCCCACCATCACTTCACTTCCCAAAGCAACAAATTATCGGTGCTTGGTAGGCAAAGGAGAAGATGAGAGAACCTTCACAGTTTAGTTTTGGCAAATATCAGGGCAAGTCACAAAACATTACAAGGATTTGATAAAGCAATGAAAACTCTACCCGAGCAAGTGTGCAAGAGGAGGGAGCTATTATTCATGAGCCGATTGTTATTACGTGGCGAGATGAGTGGGTCAGGTGCTTTGTAGGAAGCGACAGAATATATTCAGGCCAATAGCATTGTTCAGCAGATCAGCTTTAATCTTGCCAAAGGTTTAAAGGCACCACCAGTGATTCACATTAATGAACCCCACCCTAACGCAAGGTATTAAATATCCATGACATGAACATTTTTTGTTGGAGGCCAATCATATCAGTCCCAGGACTTTACAAACACACACCAGGAGCAGGAATAGTCTATTCAGCCCCTCCAGTCTTCTCTGCCATTTGATCAGATTATGGCTGATCTGACCGTGACCTTTACTTTTCTGTTGACCCACTATAGCCTTTCACTCCCTTGTCAGTCAAGAATCTTCCAACTCAGTCTTAAAAACATTTATTGACCGAGCCTCCACTGCTCCCTGGGGAAAAGAATTCCACAGACTCACGACCCTCAGGGAGAAAATAATCTCTGCATTAAATGGGAGACTCCTTGGGCCAGATTCTCAGATTCTGAGGCTACGTGCGGGGGATCCGTGGCATTTTACATGGAAAAAAAAATCAGTGACGCCCCCTCACCGATGCTGCGGAGGTTCACTCAACTGATTCCTGGGATGAAGGTTGATCTTATGCGGAAAGGTCACAGGTTGGGCCGGCATACACTGGAGCTAAAAAGGAGAGGTGGTCTTATTGAAATGTAAGATGCTGAGGGAACTTGACAGGTTGGATACTGAATGAATGTTTATCCATGTTGGAGAGAAACGTGTCTGGATTGTCCGTTCCTGAGTCTCAGTGTTGACGCCGGGGCAGGATTTGTGGACTTGCATGACAGCAAATCAGGACCGATTCAGCGACTGTTGAGGGGCTAGCACCAGTGCCATGTGAAACACAATCAATGCCAATGAGAAATGGTGCGGGATTCGTCAGTTTTGTGATTGACACTCAGGAGGCCGACAAGCTGCAGCCACATATACACACTTCACTCCCCACACACACCATCCCAGCCAACAAGATGGCAGCAAGACGCACGGCACCAGGATTCACAGATGCCGAGCTCAAGGCCCTCCTGGATGCGGTGGAGGAGAGCCAGACCACTCTGTACTCCGGCCTGGGGAGGAGTCTGCCAGCTGCCGCCGTTCGCCGTGCCTGGCCTGGGCGCAGGTGGCAGAGGCAGTGAGCGCCACCAGCAACACCACCCAGACTGGCCTGCAGTGCAGGAAGAAACTGCACGACCTCCTCAGGGCGGCCAAGGTGAGTGGGAAACACTGTGCCCGCATCCCACATACCCCTAACCCCAAACTCCCCCCCACTTGAACGATATCTGAACCCCCATGCTGCACCACATGCCAGCACCCATACCAGCCACCCTGGCTGGGCGCCCTGGCCACTGAGGCCACTGGGCTGCATGTGTCGGACTGACTGGTGCTGTTGCTTTCTGTTCCCCTCCCCCATGTGAAGGCCGCCCACAGCACCGGGAGTGGCAGAAAACTGAAGGGGGACCACCAAACGTGCGGCCGCCCTTCACTGTGGCTGAGCAGAGGGCCCTGGACGTGGACAGCAGGCCAGAGGAAAGGGAAGTCGCCAGGGTGGAGATCGGCCACGGGTGAGGAAGTGAGACCCTACTAAGTCGCGACTACCCATGCCATCTGTGTCATACCTCCCCCAACAACACCCCACACCACCCTCACCCCCACACCCTCCTTATCCCCACACCACCCTCACAATCACCCTCATCCTCACCCCCACACCATACCACTCTCACCCCTATACCATCCTCACCCCCACACCACACTGACCACACTTCTCCGTTTCTGAGACAGGGCGATATTCTCCGATTCCCGCATCGATTTCGCAATTGCAATCAGACGGAGAATCCCTTTTTAAAAAAAATATCTTTATTTTACCCCCTTTTTCACATTTTCTCCCAAATTTGCACCCATCAACAATAAACAATAAGCAGTAATGAATATAATGTCAATCCCCATATCAATAACAACAATCCTATCCTCCCAGCAAACCCCTAAACATTAGCTTGCATGTTTACATAAATAAATAACAAAAAAGAATCAGGAATCACCCATAGTCACCATTAACACATACAGTCCCCCTCCCCCCAACCCGCCCAACTGCACACCCACGTGTTCGATGTTTTCCAATTCTTGAAAGTGCATAATGAACAACGCCTATGAATTGTGGAACCCCTCCATCCTTCCCCTCAGTTCAAACGTAACCTTCTCAAGAGTCAAGAATTCCAACAACCCCCCCCCTCCCCCCTCCACCCCCCCCCCCCCCCCCGGCCAGGGCAGAGGGTGGAGAGGTTGCTCTCCATCCCAACAGGATCTGCCTTCAGGCGATCAACAAGGCAAAGGCTACAACATCTGCCTCCGCACCCATTTCCAATCCTGGCTGGTCCGAAACCCCAAGTATGGCCTCCCGAAGGCCCAGGTTCAGTTTCACGTGCACCACTTTAGAGATTACACAGCTTCTTCCCTACTGCCATCAGACTTTTGAATGGACCTACCTCGTATTAAGTTAATCTTTTCTCTACACCTTGCTATAACTGTAACATTATATTCTGCAGTTTCTCTTTCCCTCCTTATGTACGGTATGCATTGTTTGTACAGCATGCAAGAAACAATACTTTTCACTGTATACTAATACATGTGACAATAATAAATCAAATCAAATCAAATCAAGATTACCCAAAAACCTCCTTCGAGTAATCCTCCAGCTTTGGACAGGACCAAAATATTTGAACGTGATTTGCCCCCCCCCCCCCCCCCCGCAACGTTCACACATCTTCTATCTCCTCAAAGAGCCGGCTGAAGGAGTTCCTCAGGACCATGTCTTAGACCCCACTGTTCAACTTTTTCTACTCTTTCTGCAGGAACATGATGGCATAACAAGAGGGAGAGTAGTTGTGGGAACCCATCAGCCTCAGTCCTATCATCGAGTCATGAAATTATCCAAACACAGAGGGAGACCATTTATCCCATCATGCCACACCCTGCTCTTTCAAAGAGTTATCCAGTTGATCCCAGTCCCCTGCTCTCTCCCCAGAGCCCCACAATATGGGCAGGATTCTCTGTTTGAGGGGCTAAGTTCTGATGCAGGGACTGCATCGCGAGAGTTCTACATTGACAAAAGTGGTGCCGGTCCTGGAGCAATCCAGGACATGTTAATGGGACAGCACCAGAGCCACGTGGAACTAGTGCAACTCCAACCAACGGCGGTGTCTGATTCACCGGGTTCGGAATTGCCACTGAAGAGCCTGACAATCTGGTTTAGCTCACTCAGCTAAATCGCTGGCTTTTAAAGCAGATCAAGCAGGCCAGCAGCACGGTTCGATTCCCGTACCAGCCTCCCCGGACAGGCGCCGGAATGTGGCGACTAGGGGCTTTTCACAGTAACTTCATTGAAGCCTACTCGTGACAATAAGCGATTTTCATTCATTTCATTTCAGCTGCTTATAAGCACGCCGCTCCCCACACACACTCATTCCAGCCAAGATGATGCCCACCCCGAAGAGCGGCCCCGAGATTCGCAGATGTGGAGCTGGAGTCATTGTTGGATGATGTGAAAGAACAGGCAGGACACCCTTTTCCCCGGGGTGGGAAGGAAGTGGCTACTACCAGGCCTAAGTGCAGGTGGCAAAGGCCATGAGTGCCGTAGGCCCCACCGTCAGGACCGGACAGCAGTGTAGGAAGAGGCTGCACAACTTCCTCAGGGTGGCCCAGGTGGGTCACCACCTCCGTGCCCCTGACACCACCCCGTCCCACAACCCCACACCCATAACCCTCCCCCACTTTGTGGCCCCCACAAAATGGATGGCAGGCAGTGGTGGGTAAGGGTTAGTAACCCCCCAGGTCAGCCAGAGTGAGCCACCTCCACTACGGTGCCACTGACACCAACACACGTTCCATACACCCGTAGCCCCAAACCCCTTTAGGGGGCGATCAAATCCCACCCAAACACGCCCCATGGCCGGATACCCTGCATATACAGGCCACCAGTAGATGTTCCCCTGTATTGCCTGCATCCGAGTGTCTCACACTGTGCATTGCCTGTCCTCCCTCCCCAACCCCAGGAGAAGGCAGCCTACAATCACAGGGAGAGAGAAGACTGGAAGGGGCCCATCGGACTTACGGCTCTCACCGCTGCATTGGAGCTGGTCGGTGGGCCCAGAGAGCGGGCTGTCACTGAGGCGGAGTTCGGCATTGGGAAGCAAGTGGACCTCCGATGGATTTTGGTGTCCCTATAGCATGTGTGGCATCCACCCCACCCCACCACCCCTCAACAGCCTCACCACCCCCCACACATCACCACCCCAACTCACCCACACCCCCGCCCCATGGAATGCACGGAATGCATTCACGCCGCTGTCGAGGCACGGGAGCATGGCCTTCCATGCGGTGCGTGGCAACGGCCTCTATGTTTGGCTGACACGCGATTCTCCGCCCGATTATGCCCCCCAATTCCGGCCTTGCTAAATGGAGATTCACGCCCTATGTTTCTCTGTCAAATGTTTAAAATATTTTCACAAAAGTCTGAGGGCAGAGCGACTGCTAGAGTTATAATCTTTGCAGATCATGGGCGAAATTCTCCGACCCCACGCAGGGTTGGAGAATCGGCCGGCGGCGGCGTTATTCCCGCTCCCGCCGGGTTTTTTATTCTCCGAGCGGCCAAAAACCGGCGTTGTGCAAATCCCGCCGGCAGCCTCTGAAAACAGCTGGCGCCAGCGGGATGTCATTGATTTTTTACTATCAACAAATCTCTGGCCCGGATGGGCCGAAGTCCCGCCGACGTGGCCATGGGTCACGTCGGCGAAAAACAGAGTAGCTTTAAAACGGCGTCAACCATTGATGATGGTTGACGCCGTTCAGTGACCTCGGGCGAGTGCGGGGGGGAGGGGGGGGGGGGTTGCGGCGTTTGGGGGGGGGTTGCGGCGTTTGGGGGGGGGGTTGCGGCGTTTTGGGGGGTGCGGCGTTGGGGGGGTACCGGCTTTGAGGGGGGGGTTGCGGCATTGGAGGGGGGTAGGGGTGGTGGGGAGGGGGGTAGGGGTGGTGGGGAGGGGGAGGGGGGTAGGGGTGGTGGGGAGGGGGAGGGGGGTAGGGGTGGTGGGGGTGGTGGGGAGGGGGGTAGGGGCGTTGGATGGGGTAGGGGTGGTGAGGGGAGGGGGTGGTGAGGGGGGTAGGGGCATTGGGGGGGGTAGGGGTGATGAGGGGGTAGGGGTGGTGAGGGGGGTAGGGGCGTTGGAGGGGATAGGGGTGGTGAGGGGGGAGGTTGGGATGGGGGCAGCGGCGTGCGGGGGGGCAACGGTGCATTGGCCCCGGCCATCCGTCGCCCCCCCCCCTCTGCACGCCACTGCCCCCTACCCCAACCCCCCCCTCACCACCCCTACCCACCTCCAACGCTCCTACCCCCCCTCACCACCCCTACCCCCTCCAACGCCGCCCCCCCCTCTCTCAACGCCGTACCCCCCTCTCCTCTCAACGCAGGCAAACCCCCTCTCCCCTCCTCTCAACTCAACGCCGCAACCCCCCCTCTCCTCTCAACGCAGGTAATCCCCCTCCCTCCTCTCCTCTCAGCTCAACGCCACAACCCCCCCTCCTCTCCTCTCCTCTCCTCTCAACTCAACGCTGCAACCCCCCCTCTCCTCTCAACTCAACGCCACAACCCCCCCTCTCCTCTCAACTCAACGCCGCAACACCCCCCTCCCTCCCTCTCCCCCTCCCTTTCCCCCTCCCTCTCCTTCTCCCCCTCCCTCCCTCTCCCCCTCCCTCCCTCTCTCCCTCCCTCCCTCTCTCCCTCCCTCCCTCTCCCTCCCCCTCTCCCCCCTCCCTCCCTCTCCCCCTCCCTCCCTCTCCCCCTCTCTCAACGCCGCAAACCCCCCTCCTCCTCTCCTCTCAACGCCGCAACCGCCCCGCCTCTCCTCTCAACGCTGCAACCCCCCTCCCTCCCTCTCTCCCCCCCCTCTCAACTCAATGCCGCAACCCCCCTCCCTCTCTCCCGCCCTCCCTCTCCCTCTCTCCCTCCCTCTCTCCCTCCCTCCCTCCCTCCCTCTCCCCCTCTCTCTCCCTCTCTCTCTCCCTCCCTCTCCCCCTCTCCTCTCAACTCCGCAACCCCCCCCCCCACAAACGCCGGGTCTCTCTCTCCTCCTCCCCCACCCCCCAACGCTGGGGTCTCTCTCTTCTCCCCCCCCCCCAACGCCGGGTCTCTCTCTTCTCCACCCCCCCCCCCCCAAACGCCGGGTCTCTCTCTTCTCCCCCCCCCCAAACGCCGGGTCTCTCTCTTCTCCCCCCCCCAAACGCCGGGTCTCTCTCTTCTCCTCCCCCACCCTCCCCCCAACGGCGGGTCTCTCTCTTCTCCCCTCCCCCCAAACGCCGGGTCTCTCTCTTCTCCACCCCCCCCAAACGCTGGGTCCCTCTCTTCTCCCCCCCCAAACGCCGGGTCCCTCTCTTCTCCCCCCCCCAAACGCCGGGTCCCTCTCTTCTTCCCCCCCCAAACGCCGGGTCCCTCTCTTCTTCTCCCCCCCCCAAACGCCGGGTCTATCTTTCTCCTCCCCCCCCCAACGGCCGGGTCTCTCTTTCTCCTCTCCCCCCCCCAATGGCCGGGTCTCTCTTTCTCCTCCCCCCCCCCCCAAACGCCGGGTCAGTCCGCTGCTGGCCCTTTCGGGAACGGAGATTACTGGCTTAAAAGAAGGCCCCGACGCCGGAGTCATCCGCATCGCTTTTTCCCGCCGGAAATGGGCGTCACGTCAGTCTGCGGAGAATTTCGCCCCATGTCTGTATTGTGGCCAGGGCCACACAGAATGACATTTGTGCATTCAAAGATAGCATGCACTTTGGGAAATCCAGGACTCTCACCTACTCTTGCCAAATGTCTACGGGGTAGGAGATAAAGTAGCTTGCTTTCACAACTAATGCATCAGTCACTTGCTCAATACACCAGTTGCAGCCTGAAATGTATCTGCAGCAATAAAGTCCAGGGCTGATGTGAATTTGACAGCCACTGGCAGGACTACACTTTTCCTAAAGTCTGGTTCCAGGTCAGCTTGCAACACATACAACGACAGCCTTGTTTGCATGTGCGATTTGGAGAGTAATATTGGATAAGTAAATTCCTCCTTTCACATAAACCAGTTTGCTTTGTATCCCTCCTCCTCCTTTGCTTTGTCTGGATAGCGTGAATAAATAGGGATTCCAATAGCAACAGTCATCATTGAAACAGATAGATTCCCAACAAACAGGTTTCCCAAACGCCTGCTTAAAGGTTCCTTCAACAGGGTCGACCACGCAATAAAAAAAGCAGTAAAGTTATTTTCTTTTAAATTGCACCTGAATGTTGCTGACTCGCCCTTTCGATACCTTTTTATTGAAAAGCACAGCTTAATGAACCTGAACACTCGGCTTATACCAGGGAGCCTAAGTTGTGCACTTCCAGCAGAAAAGATGGAAATGGTGTCAACCCAGTAAATACCATTAAAATATAATAATGAAGTTTTCAACTCTTTCTGGCAGCGTTTTCATTGCACAAATGTGTGCTATTTCCAAAATGATCAGAGTATCCGTATCACCATTCACCACACTTTATTTACTCTATTATACTGTGGGCGTGTTTGCTTGTCTATGGAACAGAAGACACAAAATTGATACCATTTTAAGCTAAAAATATGATTACGATACGTGGAGCATAAATTTTGTACTCTGCATTGTTAGTGATTCAGCATTCTCTTTAACACAATGTAATGTTCTCTCGTGTGTCTAACAAGCTGGCATGTTGTGTTTGTGGCCTTCCTTGCTATTTTTGTGACACTTGCCGAATTATCTATCTAGTTCAATTACCCTGTTCTTCTCCATGCTCAGTAAAACCTACGTGAGACTTTACCTGACCTCTGTCCCTTGGTTCCTCTCCCACTCTTTTCACCCCGGGTAGCGTCCTGCACACCGACCCTGGGATCTCCACCTCAACAAAGTAACACCACTGAATGCCGAAACAGTAAAACTGGACGATAATATTTTCACCAAACGAAGGAATTGGCACACTAATTAGTGATCATTTCTGTTTGCAACAAGACAAACGTTTTCCATTGCAAGCCCTGTCATAAAAATTATAAAAATAACTAAGATTATTTTAGACTTAACATGATCCCCGGTATGAGCATTGATTTGTCTGATTCACAGAACTGACAAGAATGAGTCCAGCTGGTCGTAAACCACCAATCTGGGGACCACACATGTGGTCTATAAATGTAGCTATCAACAGGCTCACTTTATCATATTTTTCTAAACAATTCACATTGCATTTGACTGTAGAGGTGACAGTTTTGCACTCTCTATCCTCAGTTGTTGTTTTAGAAAGCAGTCTGGTTTCTTTTCATTGAACGCAAGTAGGCTGTCGAGGCCAAACGGTTAATAACACTAAAAAAAACCCCTCATAACTCTGGCAATCACTGTCACTATTCATAAAGCTCAGCTATCATACATACTTATAATAATTAAAAATAAAATAGAAGATAATGACTGCATGATTAATGATTCATGATTAATTACAGGAGAAAACTTCTGGATGCCACATCAGTGAATTGTATGTCATAACAATGCTGTCTTCATTCATTATAATACCTTCCATAAATTATGATGTTAGTCATTGAAAGAGTGGAGGGGAAAACAATGCTGTTAAATGGACAACCATTGCATAATTTCTATTGAGGTCATATTCATTATCGTGTTAAAAATGACAGCTGTGTCATCCATTACTAGCCATTAAAAATATTTCAATTTTCAACCGGTTAACAGGATCCCAGGTAAGTCAATGAAATGAACAGTTTCCCTGAGATTAGGCTAAAAAATATGCTTGAAATAGCCTCCCTCTTAGATGAAGGTGAGCGGTTTACTACTTTCCATACTCTGTGCCGTTGTTTCAATGCTATACCGAGATAGTTGCCCAGTGACAACCCTCTGCATTGTATACATGCTTGGGGGTTGGGGGGGGGGGGGGGGGGATAGCTTCCCCGATCAACATTTTAGTTTACTCCCTGGGTGTGTGCCAAGGATCCTGAAAAGTCCAAGGCCACCCTTAGAGGAATCCACTCTCGTTATTAGTGTAATGATGATTAATCATCAAACTGGACCATTGTGGAAGACTGTTTAACTGAGGTAACCTGCAATGGAAATCACAATGATGAAATTCAAAGCACAACTGTAATTCCTCTGATAGATATTCTTGCTGACACCATTGATACCTTAAATCCCACATACAATTGCCTTTCTTATCTAATTTCAATATGTTGGGGGATAGGGTGAAGAGAGCTATAATGAGCTATACTGCAGAGCTTTGCCATCCGCACTTCTGCCCAACAGTCTGCTCAAAGACATGTTGATTGAATGTCCAGTATCAAAGGAATGGCAGGAATTGGCATGTATCATGGAACTGTCTCTTAGAGAGACACCATATCCATCCCACTTAATCACTCTGCTCACACTTGTAAGATGTTGCATAGTGTGTTGGCCCAGCAAAGGAAGTTGATGGACAACCCCCATCTCAAGGGACACACATTAACATCTAGTCAATATGCCTGTTCCAATGCGATGGAACAGTACGACATCACGTAGTAGGCTACCACACCTCCTTCTTCCACCAGAGAATTAAGCAATTGGATGATAAAAAAGCATGCAGCATACACTTTAACAACAGGGAAACAGCAAAAGAATGTGTTACATCCGAGGTAGTTGGGAAAAGGTGTAGACCACATGTCGGACCACTTTATTGAGTGTGGAGAGACAAGAATGGCTGTGAATGTGATGGAGCAGGCACAAGTGACTGATTGTAGCCTGCCTTAGGACTCTTTCCATCTGTAATGATTAATTAGCAAGTGTGCCTGCAAGTCTTTCTGTGCCACTGGTTCTGGCCATGCCTTCTGTGTACTCTGGATAGTTCTGCAAGAAGCTGGGTTGATCTTTTGATTACTCCTTTTATATAGGATACAAAGCAACACTTACCAATAGTTCTGTTCCTTGAATGTTAGTGATTCAGGATTTACAATGCAACAAACATTTTACTATTCAGAAATAAATGAGCGGCAATAAAGACAGCCATAAAACTTGGCACAATAAATTTTGTCCATCAGAGATTATTACATTTATTTAAGTGATAAACTCTGCTGCAGGGCAGTGTATGAGATAATAAAAGTTGATTTCTACTAATCAAACAAGTAAAATAAACAACAACATTTTAATTAAAAACTAAAAATTACAGTTTTAATGCCAAGTGAGTTAATTTCTTCCAGTTCTGGTTTTGGTATTAAATACTAATTATGTTACATTGGTTGCTGTCACAAAAGTAACAATATGCAAAGAGGATGATTTTCCACTGGGCGCAAATCAGTTTGCGATCTGCCTGGGCCCTTCATGCTGGCATGATCCAGATCTCGTCCAGAAAGAGTGAGAGCCTGATGAGCATGCATTTGGATCCATTGTAATCTCATTAGCAAGATTAAATTCAGATCATCCGGCCCCACAGAATCTTCCCGCCCACCAGAGGGATGTCACGCAGGTACTAATTACTACTGGTCTTTAAAAATGGTGGATCAGGCTGGGCTGGAGGGGCCAGGTCAGGGGTTACCCCCGGGCCTCAGGATAGGAGTCACGGTGGCTCTGCGAAGCCTGCTTTCGTTCATGTTTAACACCTCTTCACAGCACACAGCACAGCTGCAGCCTGTCTGTCATAAAATCCTCTCCCAGGACAGAACAATTCTGCAGTATGTTTCTTGACGAGGCATTTCGCACCCCTTGAAATTTCACTAGGCTCTACGGTTTGACTGCTGCAGTGTGCCTGCTTTTATCCCTTTGTACTTTGCTTGCTAATATTCCATTTCACACCCCATTAACTTTAACAAGCTGCAGCGGTTTAACCAGCTGCTTCATAGAACCTATGGAGATTGTTTGTTTACACTGCATTTCATGTCCCTTTAACTTGCAAGAGCACACCTGAGGCCTGGTTCAACTCAGTTTTTTATTCTCCATAATGACAGAGCTCTGTGGCTTGCGCGAGAGGTTTTTCTTCCATCCAAGTAGTTGGCTGCAAGAGTTATTGAACGGTGACCTTCTCGTAGCCACTGTTGAATCTTTCAGGCTGAGTGCCAGAGAGCTCAGCAGAATCTCCCAGATTTTGGCTCCGAATGGCCTGGGGGATGGGGGGGGGGGGGGGGGGGGGCTCTTGATTTGGGTGGGAGCCATCAACTGAAAGGGGTTCCACTTCCTGAATCTCCAACTCGTGTGTGACAACTGCCTCAACATCATGCACGTGTGTGGACGCTACCCAGGAAGCATGCATGATCGCTCTATCGTGGGGCCCGTGGATATCCCCAGTATCTTCAAGGACTACCCCAGGCTGCCGTGATCAATTGTGGGGGACACAAACTACCCATTGAGGTCATGGCTGATGAGGAGGAACATGCCACTTCCTCGCTGAGCAGAAGGACCAGGAGGGAGCAGAGGACGAGCCCCGGAGCAGGACCTGTATGGTGGAGGACAGGTGACGGCCAGGGTGCGGCCAGCCAGGAGGGTCAGGTGATCATGATAAACATCCAGATTCTCAGATTAGGAGGCTCGGTGTCCAGCGGCTCCACAACCCACCCCCCCAAACCATTTCTCCCTCTTGCAAATCTTACCCACCCCTCCCAGCCCGCTTGCCTCCTCCCTCCAAAGGTCACTTTAACATCAAACCAGGTGATTGGCCTGGATTGGCAGTATGAATGAGTCACTTGTCAAGGCAGGAGGGTGATGATGACACACTGTGAGATCAGCTGTGATGCTCTTCAGGCTCGTCTTATGTCTGAGTTATGTCTGTCTGCTGACTGCACACTGACTCACGAGCTCATGTCTGAGTGAGGGTCGGTGGTATATATTTTTGCCCCACTGCTCCAAGTGGGGAAAGGGGCAAGGCCATTAGTTTATTAAGTGAAGAAGCAGTGATTCCAGGATGTCTGTCACTGTGGGTCTAACAGTTGGGATTGCTTGGAGAGTCTGCGAGAGTTCAGATGGGGAGATATAGCCTCTCTGTGAGATAGGAGTCAAACACAGAGGCATTGCAGCTTTGAGGTGTGCAATTCTTTCATGTGGTAAAGTTACAGTGCTACATTATCTACTGCCTTACTGACAGTTACTGACTTCATGCATGCCCACACTGTGATCCTAAAACCTCTTAATCTTACGAGGTCTAGCGATACATCTAGGTGTTACCCCAGGATGCACAGCAGTGGTGGAGGCGGCCTGCTGCTTTCAAGCATCCTGCAGCCCGAGATGTCCTTGGTGGGCATCCTCTGGAGGACCAGAACCTGGAGGCCGACCTTGGGGTGTCACTGGCGTTGCTATGTCACCCTGTTCTGCCCGCTGTCACTGCAATATGCCTGTGTCAGGAAGGTGCGATTCAGAAGGGCTGCAGAATGCCAGAGTCTCCTTGGTGAGAGAACGCAGGATGGGCTACAGCGCTTCCTCAGGGGTCTCTTGGGCCCCTGGATTACTCTATGGGATGGAGAGGCAGCTGGAGTGAGCCCCCAAACCTCTGAATCTCCTGGCGCTGCCAGTCCTGGAAGCCTGCCATTGTCTGCACCATGGTGTCGTAGCCCTCAGCAATGGTCCTCTGTGTCTGGACCAAGCTCTGGAGCCCCTCAGCCATGGTCCTCAGGAACTAAGACAATTCTTGTAATCCACCATTCAGGGCTCGTACATCCTGCCCCAGGCTTCCCACCACGGTGGCCACCCTTTCAGTGTTGGCCTGGATGCCACCCAATGACGGCAACATCTATTGCGACTGAGGGCTTTGAGACTCCTCCAATTGCATTGTAGTTGTAGGAATGTTGCTGACAGCGCTTGTGAATTTCCCGGTTCTGCCTTTGCACCTCCTCCAGCTCAGGGAGAAATCTTCTCCGAGGCATTGAATCTGGCTGGGGGCGAGCTGTTTCCTGGCATCCAGCAGCCATCCGACTGCCCGATCCTTTGGACGTTCCTGCCTCCACCAGATATGCATCACCAGATAGTGACCCTGAAGCTTGTCTGCTAAGATGGTCCACCAAGGTGTATCTCTGCGCTGGTGGGTGGTGATAGATGTGACACCACTTTGCTGTATTCCTCGGAGCTCTCCTCTGAAGTGCTGTTGACAATTGCAGGTGGGGGGGGGGGGGGGGGGGGGGGGGGGGGGGGGGGCTGTGACTCCAAATAATCCAGCCTCATCAGATGGTCATCCTGCAAGACAAAGGACATGGGTTCAGTAAATGGGAAGGTCAAGGGTCTAGGCAACTGACAACTCACTTGAGACAGGTCATATGGATAAAGGTGCAGTGGATCCTTACTTCTCTGGCACAGGCCAAATTTGCAGTCAGTCACAGCTCGCTCCTGGTCCTCCCCTGCGATCTCCATCGCCCTTTCCTCATAGGTGGTGAGGAGTCATAACTTGGGCATTCCCCCGCCTGTCTTCTTCCTCTCCCTTTTATTATGGGCTATCTTCTCTTTCGGGAACACAAAGGGGACATTGTGAGCCGGATGCCTGGCAGGTCGGGGGTCTCCAGCAAGTGGCATATGTGGGCACCATGCCTAGACAGGAAGGGGAGCTGATGAGGGGTGCCAGGGAGTTCTGAGGAAGATGCTGGGAAGTTGGAAATTGGGAGGTTGCTCGGTGGCAGTGAGTGGATTAATGGTGGCATTCCAGGGGTGACAGTCAGGGCTGGTACCAGGAGGCGACAGATGAAAATTCACCCTTGCAGCTCATTGGAGGTTATTCATTTTCTTGCAGAGTAAGTTGCCGGACCTCCTTGTCAGGTTGCTGGCACTGACTACACATCCGCCACCGCATCACAGGTGAGATTTGACATGCTACTCTGGGGTCTTCTCCCCACACAGGTGTACAGGGTGCCACCCCCCCCCCCCCCCCCCCCCCGACCCCCCTCCTCCTCCATGGCCTTCAGAAGCCTGTTCAGGTCTCCCCCCAGGAATCGAGGAGTAGGTCTCTGCGCTGCCATCCTCCTGGCTGGATTGGGAGTGAATGCAGTGGGAATGCTTAAATGCAGCTCTCCCTTGTTAGCAGTGCCTGGCTGAGACACAGGTCAGATGAATCAGGGGACTCCAGCTCAGCGTGTTTCATGCAGGGATTCGTTCATTGTCCAAAGTGAGGGAAGATCATGATCAGTTTGGCGCCAGTTGAGACAACGGGAATCGTTCTGGCTTTCACACCCGAAATGATACTTTGTCATTTCTCGAGAACATTTCGCCCAACATGTTCGCAAGTTGAATTTTACAGGATCTATTCCATTTTACTGGTAGCAATTTCTGGCGCAAATGAAATGGAATCATGCAATATATTTTATAAGTTGTGATTGACTGATTTACAGATACATACAACTTTATAATACAAGTGCTATTTTACTATGCTGTACAGCCCAAGGAGCTAAATTTCCCCTTCCAAATGTCTTGCTTCCTGGATTTCTAGTCTCACCTTCCTTCATTTTAGCTCCACTCTGCTCCATTGTAACAACATTGTGGGATGGGGGACATCTGACAGAGGGAAAAAGACATTGAGGCCCCAAACAGGAACTATCAAAAAGGCCCTGGTCAAAATTGATATTGGCTGTCTGGCAGACAATTCAAGTCAGCACGGAAACTTATTATTGCTGAAAGGGCCTTTATGATTACCCAATTGCAGTATTTACCATGTTGATACAAAAGGAGAAAAGACCAGGCCATGAATATGTAACTAACTTCGAGACAGTAGAGATCAACTTTGCAACAGGAAGAACAACAAACAAAGAGGCCATTGGATTCCATAATTGGCTAATAGCTGGTCAGACATGAGTGTTTCAGAGGACAATGGATCTTGATTAAATCACCCTGGCCAGGACACATGTATCATGTTTATTTCTTGATCAGACAATAGAACATGCCAGTTGCATGTGTGTACCATGTCTCAACACTACCAGAACCTGGATAAAAGAAGGAACATCAGAATACATCATCAACGACAACCATCGTGGAGAAGGAACCCTGAGCTCGGAGCTCAGAGAGCAGAAGACATCCACACCGAGTGATCATAGCCTGGCCAGCCTCCTTCACTAGTGTGGGTAATACTTAGAGCCCAGCTGTAATTCTGAGACATATTTTGTGTGATTTATTTTGAAGATTGTAATACCGTCATAACCTGCACGGATCCTATTGGCTGAGGACAATTGATTACCCTACGATCCTTGAGGAATATGAGCTCCCCCAGTGAGGGAGGCCGGGGCAGTGCAGCTGTACACATAGAGCCAGCGTGGTAGTGGGTAGAGAGGGGACCAGCAGTGAACTACTGGTACTTGGTACATATTGTTGTAAATACAGATACTTTTTTTTCACTCTACAAACTCGTGCTGGATTCGTCATGTCCCTCACAAATAACCAAATAAAATTAGTTACAGGAGACAGTGTGTGTTTCCTTGTACAACACAAACAGAAAATACTGGACAACTTCAGCAGGTCTGACAGTATCTCTGGAGGGAGAAGGGAGCTAATGTTTCGAGTCTGGAGGACTCCATGTCTAAACTGGAGAGAGCTGGAAATGGGGTCAGATTTATACTGTTGTGGGGGGGGCAAAGGGCAGTGGAGCTGGATAGGGGGCCAGTGATATGCGGAGATTGACCAAGATTTCATGGGCAGAAATGTAAATGGGGGTGATTAAGGCTAAAATGGTTTGTTTTCTTGTGTCTGTCTAAGCTGACCGAGCAGGATCTCTGTCAACTATGTCCATTTTTACCTTTTTGTTTAGATTTAGAGTACCCAATTAATTTTTTCCAATTAAGGGGCAATTTAGCATGGCCAATCCACTACACTGCACATCTTTGGGCTGTGGGGGTGAAACCCATGCAAACACGGTGAGTTTGCACAACTCCACATGGACAGTGACCCAGAGCTGGGATCGAGCCTGGGTCTTCGGTGCCATGAGGCTGTTCTGCTAACCACTGTGCCACCATGCTGCCCCATTTTTACCTTTTAAATTAACAATTGTGAGTGCGGGGTCTTTCCTGAATCTTCCTGTGATAGTCTGAGAGCAGGATGAAGACTTATCATCCAGGTGTAGTGAGGTGGAATGCTAGCTACGTACTCTCTCCAACGTAGATCACTAACTTGGGGGTGCCACCGAAGCCCACAAGTAAAAGAAGGCAAAGGACATTGATTGCACTGTGCAAGTTGTATGTAAGAATGACTGGGAATTGTCCTGTATCTATGCACAATTCCATTTAATTTCACAGGACCAGAGCAAGACCTGGTATAAAACGATAACTGTGTTCAAATTGGTAATATGTGACTTACCTGCAAATTCATTAAAGTGGTTTCCGATATCAAATGCTTGGTAATTGTAACCACTGTATTCATAATCAATGAATTTTACAAGTCCTGAAAAAAAGTGACCATTTATCAGTGATTATTTAATCAGTAACTTACAATAAAACTTTACCTCATAATTTTGGCAGACTAAAAACATGTGTAGATTTTTCAATGTAATGACTTTTCTTTTCGATTTCCTTTCCTTTTTTTCCCATGCATTTGATGACTCAAATCGAGATACAGTTCCACGGCGCTGTGAATCTTTTGACTGCAGCAGTCAGTGGCTTTAGTTAATTGGTGAGGTTCGGCAGCAAGTATTTTAACCATAGAGTGTGCAATCATATCCTCCCCCATTAAATCTTACATCATACCAATCGGCAGCGAAAACCTTGACTGATTTTGTTCCACTTCCTCGCCTCGGTGCTAAAGTCAACTGCAGCAACCTCATTACTGTCCTGGATGAGATTGAAAAACTGCCCTGAAGTTCCTGTGCCATTCAACTTGGCAGCATAGTTGAGTCAGGGTGGGCTTTATCCTGTTGTCAAACCCGGAAGTTGTCTTCATCAGAAATCCCGGGATTAGCTGATGTTTCTGATGCTGGCAGGACACTGCCTGCCCCTCGTACGTCCCGGCTCCTGAGGTGCCTAAGGGTCCCAATATGTTGCGGTAGCCAGTTGCATCTCATGGAAGAAATATCAGAAAAGGGCAGAGAAAAAGTTACATGGTCGCATGAGATGTGCTTATTAATAAATAAGCAAGTAATGTTTTTGTAAATAGATGCAGAATCATTGGACTATTTGATGTGGAGACTGCTTGGTGTTTTGTGTTGATATGATAGCAGGGTGTGAGGAACAGGGAGCTATCTGAGATCATAGAAAGGTTGGTGAAAGAGCGCAGACACTTAATGGATAGAGAATTTGAAATAAAGAATCTGCAAACTACTAAGGCGTGACCCTCTCAGTCATCTGTCTGGGTCCACTGTCAAAATGGATAACCTGAGTTGCCTGGGCAAAAGAGGCACTGGTGACTTTTCCCAAATTGGAATGGTTCGGTAAAAGTCCTCTGAGACTCCAGGGAATGAGGCTGTAGATCTTGGTCACAGATCTGTCTGGAGCAATGAGCTGAACTCCTGTTGCAGCGCAGCCTTCTCAGACACAGGTCTTGGAAATTGCACCTCCTTTGATAAATCTTGCTGCATGGGTAGTGCTTATCTCAGGTATCTTTACAGACTCTTAAAGCTCTCCTTACTCAAGAATACATAATGTGCAAAGTGGGAAAATTGTTGTGGAACTTTCAGATATTAATTCCCTTTCAATCCAATCATCTCTGACGACAATGCAGGGTATAAGTTATTCCGAGTATAACGGAAAATACATATCCACGAGATGCAGTCAATCCCAAGATATGTTCAAAAGTCTCGACAAGTAAGCTTACTTCAGCAGGTTTCCTTTAATTAATACACTGAAATATATAGAAACTGACATACATGATTCACAGGGCAATAAGCAAATTATGGGTCAAGAAACAGAGAAGGAAACATAATCCCTTAATGCTGATTACGATGGGAATTTAAATGCATGTCGATGTACAAGCAGTATTCCTTGTTACATTCCTTGTTACATTGCTGTCTGTTCAGATAAAATATTATGTGTAAACAAAGACTGGGTGTGCACAGGCAAAGCTACCAACTAATCAGATCACTTTGGGACAGATTCCTTGAAGCAGTGATGATATGCACATATAAGCAACTTACTGGAGAGGGTAGGGTCTCCAGTTTGGTACTAAGGTGCAAGAGCTAGGCAGGGTGGAAGGGGTTGTTGTGGGCAGCACGTTAGCACAAGTGGATAGCACTGTGGCTTCACAGTGCCAGGATCCCAGGTTCGATTCCCCGCTGGGTCACTGTCTGTGCGGAGTCTGCACGTTCTCCCCGTGTCTGCGTGGGTTTCCTCAAGGTGCTCCGGTTTCCTCCCACACTCCAAAGACGTGCAGATTAGGTGGATTGGCCATGCTAAATTGCCCTTAGTGTCCAAAAAGGTTGGGAGGGGTTATTGGGTTATGGGGATAGGGTGGAAGTGAAGGCTTAAGTGGGTCAGTGCAGACTCGATGGGCCGAATGGCCTCCTTCCGTACTGTATATTCTATGCATTCTATGCATCTCCACATCATGTATATTCTATGTTCTATGTTAACTTGGGCTCAAGTTGCTCCAAAGTATTTATTCATGAGAATTAAGATGCTGTTTTGGTAGCAATTGACTTGGGTTAGAAGGTTGTAGGTTCACAGCTCTCCTTGAGGATTTACGTACAAAATCAAGGCTGACTTTGCGGCACAGTTCTGAGCAGGTGTGGCATTTCTGAAGGTGCTACCTCTCAGGTAAAATGTTAAACCCAAACCACATTTGTTTATTGAAGCGGATGTAAAAAATCCACTGGTTCCCTCTTTGAAGAAGAGCAAGGAATTTCCTCAGTTTTCCAAGTTGATGTTTGCCTTTCGACCAACGTAACCAAAAACTGACTGCTCTTAGTGTCACTTCTTGCTGTCAGCAACTTTGTATCTGCGTTCACCTATGAACTACATTTCTAGAGGATTCCATTGGCTCCGAATTGAAGAGTGTGAAAGGTATCATTTACGTGCAGGTTATTTTCTCTGTCTGTAATGGAGCTCAATACTGTCAATTTTCAGTTTTAATCACTTTGGGTGGAACCTTACCAGAATTTGGCAAAATGTCAGACTCAGACTGAAAACTGGCGTATAGCTCTCTTGCTGCACAGAACAGTTTTTCGCTCCAGATCTTGAACCTCTTTAAAGAAATAAAAAATGAGTGGGGGCTGTTGTGTATTCATCGTGTTTTTAGTGTTTCCTCACAAGCAGTCTGTGTAAAAATGCAGAATCTGCCGCCATTAGCCGCCTTGCATCCATGGAAACGGCCAGAAGAGACCTGGCAATGGGTACGTGTTGAATATACCGGATTGTTTGAATGGTACACATTTCTCATTCTAGTCGATGTTCACTCAAAAGTCAGCCTTACTGACTGACCCATCCCTCCCACTGACCACATTTCCCTTCTCCCGCAGGTCCTCCAACCGATGGAGCCGGCCCATCCCAGGTGACCCCCTCTCCAGCCTCCCAGGAGAACACCTCAGAAGAGAGCTCCGAGGATGCCACCATAATAGTTGCGTCACAGCTGTCATCCCCACCCTCCACCAACACAGATACATTTGGGAAATGTTAGTGGGCAGGCTTCTGGGGCACAATCTGGTGAGCACCACACAGCTGCTGATGTACATCAGGTGGAGGCAGGAACTCCCAGATGAGCCAACAGTTGGATATCTGCAGTATCCCAGGACCCAGCAGGGTCCCAGTCAGATGCTGACCCCCTCGACCAGGTTTATCCAGAGCTGTTGCAGATGCTAGGGTGCGACTGTGATATTCAGAGGGGGATGTCAGCGATACTCCATCAGGTCCATAGCCGATTTGAGGAGTCCCAAAGGCTACGGGCGCAGGAGATAGCGATGGTAATGCGTGGCACTGAGGCCAAAACTGCTAGGGTGACGACCGCAGTGGAGAGCCTCGTGCACGATGTCGGCAGCATTAGTGGAGGTGTCCACGGCGTGGCTCAGTCGGTGATGGTCATGGCTAAGGGCCTTGACAGTATGTCTCAATTGCTGGAAAACGTGTCCCAATCACAGATGGACCTTGATGAGGTGTTTTGGAGCATGTCTGAGTCTCAGGTGGGCACAGCCAAGAGGCTGTGGAGCATGTCCCAGTCACAGTTGTGTATTGCTGGGGTACTCCTGCGCATGTCCCAGTCAGTGAGGAGCATCACAAAGGGTGTCAACACCATGCTGCAGACATTGGGGAGCCACCAGGGCTGGCAGATTCAGATGACATTGGTGCAGCCGGGGCTTAATCCAGCTGCCCCTCCATCCTGAGGTGAACCCCAGGGCCCTATAGGCACCAGCTGGGATGAGGAGCACTGGCTGCTACCCCAGAGTTACCCTCTGGAATGGTGACGGAGGCTACCAGCTCCCCTGAGGCCCACCTCCCTGACAACGGCACATCTCAGAGTCAGCACTCTGGTGGCACGGTGGGGCATTTGCCTCCGGCAAATGGGCCGGGGCCCTCCAGCCCCAGAGGACACCCACCAGGCACATCGAAGGTCGTGGGTGCAATGGGCAGCAGGCTACTCCACTTCTGATGTGCATCCTGGGGCTGCACCTAGGACTGGATTGGATTGGATTTGTTTATTGTCATGTGTATCGAGGTACAGTGAAAAGTATTTTTCTGTGAGCAGCTCACCAGATCATTAAGTATATGAAAAGAAAAGGAAATAAAAGAAAATACATAATAGGGCAACACAAGGTACACAATGTAACTACATAACACCGGCATTGGGTGAAGCATACAGGGTGTCGTGTTAATGAGGTCAGTCAATAAGAGGATCGTTTCGGTGTCTGGTGACAGTGGGGAAGAAGCTGTTTTTGAGTCGGTTCGTGCGTGTTCTCAGTCTTCTGTATCTCCTGCCCGATGGAAGAAGTTGGAAGAGTGAGTAAGCCGGGTGGGAGGCGCAGCGGTACAGCACAAAAGGCTAAGAAGGTCGAGGGTCATTGAGAGGGCACGGGATGGGGAGGGGGGTTGGGAAAGGTAAGGAATTAAAGGGAAAGCACTGTTACAATGTACATAATCAGGTTCATTATACTATGGTGCCTTCTGCCTCAATTTATCCTCACTCTATAGAATTGTTTGAGACACGCTTGTTACCGCGAGTCAATCTCCTCTTTTAATTAAGCTTAGAAAGTCACTTTGACGCTGATGTTGATGGGCCATTTTTCATAAGCAAGGAAATGTGGGGTGAGGGAGGAGTTTCAACTGGAAAACCTCGAACTACTAACAATTCATCTACGCCTCTCCTTCTGTTGGTGACTTGAAGAGTTTCTTAAAGGACTAGCTGTCTTTGATGTGGGGTTATGAATACAAGTGTATTTATTTTTCTGAGGGATTAAGTAACCGAGTGAATTTAAATGTTTTGAATGGGCTTCCCTGAATGCTGTATTTTTTAGCAAAGGTAGTCATAGATATTTTGATCTTCATTTTATTTTGTCTGAACATTTCTCCTGAGGTCTGCCTAAGGTGGATGCTGTTTGGCTTGGCATAGAGGGTATAGGGAAAGGATGACAGGCATGAATTGGCATTAAGTTGGCATGGTTGTTATAAGGTGCCAAAGGGGGGAATGGGAGTGTGGGCTGGCAAAATTTTGCATGGGGGGATGGAGTGGCATGGGAATGGGTGGGGGTTATTGTGAGCGTGAGGCCAGAAGGCCTCAAATTTAAGGAAACAATTGGGAGAAAGCCCCAGAGAATTGAACCCTGTCTTTGCTTCAGCATTTGGTAGTCCCTGTGGTCGCCTTTAATTTGCACCCAGGAAGCGTGGGCTCCATCTCAATCCTGCACCTGCCCCCATTCCCCTTGAGTGAAAATTGGGTCTGACGGAGCAGTTTTTGCCTGAGGTGGGTGCAGCATTCTGAGGAATTTCTTGATTTACATTCTTTACCGTGGGAGCAAAAATCCAGCCCTGGATGTAAGAGTTTGCGGTGCACAAAATGGCTGTCATATTTCCCAAAACATTCTGTACTTTGACAATTAATGACTTACATAAATTATAGAATTGTGAAAAATCATAGATTAGTACAGCACAGAAGGTCAGGCCATAAAGTCTCTATGAATTTATCTAAAGAGCAAACCAGTTAGTCGCTGAGCCATTTGCCTTCTTCAAGCATTTACCAATTCCCATTTGAGGGCCACGATTGAGACTGCATCGACCAATTTATCGGGCAGTGGATTCTAAATCCTCACATTTTGCATAAAAATGGTTTCCCTCATGTTGTCTGTGGTTCTTTTGTCAATCTCCATAAACCTGTCCCCCATTGGTCACCAAGACTTCAGTTAATGAAAATAATTTATTTCTATTTACTCCGTCCAAACACTTCATGATATTTAACACCTTGAGTAAATCTCATCTTAGACTTCTCGACTCCAAAGAGAACAGCCCCAGTTTCTCCAGTCTAACCACCCAGCTCTAATCCTTAATTCAACCGAGAATCATTCCCATTAATCCCCCTTGTGGCCTCTCCAAGGCAAGCGACCACTCGGAAGCGACGACTGTAGAAAAAGTTAGATTTATTTCCTTATATATTTACACCTCCTACTCCCCGAAGGGCCACACTTGGGCCGGGATATTTATGTCCCAGCAGTCTCTGGTTTAATGGGGTGGCTCCTCCCCCTCATCTGGTTAGATCATACTCAGGTGAGGCCACAGGGACTCTGAGGTTGCAGACCCCTGGGCTTCTTACAGGGTTATAATATCCCTTCCCCCGAAGTCTGATACGCCTTCCATTTCAATGGCAGGAGGGGGATTTTATCTCTTTGATGAGGGCTGTTTATCCAGCATCCGCTCTTCTGGGCCCAGAGGGGTAGAACGGGCCGGGGAATGTTGTTTTCCGGCTGAGCATCTGGGTGGTTCAGCTGTGCTTTGCCCTGCAGTCATCATGGACCTGTTTCGACCTCTGTGGGCAAAGTCTCCATACCTGACTCCGGGTCAGATGTGTTGACTAAGCTGCGATCAGGACCTGGAGAACACTTGTGGATCCTTCCGGAATGCAGCATCTGATGGTAGATGTTTCAGCTTTCATTGCAGCACGAGGAGAAGCCACCAATGTTTGGGTGTTGCAGTGAAATACACACTGGCTCAGGTTACTGCCATGTAGACTCAGACTGCTACTGTTATGGCTGCAGTCCAGCAAGTTACCTTCCAACTACATTGCTAAGATCACCACTGTGCGGCCGCAGGGGAGCCTTCCTTGCTCCACGGAACATGTTGTCCTCTCTTAGGATGACAGCATTCGACCTTCTGCCATTCCACTAGTATCCTTGCTTCCTATCAATCAGGCAGTCTGGACTGCAACCACCAAAGCTGAAATGATGCACTCCGATTCCAGGTCTTCTAGGCCCCGAGTCTTCCTACTCGACCATTTGCAGTCTCCCCACTGAAAGTCAACAGCCTGCCACCAGACTGGCTGTCAGAATTGAGGAGGAGCACTAAACCAGACAGAGAAATCGAGAAGAGAGGCACAAAAGGAATTCACTCAGATGAATAGATTATTTTTGCATGGAATTGATTTAGTTTTGATTTTTGGCGGTTTGATTAAAAAATTTGGTTTTTATTTCAGCATTGTGGCCTAAATGATGCTGTGATGGTCAGTGACAGAGGGGAGGTTGGCGTGGGACTGTGGCGAATGGGGAATTGAGTTTGGAGTCAAGTGGGTCAATCACAACCAACATGGCGATTTGTTTGCCTCCTTCCCTGTCCCAACCCTCCCCGTTTTCCATTTTCTCCTCTGCAACTGCTCACTGTATACCTGGTGGCAAGAGCAGAGCTCCCACAATGGGGAGGTTGTGCAGGATGCAGCAGCTAACCACCAACCTTAATGTATGCTCCACCAAGTAAACCAAGGCAGCTGCAGACTGATCCAAGCACTGGATGTGGTGTTTAACCTCCGCAGTGTTCTGTTCAATCACATTTTGCGTGATAACATAGGTGTCATTCTAAGCATGTTTCCCCGATATGCGTGGCCTGTGCACCAGACTGATGAATCGAGTGGTCAGCGAATAGCCCTTGTCACCGAGTAGCCACCCTCTGGTTTCTTGTGGTGATTTAAATGCAGCTGGCACAAAGGATTGCCACAGAATGGAGGCATTGTGACGACCAGGATACTGGGCATTGACACGGAGGGTACATTATGCATGTTTCAACACCAGCTGGTCTTTGTGGGAGCGGTATCTCTTTCAATTGCTGTGCATTTCAGAACTGACAGGTGGTGCCCACAAGCACTGTGCATGTAGTCACTACCACCCTGCACTGTGGGGAAACCTGCAACACTCGCCAAGCTGCCTGCCTGCTCTGGCAAGAGAGAATGAAATGTATTCATACAGGGACTCAGCGCCCTCTCTTATGCAAGAATTGACAGCAAAATGGGAGACGTTGCAAATATCACCTACTCCAACTGGAAAGGAACCAGACACATAGGCCGGGATTCTCAGGGGCTGGTTCAGCACACTGGGCTAAATCGCTGTCTTTTAAAGCAGACCAAGGCAGGCCAGCAGCACGGTTCAATTCCCGTACCAGCCTCCCCGAACAGGCGCCGGAATGTGGCGACTAGGGGCTTACCATAGTAACTTCATTTGAAGCCTACTTGTGACAATAAGCAATTTTCATTTCATTTCATTTCATCCCACGCCGGGTCGGAGAATCACTGGGGGGGGGGCGCCCTGCTGGGGAATCCTACACCAGGCTGCCGATTCTCTGGCGCTGATTCTCCGGCACCTGCGGGGTCGCCGCCGCGCCGGTCGGGGGCCGTTGAAAGTGCCCCTCCCCCCCGACGATTCTCTGCGCCTCGAGGGGCCGAGTGCCCACCGAGTTCGGCTGAGTCCCGCCGCCGTAGGTTACGTATAGACCCACCTGGTGGGACCTCGGAGTTCTGGCTGTGGGGGCCACCCTGGTGTGGGAGGGGGGGGGGGGGGGGGGGGGGGGGGGGGGAGGCGGTGTATCCGACTCCGGGGGGGCCTCCACGGTGGGCTGGCACGCGATTGGGCCTATCGATCGGCGGGCGGGCTAATTCTGTGGAAGGCCTATGTTGCTCCAAGCCAGGCCCCTGTAGGGCTCTGCCATATTGCCCGGGGGCAGGCATGGAGATGGGAACCCGCGCGCATGCATGGACTCGCGCTGGCCGTGGCGCGCATGCGCGGACTCGTGCCGGCCATGGCGCGCATGCGCAGACTTGCGCCGGCCTTGGCGTGCCGGTGTTCGAGCGCCGGACAGCGGACATCACTCCGGTGCCGTACTAGCCCCCTAGGAAGGGGTGAATGACTGGGCCTGGAGGCCTGTTGACGCCGGAATTGCTCGCGCCACTCTTTGACGCTGGTGTCAGAACTTGGCTGCGGAATCGGAGAATCCCGGCCGTAATCGTTCATAGACACGTTCAGCCTCACAGACACTGGTGATGCATTTCTCTGAGGCTCCAGATGTGGCTGCAGCAGGTGGCAGATTCCACCGAGAATCTCCTTCAAAAGTAATACATCGCCAAAGCTCAAGGAGGAGAAATGCTCCTTGAACATCTTTGAAGGACATGCCCTCCTGTTGAGATTGTTCCCCCCCGCTCCCCACCACCTCTTCCAGCAGCTAGTCTTCATTGTGTTGCCTCTTCTCATTTTCCCTTTCGTGCTGTTGGACAAGTTGGAAACAAACTGCTACACCCTTATCAGGATCAAGTGGCCTGTGCAGAATCTGTGAAGCCAGGATCAAGTCCTTCAGCCTGTGCCACACCACTCCCTGTAGCCTCAGCAACTTTAAATAACAATACAACCCACCAAACACTTCCACAAGCTCAGTGTAAATTAATCAGCATTAAGCTTGAAAATGGTTGACTGCTCCTTTAAATAGCACTGGTTGGATATTGAGATTTGGGGAGGGTGGAGGTGAGCTGGACGGGGATCCCTTACTGCTGCTGAACGCATGTACAGTAATAAGATGTAGTTTTAATGAAGAGCTAGGCTTCAAGGTAGAAGCACTGGTGTCAAATAAGCATTGTCCACCTAATTACCACCATGATCTACCTACTCTGCCTCCGTCTGGAACATGCTCCTTGCTATCACACGAATGCCGTACCCAAGGTGGCATCTGGTGCAGCACACAACAGAGGTGTGGAGCCAAAGTGGCAGCCATTGCAGCAAAACTGTGCTTCACAGCTCATCTTTCCCTTTTCTTTCTATAACAGATCCCACGTGCATCTGTTTATATTTCTGTTTCGCGAAATTTAAACTTTAAAACATGTCAAGTCTGGCTTTAAAATTATTTAGCTGTTCATAGTTCTTCAAAAATAATTCAGCATGTGCAGCATTTCGAGACAGTTTGACATATTAAGGCACAATATAAATACAAGTATTATTATTGTTATTTAATCATTTTAACTCTACCTTGTGTTTCAATGTAGATTATATTCTTGCACAGTAGATCATTATGGCACAAGACCACGGGGGATTTAACTTGGGAAAGGTGTTCTTTGAGTACTTCGGTTTCACTGACAAGTATGTCAAGAGTTGGCAGGTCATTCATTTCCATGGAACTGGGGGTAAAATATATACATACAGTCAAGTGCAAAACAAAATAGAACAACTCTAAGGTGACAGTTGCTGGTGAACTTAAGCGCAGTGCGTAAGACATTTCAGAAATCAGCTGACTTACCTTTTCCAATCAGAACACCCAAATTCTCTTCCCACTCCTGGTGGTGCACGAATGTAGACTTTTTTCTGTTTTCAGGAACAGGCTGCCAGTCTATCAGAAGAGGCTTATCGCTTGAGGGGCGTCACTCCACATCAAGCGTGGCTGAGCAGGAATCTCTCCCACTCTAACCGCTTGCTATTAGGCGTGATGGAAGTGTGGTGAATGTGATTCACACTATATATAGTTGCCAATATCACTCCATGTATATATGTTCGTTATCTACAGATTGTAAGTGCAGTTGCACTATCCGACCACCAGGGGGAGTCACTCTGGGAGTACGCGAGAGTTTGTACTGGGCTCCTCCCTTGGCTCCGCCCAGGACTCCTCCCCCTGGGACCGATGTATAAAGATCAGTGCCTTAGAACCAGCCTGCCATTTCACCTGAAGTTCAACGACGAATAGGCTGGCTCTATTGTAAGTGTATTAAAGCCTCTGTTCAGATCCAACTACACGTGTTCGCTGAATTGATGGTTCCATCAGGAAGGATTTGCAGATTGACATTCAACCTGTTTGACTGCGTTACGGGGCCTCGGCGAGGAATGCCCTGCTGAGACCGGAGTGCCAGGTTTGTCGTGTCAGGCTGGCAGAGCCCGACCACCCAGGTTCCCCCAACTACCTGGGAGACCTCCCCCCCCGCCCCGAGTGTCGGTACAGCTGGTCAACGTTTGTGGGGAACAGTACTAACCAGCTCTCACTTGGGATCACCCGAGCCTTACTGTACACTTGAATATGCAAATGTAGTCCCGTCCCATTGTGGGCGGGATCCAGGTCGCGATGCTTCGCGAGAACCAGTTAGATCTAGCGAGGCATAGCGAGCCGGGTAAATTTCGTGGGAGGAGTCACAGGAAATTTACCAGCGACATCGTATCCCAAGTCAGGTGTGACGCTGCCGTTAGACCGCGCCCAATAAATAGTTATTTTTGGAATTGTTTTTCAGTTTTGAAAATACGATGGCTATTCTTAATGGTTTTATGATGGCTACACTGCATCACAGTCCAGTGTAGAAGCAATTGGATTTCGGTTCCATCAGCTCATGGTCAAATTTCTCCTTTCTCTTGGTAAAGTGCCTCTATTTTTGTTGTTATTGTAATTGCTCTTCAGTAGTAAACAACTGTACATCTAATCCTTCAATCATATGGCAGCTGTAAGTGTGAAACACATCGATATCTATCATTGTAATTGTCTGTTTAACACTGTACAGTGGTTGTATAATAGTCCACATAATTTACAATAACTATTATTTCTCCATAACACACCGACGACCTGATTTTTGTATCACTGACCCTTCCTGTCATGTTATGTGTGGTGTCATGTGGCCCACTTGTAATACAAAATTACTCCCAGCAGCACTGCAGAAATCAGAGGCAAACCTGCACTTTAAACCCAACATTGTGGTGGAAGTTAGATTGTGCAGTTCCGCAATTGTATTTATGGTTAAACAATCGCACACAATGTTGGCAGCCTGCTCAGCTAGCATGTTAGCAATAGAGGCCATGTGGAAAGACAGTTACACGCTGCTTATGTACATTGTTTCTGAACAATAGCTAGGCCTACATATGACTCCAGATCCACAGCAACGTGGTTGACTCTTAAATGGCCTTTGAAATGGCGAGGGTATTCAGAGATGGTCAATAAATATTGTCGCAACATCCACATCCCATTAATTCATTTTTAAAAAGGTGCCAATTTTCAGGGAGTGGGATAGCTTGATCTTGGTTTCGGACAATGCTCGGCACAACATCGAGGGCCGAAGGGCCTGTTCTGTGCTGTACTGTTCTATATGTTAATTGCTCGATTACAGTGATATTTTCAGTTTGATGTTGGGTCTACCAATATCCTGGGCTTCCTGAAACTTACCAGTGAAATTAAGACAAGTACGCAGCTACAAAGGGGGGCTGAAGTAATCTCCAATAAGCAGAAATCTAACCATCTCCTCTTGACATTCCATGGTATTACCATTGCTGAATCTCCTACTGTCAACATCCTGGGGGTTACCATCAACTTAAAACTAAACTGGACTAGCCATATAAATACTGTGGCTACAAGAGCAGGTCAGAGACTAGGATTCCTGTAGCGAGGAACTCACCTCCTGACTCCCCAAAGCCTGTCTATCGTCTGCAAGGCATACTTTCCACTTGCCTGGATGAATGCGGCTCCAACAACACTCAAACGCTTGATAACATCCAGGACAAAACAGCCCGCTTGATTAGCACCCCAGCCACAAACAGTCACTCCCTCTGACACACAGAAACAACAGTGTGTACCAACAAAAAGACACACTGCAGTAACTCATCGAGGCTCCTTTGACAATACTTTCCATATCTGTGACCTGTACCATCTAGAAGGTCTTGGGCAGCACATGGGAACACGGATTTGATTGCAGTATTCTTGCTGAGAGGCTACTTTCTATACTTTGGAGGATTGTTCAATCATTTCAGGATGAGTGCCACATATGCTGCCTTAGATTAGACCTCAGATGAAGACCAAGACGGCTAGCAGTCATATAGCAGCAGGATATACACAGACTCGCAGCAACAGGGCCAGCACAGAGAGCACCAGCAGTGAGAGGAGCAGCAGAGAGGTGTAATTCACATGAGACACTTACCACAAAATGGTAGTACAGTGGTTAGCACTGTTACTTCACAGCACCAGGGACCCGGGTTCGATTCCCATTTTAGGTCACTGTTTGTGTGGAGCCTGCACGTTCTCCCCATGCGTTTCCTCCCGGTGCTCTGTGTGGTGAATGTGATTCACACTATCTATAGTTGCCAATATCACTCCATGTATATATGTTCGTTATCTACCCGTTGTAAGATCAATGCGGTATATGGTTGCCAATATAACTCCGTGTATATATGTTCACTATCCACCATCGTAAGTGCAGTTGCACTATCCGACCACCAGGGGGAGTCGCTCTGGGAGTACGCGAGAGTTTGTACTGGGCTCCTCCCTTGGCTCCGCCCAGGACTCCTCCCCCTGAGACCGATGTATAAAGATCAGTACCTTAGAGCCAGCCTGCCAGTTCATGGAGTTCAACGACGAATAGGCTGGCTCTGTTGTAAGTGTATTAAAGCCTCTGTTCAGATCCAACTACATGGGTTCGCTGAATTGATGGTTCCATCAATTTAATACACTTAAGAAGCTGCCGAAATAAAGCATGGAATCCGCTCTAAAACCAGGACGTCTAGAACTCGATCCGCAGGATGCAGAGGCGAAAGAAACCTTCTGCCACTGGCTGAAATGTTTTAAGGCCTACCTGGCCGAAATCAGCACTGCTGAAACTACGGAGGAACACAAGCTCAGCCTACAGCACGCGAGGGTAAGCCACAGAATTTCTACACAACTAAATCCAGCCGGTTCCTACACCGCAGCGCTGGCGATTTTGGACAAAATATATATCAGGTCCATGAACGAGGTTTTTGCCCACCATGTGTTCACAACTCGCCGACAACGGGCTACTGAAACTTTAGCTGAATTTGCACGCGAGTTGAACAATCTCTCAAATGACTGCAATTACCAGGCCGTAACCGCGGCCGATCATAGGGAGCTTGCTGTGCGGGATGTTTTTGTAGCGGGCCTTCGATCTAGCTATGTACGCCAGAGACTATTAGAAAATGGGGCCCAGGGCTTAGAGACTACCGTAGAGACTGCTATCACGATGGAAGTTTCCTTCCGCAGCCTCAACTCGTTTCCCGCGGACCCCGCTAACCCCGCATGGGCCCCCGACCTGAGGACCCCCCAAGACTGTGCCGCAAGGCCCCCCAGCTATCGCGCTGCCACAGCCAGCCGCCCTACTGTCCCAGTCAACTACTCAAACTATCCAGCTGCTCCAGCTAATTACTCAGCTCCCCCAGCCAGCTACTCAGCTCGCCAAACCAGTTATTCAACTGCTCCAGCCTGCCACTATTCAGCTCCCCAAACCAGTTATTCAACTGCTCCAGCCTGCCACTTCTGTGGACAAAGCCAGCACCCGCGGCAGCACTGCTCAGCCTGATCCGCGACCTGCAGCAGCTGCGGGAAGAAAGGCCATTATGCTAAAGTGTGCCTCGGCAGAAGGGCCCCAGCCCTCAACATCCCAACAGTCCAAAAACATCGCCCCCAGCACCAGCAGGCCCAAGGGGCCCGAAACGCTGCGGCCTATGCTCAGGCTCCGTCCCCTCCTGCCACGCGTGATCCATGGGGGCCGCCATCTTGGCAAACCTCCACCATGCGGCTGGCCACGTGCGATTCATGGGGGCCGCCATCTTGGACGCCATCTTTATCATCACTCTCCACGTGCGACCCACGGGCCCTAGCTGCATCCTCAGACTCAAACAGCTCATCGGAGGAGTACGACCTCCCCGGGCAGTCACCATATAGCCCGCAACTCAGCGCAGTGTTCCTGCATCAAGCTCGCCAGAACGCAGCGGCATCTACTCGACAGGACGCCCGATCGGAAGAATTCGACTCCCCCGGGCACCCACCACACGGCCCGCAACTCAACACGGTCACCCTCGACCAATCTCGCCCCAAGCTTCTGAGAAATCCGATGATGGAGGTCTAGATCAACGGGTACAACACATCGTGCCTCTTCGACTCCGGGAGCACAGAGAGCTTCATACACCCAGAGCTGGTAAGACACTGTTCCCTCCCTATTTATCCCATCAACCAAACTATCGCCCTCGCTTCGGGCTCCCATTCCATCCAAATCCAAGGCCGCACTACAGCAACACTAACGATTCGAGGCGCTAGCTATTCCAAATTTAAACTGTATGTCTTGCCCGACCTCTGCGCACCACTCCTCTTAGGCTTGGATTTCCAATGTAATCTCAAGAGTCTCACCCTCAGCTTCGGCGGGCCCCTGCCCCCACTCACTATCTGCAGCCTCGCCACGCTGCGCATCGCCCCCCCCTCCTCTCTTCGCCAACCTCACCCCGGATTGCAAACCGGTAGCCACCCGCAGCAGGCGGTACAGCCTACAGGATAGGGTATTTATCAGAACGGAGGTCCGAAGGCTGCTCAGTGAGGCGATCATAGAGGCCAGTAACAGTCCCTGGAGAGCTCATGTGGTGGTCGTCAAGACCGGGGAAAAATGCCGCATGGTCGTCGATTATAGCCAGACCATCAATCGCTTTACGCTCCTAGACGGGTATCCCCTCCCCAGAATCGCAGATATGTAAATGAAATGAAAATCGCTTATTGTCACGAGTAGGCTTCAATGAAGTTACCGGCGCCTGTCCGGTGAGGCTGGTACGGGAATCGAACCATGCTGCTGGCCTGCTTGGTCTGCTTTAAAAGACAGCGATTTCGGCACGTTGCATTTTTCTTCCGTACCCTATCCGCTTCAGAACTCCGACACTCCTCAGTCGAGAAGGAAGCACAAGCCATCGTGGAGGCTATCCGACACTGGAGGCACTACCTCGCAGGTAGGAGGTTCACCCTCATTACCGACCAACGGTCGGTCACCTTCATGTTCGACAACTCGCAAAGGGGCAAAATTAAAAATGACAAAATTCTTCGGTAGAGGATTGAACTCTCCACCTACAATTACGATATCAAATATCGACCGGGGAAGCTCAACGAGCCCTCGGATGCCCTATCCCGCGGGACATGCGCCAGTGCGCAAATCAGCCGCCTAAAAGCCATCCACGATGACCTCTGCCACCCAGGGGTCACCCGGCTCGCCCACTACATCAGAACCCGAAACCTGCCTTTCTCCAACGAGGAGGTAAATGCGGTCACCAGGGACTGCCCAATCTGTGCGGAATGCAAACCGCACTTCTATAGACCAGACAGGGCCCACCTGGTCAAGGCTCTGTTCAGATCCAACTACATGTGTTCGCTGAATTGATGGTTCCATCACTCTGGTTTTCTCCCACAAGTCCCAAAAGACGTGCTAGTTAGGTGAATTGGAAATTCTGAATTCTCCCTCAGAACAAGCGCCGGAGTGTGGCGACTCGGGGATTTTCACAGTAACTTCATTGCACTGTTAATGTAAGCCTAGTTGTGACAATAAAGATTATTATTATTAAAAATAGGGTTTATATACAGAGACTCAACTCCCTTGAGCCTGATCATCACTATCTCAGGAAGCCTAGGATGTCAAATCAGGTGGTTGCAGAAATTTGCCACCTCCTGTTGGACCGGTGGCCATGCATCATCAGTGACTGCCAAAGTCACCATCAGCAAATCAACATGTTTGACTGCCAAATGCTTTAAGAGCTCTTTTGCAGACAGGCAGGATCTCTCAGCTAGCGTTGGACAAATGGATGAGAGATGACTGATGGATTTGTTTGCCATCGCGCATAATTATGTTAACTTTGCCACTGATGATGCCAGTCAGAAGAAGCAGGATTTCTGCTATGCAGCTCCGGCAGATTTCCCACAGGTGCAGGTAGCCATCTATTGTACACATGTGCAGCCCAGGAGTAGGCCGGGTGAGTTGCTGCAGTGCATCTTTTAAATGGTACACATTGCTACCACTGTGCGGGTGATGGAAGGAGTGAATGTTTAAGGCGACGGTTGGGGTTCCGATCAAGCTTTGTCCTGGATGGTGTCAAAAGTCTTGAGTGTTGTGGGAACTGCGCTCACCCAGGCAAATGGTGAGTATTCCAATGCACTATCTACGTGCCTTATGAACAAACTTTGGGGAGTCAGAGGATCTCCTACACAAGGTAACTAGTAGCATCCATATCCAGCGAAGCAGAGCTGGGAGAGAGCTGCACTCTCCAATGGAGAATTTCTACATCTGTCCCTGTCCACATCACCTGCTCTTGATCATTTGTGAAGTGTGAGTTACCAAGTGGAATTGCATATATCTGCCTTACTGTTTTCACTGAAGTGTATCTGGCCTGACGTATTGTAAGCATGAGTCTCGTAAGGCTGCACCCTCAGGCAGACTCCATCAAATGCTGCTGCATGTATGAAGACCATGTGTGAATCAAGCCTGGCCAGGTAAGGATATTATGCAAGTTAACATTATGCAGATGATCATATTGCATTTATTGTCAAGGTCAAGTCAGCAGGATGGAGTTTGGTCATGACATGAGGGTGGCTTTCATTGAAATATGTCACTGGATAGCAGGAATCTCTCCACCTTGCCATCTGCAGCAGCCGGGTCCATTGAAGCTCCACTAATATATAGCATTTCTTCGACCACACCTGTAATTTGCAAAATGTTTGGAGGGCCCCGTTTTGGTTTTCTCCCTGTTGTTCTGTACTCTTTCCTCCCGCAAGGTGGGAAGGAAGAGGCCTGTGATTGTGTATAATGGCATGTATTTTCCCAATGGATGGCAGCATTATGCGAGAAGGACTGTGAGGGAGATGCATGAAAGGGCATAAGGCTGAGAGTGAGCGGGAATGGTGGATAGATAGATGGAATGTGAAGAAGTGCACTGAAAGAGAAGGATAGAGGAACCTGTAAGGATGTGAAGTGATATTATGGAGCAAGGATGACAAGGTAGAGTGAGGGATTGAGCTATCGTGCACAGTAGGATATCGAAAAGAGTGCTGATGTCAGTGAATCACTTTCTACAATGAATCCAGGAACATGGAACCAGAGAAAGTGACAAACATCCCCTGCTGTTCAAGAAGGCTAAGGACCTGGTGGAGTGTGGCTTGTCTAGGCCCATATCCCTATTGAATGTAGATGCCAAAATATTGGCAAAGGTACCGTGGCTAGGGCAGCACGGTAGCACAAGTGGATAGCACTGTGGCTTCACAGCGCCAGGGTCCCAGGTTTGATTCCCCGCTGGGTCACTGTCTGTGCAGAGTCTGCACGTTCTCCCCGTGTCTGCGTGGGTTTCCTCCGGGTACTCCAGTTTACTCCCACAGTCCAAAGACGTGCAGGTTAGGTGGATTAGCCATGATAAATTGTCCTTAGTGTCCGAAAAAGGGTAGGAGGGGTTATTAGGTTACGGGGATAGGGTGGAAGTGAGGGCTTAAGTGGGTCGGTGCCGACTCGGTGGGCCGAATGGCCTGCCTTCTGCACTGTATGTTCTATGTTCTATGTTCTGCCAGCGAGGCAGGAAGGGTGTCCCTGAAGGTGATAGGAGAGGATCAGACTGGGTTTGTGAAGAGAAGGCAGCTAGTTGTGAATGTGAGAAGGCTGTTAAACGTGATCATGTCTCTGGCGGATGGTAAGGAGATAGAGGTGGTGGCGGTACTGGATGCAGAGAAGGGGTTTGATTGGGTAGAGTGAGGTTATATGATGTCGGTATTGGAAAGATTTGGAACCGGGCCGAGGGTCAGGGCATGGGTAAGGCTGCTGTATAGGGAGCCGATGGCGAGTATTCGCACGAATAATATGAATTTGGGGTACTTTGCTCTGCACTAGCGTAGGAGGCAGGGGTGTCCTATGTGCCCCCCCCCCCCCCCCACTGCTGTTTACACTGGCTACAGAGCCTTTGGCTATTGTGCTAAGGAGCCCGGGGTTGTGGAAGGGGATAGCGAATGGGGTGGGGCATAGGGTATCGATGTATTTTATTTTTATAAATTTAGTGTACCCAATTCATTTTTTTCCAATTAAGGGACAGCACGGTAGCATAGTGGTTAGCACAATTGCTTTACAGCTCCAGAGTCCCAGGTTCGATTCCCAGCTTGGTTCACTGTCTGTGCGGAGTCTGCACGTTCTCCCCGTGTCTGCGTGGGTTTCATTCCGGGTGCTCCGGTTTCCTCCCACAGTCCAAAGATGTGCAGGTTGGGTGGATTGGTCATGCTAAAAAATTGCCCTTTGTGTCCAAAATTGCCCTTAGTGTTGGGTTGGGTTACTGGCTTATGTGGATAGGGTGGAGGTGTGGGATTGGGTAGTGTGCTCTTTCAAAGAGCTAGTGCAGATTCGATGGGCCGAATGGCCTCCTTCTGCACTGTAAATTCTATGATTCTATGATTAGCGTGGCCAATCCACCTACCCTGCACATCTTTGGGTTGTGGGGGTGAAACCCACGCAAACACGGGGAGAATGTGCAAACTCCACACGGTCACTGACCCAGAGCCGGGAGCAAACCTGGGACCTCGGCGCCGTGAGGCAGCAATGCTAACCACTGCGCCACCGTGCTGCCTGGGTGTCCCTGTATGCTGATGATCTATTACTGTATATGTCAGAGCCGAGCACGTGGGTGGGGAGTATAATGGGGCTGCTTCATAGATCTGGGTCATTTTCAGGGTATAAATGAAACCTCGGCAAGAGTGAGTATTTTATCGTCTCCCAGCTGGGAATGGGGGCGGGGATGTCGGAGCTTCCATTTCGAGTGGTGGCAACCCACTTTAGGTAGTTCGAGGTTCAGGTGGCACAGGATTGGGATGGACGCCGAAGGTATAATTTGACTAGTTTGGTGAGGACGATTTGGCAAGGTGGGACAACCTCCCTCTGGGCTGGATGCAGGCCATTGAGATGAATGTGAAACCGCGATTTTTGTTCCTATTTCAGTGCCTGCCGGTCTTTCTACCAAAATCTTTCTTCAAGGAGGTGGACAAATTGATCCATGGATGGGGTTAAGGTGGAGTGGGAGGAAGAGTTGGGAGGGTGACGATGGTAGAGGGACTGTGGTGCGAGGTGCTGCGGACGGTGAACGCCTCAACCTCGTGTGAGAGGTAAAAACCTTTTTAAAAATGAATTAAAAAATTAAGGACATTGGTTGAGAGATAAATGTTGGCAAAGACACTTGAAAAATTTCCTTGATCAACTGCCAATAATGCTATGCGATCTTATATGTTCACCTGAGTGATCCGACAAATGCCCAGAGTCCCAGGTTCGATTCCCGGCTTGGGTCACGGGCTGTGTGGAGTCTGCGCATTCTCCCCGTGTGTGCGTGGGTTTCCACCGGATGCTTCAGTTTCCTCCCACAGTCCAAAGATGTGCAGGTTAGGTGGATTGGCCATTCTAAATTGCCCTTCGGCAAAAAGGTTAAGTGGGGTTATGGGGATAGGGTGGAGGCATGGGCCTTAAGTAGGGTGCTCTTTCCAAGGGCCTGTGCAGACCTGATGGGCTGAATGGCCTCCTTCTGCACAATAAATTCTATGGTAATTCTATGGTAATGCATCACCATTAGGGAAGACGGTGGCATAGTGGTATTTTCATTGGTCTGGTATTTCAGAGACCTGGGGTGGGATTCTCCGACCCCCCGCCGGTCCGGAGAATCGCCGGGGGGGGGGGGGGCGTGAATCCTGCCCGGCCGCCGACTGCCAAATTCTCCGCCGCCGATTATTTGGCGGGGGCGGGAATCGCGTTGCGCCAGTCGGGGGCCGTTGGCAGTGGCATCCCCGTCGATTCTCCGCTCCGCGATGGGCTGAGCAGCTGCCCGTTTTCGGCCTGTCCCGCCGGCATAAATTACACAAGGTTCTTACCGGTGGGACCTGGCTCTGTGGCCTGCGGAGTCCTCGGGGGGGGGCGCAGCGGGATCTGGCCCAGAGGGAGGGCCTCCACAGTGGAGTGGCCCACGACTGGAGCCCACCGATCTGCGGGCAGGCCTGTGCCGTGGGGGCACTTTTTCCCTCCGCGCCGGCCGCTGTAAAGCTCCGCCATGCCCGGCGCGGAGAAGAAACCCGCTGCGCATGCGTAGGAATCACGGCAGCGGTTCTGGGAACACGCTGGTGCTCCTGTGCCAACTTGCGCCGGCCGGCGGAGGCCCTTTGGCACCGGTTGGCACGGTGCCAATCACTCCAGTGCCAGCCTAGCCCCCGAAGATGCGGAGGATTCCATACCTTCCGGGCGGCCCGACGCTGGAGTGGTTCACGCCACTCTTTGGCGCCGGATATGGAGAATCCAGGTCCCGGAGTAATGTTCTGGGTTCAAATTCCACCAGGGCAGATGGTGAAATTTGAATTAAAAAAAAATCTGGAATGAAAAGTTGAATGATGAACATAAAACCATTGCTGATTGCCGTAAAAACCCATCTGGTTCACTAATGGCCTTCAGGGAAGGAAATCTGCCCTCCTTACTTGGTATGTCCTACATGTGACTCCAGGCCCACACAGTGATGACTCTTAACTGCCCCCCACTAAAATGGCCGGGCTAGCCACTCAGTTCAAGGACAATTCGGGATGGGCAAAAATGCTGGCCCAGCCAGCGATGCCCATGTCCTAAGAATGAATTTTAAAAACCAGGCAGATAACACTTGTCTGTGGCAGGGCAGCGCTCCTTCAGTGTATCAGTTTAGATTGTGCACTCAAGCCTTGATCTCACAATTTTTAACTCAGTGGTGAATTCTACCCCTATGTCAATGGTTAAACAACAGTACAAATATATTTGAAATTGACAATCACAAAATATCGTATCAATTTCAATCGTCTGGGGAAGTATTTCCTTCAAAACGTATCAATCTGCAATGCCAGTATGTAACTGTGCTGTGCAAAGGAAATTTATTTTCTTTTTTAATGAGCACATTTAAGCTTTATTCCTTTTCCTTTTCCTGTTCTAAAGCATTGTACCAAAGTCAGGAACAGGAGCTGTTGCTTGTTATGATCAAAGTAACTGAGATAATTGTGGCTGAGGGTGGCCTTTTGGGCGATCTAGCTTTGTATTTCAAAGGAAGCCCATAACTTTCTCACGAAAGTCAGAATTCTTTTTGCCTGTCCTATCTAGAAAACTATAGCTGTTATTTGCCATATTTCCGAACAGCCATCGGGCGACATTCTCCCAAAAAATTACTTTGGGCGAGTTCTGTGGGTTATTTGTATTCACCTACACTGTGTAATTTTTTTTGGAGCTTGGGGAGTTTCTCACTAAAAGATCCCGCACTTTCTGTAGTGAGGAATTAGGATCGGGGTGAAATTTTTGAAAGGTGTCCAGATCTCATAGTCAGTTTGAGGGTCTCCTACCTCCTACAGACATCTCGACCACCCGCAGACATGGGCATCACCACCAACCCTTGACCCAAAGCGGCGACCTTTTCCATTACTAAAAGTCTGCGTAACCAACCCTACCAAACCACCCAGGCATGAGGGTGAGACTGCCCACACCCATCCATCTTTGTCGGCATCAGGACACCGCCCCCCCGCCCCAAGTGAGTACATCCTGCTATAGGGTCCCTGATGACCCACCACCTTTAAGGCCTCCCACTTTCAGCGCCTCCTTCGCACCCTCCACCCTTTCATACTCCCCATCATTCTCCCTTTCACGAGCATATCCCCCTTCATGCCATGTCACTTGGCAGTGTCACTGGGCACCCGAGAACTGTGCCATGGCAGCCTGGCAGTGCCGACCTGGCACCCAGCCAGTGCTCCTGTCACCTGGGCACCGGTAACCTGGCACACATGCAGTTCCAGGGTGGTACTGCGAATGTGCCAGGTTGGCAATGCCAGGGTATCAGGTTGGGACTGCCCAGGTGCCAGGGGCAATGTCCTGTCCATGACCACCCGGTGGCTCCATGGGCCTCTGATCTCCCTGGTGTGGCCATCATGCTTGGTTTCCATCATAGGAGGCCATTACTAATTCGCTCCAGCTTCAGGCCTCGCAGTGTCAGGTCGGTGAATACCTAGAGCTGGGAGACTGCGGTCTAGAACAGACTGCACATATTTAAATATGCATCCGACGTAACGGGATCAGTGCCGGGCACAATGCTGTGGGAAAATCACGCCCATCATGTTTGTAATTAATGGACAGGATTATCCGGTCCCCCAGCCACACGTTTCTCAGTGGTGTGTCGTTCACTGGTGGTGGAATTCTTTACCCCCGACGCTTGTCGATGGAATTTCCCATTGAATCCACCCCACACCGCCATGAAACCCACGGGCAGAGGATCACTGTCAGCGGGAAAAGAGAACCAGTGTCCTGGATTGACCTGTTGAGTTTAATATGAAGTTAATTTTATGCAACGTGGAAACATTCATTTAATCCTGAAGTTAACTTGTATGCTAAAGTAGATCAGTGATGCATTTCTATGTCGCTTGTGAATGAAACATCAACCTAGTTACACAGCTTATGAAAATTCTTCTATGCATACATTATTTTGTCTTAAATTCCTGTTAAAACTTGTAGAACATCAAGTTGCTTTCAAAAACAGAAATGTCAAACCAAATGACTGAATGTCATGGGATTGATGTTAACAGGTAGCTCTTTCGGAATGACAGAAACCTTTTGCAACCAATTACATGGTTGTTTGCTCCCAATATGTATTTTGTGCAACTTATTTCACAATTTTTTTTTAAGAGGGGACAAAACTGATCCAGCATTAGAAAAGGAATTGCAATCTGCACACATACACAGAAACCACTGACTAAACAAGAAATATGACTCTTGCATTGGTCACAGATTCCCGAATGATTCACACAAACCAAAAGGGTGCCAGGGTTTATCCCTGTGTTGTGTTGAGGTATTTGTAGTTTGTGTTCTGGCTTCTCCTTAAGCCCAACAGTTGGCGGAAGATATCAAAAAAAGACGCAAATCACGATCAGGCAGAGAATCGGCATCCGGGGAAAATCGAGTTCTGCACCTGCCGCTGATTTGGTGACCATGCTCCGGTCCTTCCCCGGTGGCGAAAGCGAGGTTTGCGCCCTACGCCTGCGGGGAACATGCAAAACTGTCATTTACATATATTTAAATGTGATTCGAGGATTGGACATTTTATGCTCTGCCCTTTTGCAATGCTCCGCCTCTCTCAGGCAGATGTCGAGCAGTCACAAATTACTACAGGTATTTGCAAATGAGGACTGGGAGCCATGACTCCAGAGGAGTCACGGGAGGCTAAAAAGACACTCACAACTGTTGGGCTTGCTGGGGGGAGGAAGGGGGGGGGGGGGGGGGGAGGTGGCTGCTCAGGCCAGGGGCAGTAGTTGGGAGCGATCTGGTTCCAAGTCCATAGACTCGGGGCGTCTGCTTCTGGATCGGTGTTGGCACTCCTCAGAAGTGCTGCCCCACTGAGAGGAAGCAGGGGACCAGCAGAGCTCACCCCAACCAGAGGACATCTGCAATGTGGCTTTTGCAGCCCTCCCTCGTTCTCTACCCTCTCAAGGCAGAAGTTTCACTAGTGACCGCCACCCCTCCAGATCACCAGCTGTCTCCTCCTGGTGAGGTTGGCAGCGCTGACTGCCTCTGCCTGTGCCACCACCTCCCAGGCGTTTTTTCAGGAGGACAGTGGCGCACCATGTGGAAGATGTCCTTCCGCTCCTGACTGGCATGGAGCTGTGAGTCCACCATGGACTATCATTCTCAGGGGGCAGCTCTTCTGTAAGCAATCTTGATGGCTGCAGTGAGCGTGTGGTGAATTGACCGCTTAAAAACAGCTGCAAGACTCTTCCGCGCTAATCCAGCCCCAACGGTTAGAATGCCCGCTGGACTGGGTATTGCGCTGAATTTGTGCCAGCAGAGTCCTGGCCTATTAGCATGGTCTGACTCTCTTACCGAATAGCGCTCCCAATGGGAACGCAAACCACATGTCATTCAGTCCTAGTGTGAAAACTATGTCTCTCAAATAGTGAATCCTGCCCCTTGTGTTTCTATTCCTCAGCAACATCGAGAGACTCTCACTGGTTGCCGCTGAGTGGGGTAATGTGCTTGGTGCATGCGGTCCTCCATTGGGGAATAGTCCAGCCACCTATTCCTTTGGGGCCGTAATGAAACTATACTTGGACAACTGTCTGTCGGGTCATTTGGGTCTTCAGAACTTCTGTAGTGAGCAGGAGGCGGAGGCCCACTGACTACAGGAACCACGTGATTTTCATTTCCATTCAAATCAATGGAAATGAAATCTGGGCCGGTAGCTGCGGATTAGCGCGGAAGAGCCTTGCAGCTGTTTTTAAGCGCTCCATTCACCACACGCTCACTGCAGCCACCAAGATGGCTTACAGAAGAGCTGCCCCCTGAGACTGATAGTCCATGGTGGACTCACAGCTCCATGCCAGCGAGGAGCGGAAGGACATCTTCCATGAAATCTGGGCCGGTAGCTGTCCTGAACAGGCAACAAGCCTGGTTTCCTTACCGCTCCAGCCATGAAACCAACTCCTACCAGCATTAACTCCAGAATTGGGGAGAAAGAAAACTGAATACAAAGAAAAAAGATGCCAAATGTGAAATTACCCTTTCTCACTCACATGCGTCACGGTTTTTCCAAGCGTCGGGAATGTTTAGCCCAAGATATTGCGGTGCAGATAAACACAACAACAAAGGGGTACAACTTTAATAAAAATACATAATTTCAAATTCCATTAAACTTATTTACAATGTAATCTGCTAACTTGGATATTCCAGATGGAAGTTTATTGCACTATATTCAGATTTAAAATTATGTCCTGATATAATTTTCTTTCTTCTTTTCCCTATGGCAATTGAATCAAAGGATCATACCAGTGGTAAATGCTGATTTTTAACACACAGTAAAATATCCCCTAATGTGTTAGCATTGTTCCCTGCCCTTGTTATCCTCATTACTTTTTATGCTTTTCCCCTTTAAGCAAAAATATCAGACATCAATTTAAACCTTTAAATGCTTTCAATATTTAGAGTTGGAACAAACATTTCAAGAAGTATTATATACAGATGTCTGAATAATGTCAACCAAGGTTACTAGAAGGAAGAAAAGATCTTGCACGTTCCGTTAATTTTATAGGGATTATACACGCAGCCCTTTGAAACAAAACTGTAAGCTTGATCTATGGAATGAAATTAAAATATTTCTACCAAAGAAACAGAATTTGCAGGGTAATTCAAAACCTTCTTTTTAACTGGTGAAAACAAGAAGCCACCTCTCTCACTTGTGTTCTAATTCTTGAATCCAGAAACAGGAAACAGTACCAAGCATCTACCCTGGGTCCCAGCATCATCAATCTGTGATTTAGCATACTAACCTTCAAATGACGCTACAAATGAAACCTGTGTACAACCTGACACGTACTAATAAAATTCTGTGGTCAACTTTAATGCAGGCTTGAAATGGTTTGAAACAAATGAATCGATGCCTATGTTGAAAGTTCATGCTAACATGCTAAATATTTGTATGGTAGTTTTAATAAGGACATGGGGAATCCTCACCGAGTAAAATAAAGAACTGTAGTTTTATTTTCAACACTATATATCCACTACCCAGTAGATCCTGATTGGGTTCCTTTTCTGGTTGCCTCACTGGCCAATCTTTATACAGAGGTTAATTGAGATTCCCCGCCCCTAGAGGGGGAGCTCGTACTCCGCAAGGACCATGGGGAAGATATTCATTCCCACCCCGTAGGCTCCGAGCGGGCTATTAGAGTAGTCTTCACACAGTTTCACAGTTTGAGGCCCCCAGAACAAGCCGAGTGTAATCTCATTGAGGTCATACTTATTTTTGATTAAAGCTGTTTGGATAATTACTTCAGTCACAGAATGCTTGAGATGGTTCCAGCAGGAAATGAGGAAACTTTATGGAGGTTTCTAACTAAATTCAGGTGGACTACAGCCCCAGGTTTGGTTGTTCCACCGCAGTAGTATTCCCCCCCCCCCCCCCCCCCCCACCAAAACACCCAATCACCAAATCCTATTAAGTGTCTGAAACACAAGTGCTTCTCTACTGTAGGTTTTTTTCTGATTTCAATGTCCTCTTGAATCAAGTGAATGATGGTTAGTTGCAAGTGACCTACGATCTTATGTCTGTAAGCATGATTAAATGCTGGGAAGTCATCCCGGTTAAGAGTTTGGAATTTCCAGTTTTTTGTGACGGCTGCCATTCAAATACCAAGGCCCACAAATAAAATGGAATAACACCTTCAGGGGAAATGGCACTGACCTGATAACATGGACATGGACCTCTTTCTGTACAGATAGAACATCCAGAATGGCTCCAATTTGATTTGATGAGATTGTACTGAAATTGTTTCACTTTTAAAAAATAATTTTTATTGTCACAAGTAAGCTTACTTTAACACCGCAATGAAGTTACTGTGAAAAGTCCCAAGCTGTCGCACTTAAGCGCCTGTTCGGTCGAATTCAGAATGTCCAAATTACCTAACAATACTTCTTTCGGGACTTGTGGGAGAAAACCGAAACACCCAGAGGAAACCCACGCAGACACAGGGAGAACATGCAGACTCCACACAGACAATGACCCAAACCGGAATGGAACCTGGGACCCTGGAGCTATGAAGCAACAATCTTAACCACTGTGCTACCATGCCGCCCACAAAGTAAATATATATAAATCAGGTTAAGAAGAGACCCCTGTGCATAGACTTGTCTCCCAAACTCTAGAAGATCCCTAGTCTTGATTCATTTGACGGTGGATCCATGCTTAGCGCACATGCTGAATAAATATTAATTGGTGCAGAAGCAGAGTTGTAGAAATTGGCTTTTTGCATTTTCAATGAGGGTACCTTTGGAGCAGCTCAGAAGTCCCTGCAAATAGTATGTTGTGTAAGTGGTGGCATAATTACATAATAACCTCCTGGCATCTCTGCACTACATAATAAAGAACATACATGCGTGATTTCTGAAACCTCAGGCCTGATTATCATTTTAAAAGTACACACGGCACAGGCCTGATTTTCCTTTGAGGAATTCGGGACTGAAAACTGCAATGTATTTTCTTCCAATTGAACTAATTATAACAAACACGTTTTGTTAAAAACACGACCTTAATTTTACTTCACAGCAAAAGTAACAATTTCTTGCAATATTCAGCTAGCAGGATATATCGGCCAAGGTAGTCAGCTAGATGAGGCCTTTAAAAGAAATGAAACAAGTCAACTGGGTGTTTATTGCCGAATTGGATGTGGAATAGTTAAAGAACAGCTCTTGGAGTCTGTGCATCAGAAATGTCGCTTTTTCTCTTTCTTCTTATTTGATAAATTTATGTGCTCAATATGGGAGGTATTGGTGCTAGGAGTGGAAAGTATTTGCAGTTTTAGCATCCTGTGTCCATATAAAACACTCCCTGGTCAAACCAGGTCGGAGGTCAGGTACAGACTGCGATTTTCTTTGCTGCCACAGTAATGTGCTTCCACCGCAACCCTCTCCTGAGGAGCATTTTCATTTTCCAAGCTAGCCATGCTTATAGTCTTTGAGCAAGACTGGGAATTAGTGCCAAACTACAGCTACTTTGATTCTGTGCCCAGGAGAAAATAAGTAGTGATAAATGGGAAAAAAAATGGTGTTCCAACTCACTTCATGTGGAGCCTTTGAATGTTTTGTTCGTACATTTTGCCTACCTCAGATTGATGCCTTTGTGGAGTAAGTTTATCAGGAATCAGGCGAGTCTAGGGGTTGGTGCCATTGCCCATGGAAGACACTAAAAAAGGGCAACTTCTGTTGGATTGAGAAGCCTTACTTTATGGATTAACTTGGTGTTTCCTGAGGTTGTTATGTAGTGAAGATTCCCCCACCTCCTGGGCAATAATTGCCTGAATTCACTGGTAGTGCCAAACTGTGCCAAGGGGTCAGTGCCAGAGTACTGCCCAAATATGTCCCTGTCTCCTCGGGGGCTATTCGTACCTCGGTGCCTTGGAGGGATCCCCTTGACTGATTCTAGTTTGGCTAAACGGGTTCTAAACCTCGCCGACGTGACATTTGCTGAGGGGGAAAACACGTGGCGGGGGGCCCATTAATAAAATTTAAATGCATTAAAATCCAAGAGTGTGCACCTCATGCTGTGCCAGCGAAGGGCAGAGAAAATCAGGAAATGCCATCTCTCCAGAGAGAATCACGTTTTCTGATTCTCTCCGGGTTCTCCAGCCGTGTCGCCTATCCCGCACGAGGCAAGCGAAGGCTCAAAATCGTCCCCAATATTTCAATTTGATGACCTGCAGAGCATGAGAACACCAGTTAACTCTCTTTTTCCCTCCAAAGCAGCTACCTGACCGTGGCATTTTCACCAGTTTTTGTTTTTATTTTGCATCTTTTCTAATCGCTATCTTGTCCATGTAACCTTTGACTTGTATTCGCTAACTTTGCCCCCCAAATTGCTATCCAAATCCAACATTACTCATCCTTGAACTGCTCAAATCCCCATCTTCCCTTCATCTCCAGCCTTGAATCTCTCCAATCAGATTCTTTTGCCTCTGCCTCAACACTGAAATGTAACTTATCAAAGTCATGAATGACCTCCTCTGTGACATGTGGTGCATTATCCCTCCTCTTTGACTTGGGCGATAATATCAACCTCCTCCAACACATCCCCTCTGCTGTCCAGCTGAGTGGAAGTGCTCTCAATATGGTTCCTCATATGACAAGTTCTCCATTCCAAGAATCATTCTTGTGAACCTCCTCTGGATACTTTCCAAGGCCAGCACATCCTTCCTTAGATATGGGGCCCAGAACTGCTCATAATACTCCAAATGGGGTCTGACCAGAGCCTTATACAGCCTCAGAAGTACATCCCTGGTATTGTATTCTAGCCCTCTTTGCCTTCCGAACAAGGAACAAGGACTCCCAAGTCCCTTTGTGCTTCTGGTTTCCGAACCATTTCCCCATCTAGAAAATAGTCTACGCCTAAATTCCTTCTTCCAAAGGGAATAACCTCACACTTTTCCACATTGTATTTCACTTGCCATTTCATTGCCCACTCTCCTAGCTTGTCCAAGTCCTTCTGCAGCTCCCTTGCTTCTTCAATACTACCTGTCTCTCTGCAGATCTTTGCATCATCTGCAAACTTAGCAACAGTGCCTTCAGTTCCTTCTTTCAAATCATTAATGTATCTTGTGAAAAGTTGTGGTCCAAGCACAGACCCCTGGGGCACACCACTAGTCACTGGCTGCCATCCTGAAAAAGACCCCTTTATCCTCACTCTCTGCCTTCTGCCAGTCAGCCAATCCTCTATCCATGCCAGGATCTTACTCTTAACACCATGGGCTCGTAACTTATTTAAAAGTCTCCTATGCGGCACCTTGTCAAAGGCCTTCTGGACATCTAAATAAATCACGTCCACAGTCTCCTTTGTCTAACTTCCTTGTTACTTCCACAAAGAACTCTAACAAATTTGTCAGACTTGATGAAGCCATGCTGACTCTGTCCTATTTTACCATGCACTTCCAGGTACTTCGCGATCTCGTCTTTAATAACAGTCTCTAAAATCTTACCAATGACCGAAGTCAGGCTAACCGGCCTATAATTTCCTGTCTTCTGCCTCCCTCCCTCCCTTCTTAAACAGTGGTGCTACATTAACCACTATCCGGTCTTCTGAGACCCTCCCTGCCTCCAGTGATTCCTGAAAGATCATCACCAATGCCTCCACAATTTCCTCAGCTATCTCCTTTAGGATCCTGCGGTGTAGTCCATCCGGTCCAGGTGACTTATCCACCTTCAGACCTTTCAGTTTCTTCAGAACCTTCTCCGTGGCAACACGGTAGCATGGTGGTTAGCATAAATGCTTCACAGCTCCAGGGTCCCAGGTTCGATTCCTGGCTGGGTCACTGTCTGTGTGGAGTCTGCACGTCCTCCCCGTGTGTGCGTGGGTTTCCTCCGGGTGCTCCGGTTTCCTCCCACAGTCCAAAGATGTGCGGGTTAGGTGGATTGGCCATTCTAAATTGCCCGTAATGTCCTAAAAAGTAAGGTTAAGGGGAGGAGGGGGGGGGGGGGGGGGGTTGTTGGGTTACGGGTATAGGGTGGATACGTGGGTTTGAGTAGGGTGATCATTGCTCGGCACAACATCGAGGGCCGAAGGGCCTGTTCTGTGCTGTACTGTTCTATGTTCTTAGCAATGGTCACTGCACTCACCTATGTCTCCTGGTTCTCCTGGAGCTCTGGCATCCCACTGGTGTCTTCCATCGTGAAGACTGATGCCATTTCTTTTTTTCCTATTATTACTTCTCCAGCCACATTTTCTAGTGGGCCAATGTCTATTTTTGCCTCTCTCTTACCTTTTATATATTGAAAAAAACTTCTTCCTATCTTCCCTTATATTACTATATTACTCGCATTCATATTTCATCTTCTCCCCTCTTGTTGCTTTTTCAGTTGTCGTCTGCTCGCTTTTAAATCCTCTGGTTTCCCACTAATTCTCACCACTTTGTATGCTTTTTCTTTAGCGTTAATGTTGTCCTTGACATCCCCCATCAGCCATGGATGCCTTGTCCTCCCCTTAGCATGTTTCCTCCTCATTGGGATGAATTTCTGTTGTGCCTCCCTAATAACACCCAAAAACTCCTGCCATTGCTGTTCCACTGTCTTCCCTGCTAGACTCCTTTTCCAATCAACTCTGGCCAGCTCCTCACTCATGTCTTTGTAGTTACCCTTATTGAATTGTAATACCGTTACATCTGATTGCAGCTTCTCCCTCTCAAACTGCAGGGTACATTCTATCATGTTGTGGTCACTGCTCCCCAAGGGTTCCTTCACCTTAAGTTCCCGAATCAAGTCTGTCTCATTACACATCACCAAATCCAGAATTGCCTGTTCCCTAGTAGGCTCTGTCACAAGCTGCTGCAAAACACCTTCTCTTAGACATTCCACAAATTCCATTTGAAATGAAAATGAAAATGAAAATCGCTTATTGTCACGAGTAGGCTTCAATGAAGTTACTGTGAAAAGCCCCTAGTCGCCACATTCCGGCGCCTGTCCGGGGAGGCTGGTACGGGAATCGAACCGTGCTGCTGGCCTGCTTGGTCTGCTTTAAAAGCCAGCGGTTTAGCTGAGTGAGCTAAACCAGCCCCTTAGCTAAACCAGCCCCTTAGCTAAACCAGCCCCTCTTGGGATCCACTACCAACCTGACTTTCCCAGTCCACCTGCATATTGAAGTATCCCATGATTATTGCAATATTTCCTTTTTTTACATGCCTTTTCTATCTCCTGATTTATTTTCTGCCCCACATCCTGACGACTGCTAGGGGGCCTGTACATAACTTCCATCAGGGTCTTTTTACCTTTGCAATCCCTCAACTCTACCCACAGAGGTTCTATACCTTCTGATCCTATATAGAACAACAAAGAACAAAGAAAATTACAGCACAGGAACAAGCCCTTTGCCCTCCCAGCCTGCGCCAATCCAGATCCTTTATCTAAACCTGTCGCCTATTTTCCAAGAATCTACTTCCCTCTATTCCCCGTCCGTTCATATATCTGTCTAGATGCATAGAACATAGAACATAGAACAGTACAGCACAGAACAGGCCCTTCGGCCCTCGATGTTGTGCCGAGCAATGATCACCCTACTTAACCCACGTAACCCGTATACCCGTAACCCAACAATCCCCCCATTAACCTTACACTACGGGCAATTTAGCATGGCCAATCCACCTAACCCACACATCTTTGGACTGTGAGAGGAAACCGGAGCACCCGGAGGAAACCCACGCACACACGGGGAGGACGTGCAGACTCCGCACAGACAGTGACCCAGCCGGGAATCGAACCTGGGACATCTTAAATGAAGCTATCGTGCCCGCCTCTACCACCTCCGCTGGCAAAGCGTTCCAGGCACCCACCACCCTCTGCGTAAAAAACTTTCCAGGCACATCTCCCTTAAACTTTCCCCCTCTCACCTTGAAATCGTGACCCTTTGTAATTGACACCCCCACTCTTGGAAAAAGCTTGTTTCTATCCACCCTGTCCATACCTCTCATAATTTTGTAGACCTCAATCAGGCCCCCCACCTCAACCTCCGTCTTTCAAACAAAAACAATCCTAATCTACTCAACCTTTCTTCATAGCTAGCGCCCTCCATACCAGGCAACATCCTGGTGAACCTCCTCTGCACCCTCTCTAAAGCATCCACATCCTTCTGGTAATGTGGCGACCAGAACTGCACGCACTATTCCAAATGTGGCCTAACCAAAGTCATATACAACTGGAACATGACCTGCCGACTCTTGTACTCAATACTCCGTCCAATGAAGGCAAGCATGCTGTATGCCTTCTTGACCACTCTATCAACCTGTGTTGCCACCTTCAGGGTACAATGGACCTGAACTCCCAGATCTCTCTGTACATCAATTTTCCCCGGGACTCTTCCATTGACCGTATATTCCGCTCTTGAATTAGATCTTCCAAAATGCATCATCTCGCATTTGCCTGGATTGAACTCCATCTGCCATTTCTCTGCCCAACTCTCCAATCTATCTATATTTTGCTGTATTTTCTGACAGTCCTCCTCGCTATCTGCAACTCCGCCAATCTTAGTATCATCTGCAAACTTGCTAATCAGACCACCTATACCTTCGTCCAGATCATTTATGTATAATCACAAACAACAGTGGTTGGAGCACGGATCCCTGTGGATCACCACTAGTCACCTTTCTCCATTTTGAGACACTCCCTTCTACCACTACTCTCTGATCCTGTTGCCCAGCCAGTTCTTTATCCATCTAGCTAGTACACCCTGAACCCCATACGACTTCACTTTTTCCATCAACCTGCCATGGGAAACTTTATCAAACGCCTTACTGAAGTCCATGTATATGACATCTACAGCCCTTCCCTCATCAATTAACTTTGTCACTTCCTCAAAGAATGCAATTAGGTTTGTAAGACATGTCCTTCACTGCACAAAACCATGCTGCCTAACACTGATAAGTCTATTTTCTTCCAAATGTGAATAGATCCTATCCCTCTGTATCTTCTCCAACAGTTTGCCGACCACTGACGTCAAGCTCACAGGTCTATAATTCCTTGGATTATCCCTGCTACCCTTCTGAAACAATGGGACAACATTAGTAATTCTCCAGTCCTCCGGGACCTCACCTGTGCTCAAGAATGCTGCAAAAATATCTGTTAAGGCCCCAGCTATTTCGTCCCTCGCTTCCCTCAGTAACCTGGGATAGATCCCATCCGGTCCTGTGGACTTGTCCACCTTAATGCCTTTTAGAATATCCAAAACGTCCCCCTTCCTTATCCTGACTTGACCTAGAGTATTTAAACATCCATCCCTAGCCTCAACATCCGTCATGTCCCTTTCCTTGGTGAATAGCGATGCAAAGTACTCATTAAGAATCTCACCCATTTCCTCTGAGTCCACGCATAAATTCCCTCTTTTGTCTTTGAGTGGGCCAATCCTGTCTCTAGTTACCCTCTTGCTCTTTATATACGAATAAAAGACTTTGGGATTTTCGTTAACCCTGTTAGCCAAAGATATTTCATGACCTCCTTATCGCTCCTTGCTATGAATTTAACTTCATTCCTTACTAACAATACAACACTGCCCCATTTGCCCATCTGCCTGTCCTTTCGATAGGTCATGTATCCTTGGATATTTAGATCCCCTTGGAGCCACGTCCCTGTGATGCCCACAACATCGTACCGGCCAATTTCAATCTGTGCAACAAGCTCATTTACCTTGTTCCGTATATTTAGGTACATTTAGGCCAAGCTTCTTCACTAAATTCTCAGAGTTTACAACTGGGATCAGGGGTGGGATTCTCCGGCTGTTCGAGGCAGCGGGATTCTCTGGTCCCACCGTCAGCGCACCCCTGCCCGCGGGCTACCTGGCAGCATAGAGTGGTTTCAATAGGAATTCCCAGTGACAAGCGGCGGGAACTGGGAATCCCCCCGCCAGTGAACGATCCAGCCAAATACCCGGGGCGGAATTCTCCCATCTGGAGACAAACAGCCGACGCCGGAGTGAAACCCAGAGTGTTTCACTCCGGTGTCGGAGGCCGCTCCTCGTCCCCTATTCTCCCCCCCCCCTGCCCCCGGGGGGGGGGGGGGGGGGGAGGAGCGGTGCCGCGTGAATCTCGGGCGCCGGGCCTTGACGCTTGCGTCAAAGCGGCGCGCCGGGAATGACGTGGCCGGCGGAACCTAAGTGACGTCAGCCGCGCATGCGCAGGTTGGCTGGCGCCAACCCATGCATGCGCGGTTGCCGTCTTCCCCTCCGCTGCCCCGCAAGACATGGCGGCTTGATCTTGCGGGGTGGCGGAAGGAAAAGAGTGCGTCTTTTAGAGACGACGGCCCGACGATCGGTGGGCACCGATCGCAGGCCAGACATCTCCTGAGCACGGCCGTGGTGCTCGATCCTCCCTCCGCCCCCCACAGGCGCCACACACAAGAGATCGCGTGCTATTCTCGCCGGCAGCGACCAGGTGGGGTTGGCGCCGGCGTGAACCTGTTGGGTTCGGCAGGCCGCTCGGCCCATCCGGGCTGGAGAATTGCCGGTCGCCGTGAGAAACGGCGAGCGCCGATTCTCCGAGCGGCCTATCGAAAAACGCGACACGCCATTTTGAGGGGGGGGGGGCAGGGCGGCGTGGCGTGATTTGCCCAGCCCTCCCGTGACTCCCCCCCCCCCCCCCCCCCCCCCCCCCCCCGGCGTTGGGGTTGGAGAATTTTGCCCACTGTGTGTGGGAAATCCCAGCCAATGATTTTGGTCTTCGCAATATTTTGTTGAAGAACATTTGTGCTCATGCAGCACTGAACAATCTGACAATTTCGAGACAGTGGATGGATCAAGAGATTTGGAGAGAGGTTGGGTTGGATGTCATCAACACGCAGAAAAGTATGCTGCGTTTTCAGAGTATTATGTGGCAGGAAGATGCGTGGTTGGGAACTAGTGGGGGAACACGAGATATAAGGGAGTAGGAATGAGGAGGCATTGCAGATGAATCTCTGGCTAGAATGAGATGAGTAAGAATGGAACTCAGTGAGCGTAGTCCTACCCTGGATGACGGTGGTGAGGCGTAGGAGGAGGTTGGTGTGGTCGAGAAGGATGAGGACTGGTCATCTATCTTCATCAAAGTTACTTAATCGGGCTGTCTCAGGACTGTGGCAGGGCAGGAACTGATTGGAGGAATGTCACAATATTTATGATTATCTGACAATATTTTACAGCTGCGTCCCATTTTGCATTTGATGAGCACAGCACTCTTTGTCAAACTGATTCAACACGGTGCTATGCGGACTCTGAATGTCAATTCATCAGAAACAATAAAGTACTTAAATTATGATAAAACAGGTGCACTGCCCCATTCTCAAATAACTAGTCTGAAAACAAAATGATTCGCAACAATTGACAAACAGCCTCTCTTAAAACGAACCTGAAAGCTTGTGTTTTTCATATACAGGTTATTACAGATTTATATATTGAAAATTGAGCTAAGATTTATATATCACTTTGTGATGGGAGTCCCAAAAACAACACAATGAAGAATGCATGCCCTATCTGGAGTATCGGTTACTTTATTAACAAGAAATTCTACATAACATCTGTTACCAGTTACTCCACTCCCTGTTCTTAACTGGAGGACAGGAGAATAGGATGCAGGTATGTGGAGGAGATCTACTCAGAGAAAATGATGATTAATCTTTGGAGGACAAGCAATCAATCTTTTTACTTCATTGTCTGTTCTCCTCCACATACCAAGGGTTACCTACAATAAAGCAGGGGCAGCTGGGGCACATTTATCCATTTTAAAGCGCTTGACCTGTAAGGTCATGGAAGACAAAATAGTTCTCTCACATTGCAATTTCCGAGAGATACATAGATTAAGACAGTGATACTGGAGTCCCACCACTTAGAAGTAGATCGGCTGAAGTGTCCAAGGTGGATTGCTTTGAATCACAGAATTGTTACAGCGTAAAAGGAGGCCATTTGGCCCTTCACGTCTACACCAGCTCTCCAAATGAACATTATGACTTGCTGCCATTCGCCTGCCTTTTCCCTGTATCCTTGGACATTGTTTCTTACTGAAACTTCTCAGTGGTCACAGCCCTGGTGGAGCTCGATGTCAACTGATGGCGATGAAGACTACATTAAATCGGGTTTCCTCACAAATCATTATCCAAAGTTGTTTGGTATTCTTCAGTGTAATTTGCCCTCTGGAACAAGGTACACACATCAACACAAAATAAACTCCTATTCCAACTTACGAGAGGCAAAAAGAGATGGAACCATGTGTCCATCATTTACTGCGAGGACGCAAAACACCACTGAGATGTCATGTTTGACGCTAACGTGCTGGTTATAGATGCTGACCAACCTGTGTGTGCTTTCAGTATTTTCTGTTGTGACTAGTATTTCATTGACAGATTTAGGCACGGAACTGATCAATTGGATCACAATGACTTGGGGAAATGTTTTGAGTGCAAAACTTGAAACAACTTCTGCTTTCACATATCTCCTAGGATCAAGAGTTGAAGAAAGTGAAGGAAATTTCACTTATTTGTGTTTCCCCTGCTATCATAGAATAGAATCATAGAATTTCTTCAGCGCAGAAGGAGGCCATTCGGCCCATCAAGCCGGCACCAACCCATTAAATGGGCACCCCACCCAGGCCTACTCTTCGTTCACCCTGTCCTATCCCCGTAACCTAACATACACACCTTTGGGCACTAAGTGACAATTGAGCGTGACCAATCCACCTACGTTGCACATCTTTGGACTGTGGGAGGAAACTGGAGCACCCGGAGAAAACACACGCAGACATGGCGAGAAGGTTCAAACTCCATACAGACAAGGCTGGAATTGAACCTGGGTGCCTGTCGCTGTGAGGCAGCAGTACTAACTAACCACTGTGCCATCGTGCAGGTTAAAGAATTTAAACATGAAACTGTAAGGCAATAAAAGGAGTTGTGAAAGTTGGTTGGTGGTGAGGTGCAGTTCCACTAATCCAATCGCACAAACCATCTCTTCGACTACATACCCCTTTCCCCCCTGCAAAGAGCAGCACTCAGTTCTTTGTCTATAAAATTTCAATCCCACCCCATTTAACAACTACTTCGACACATATAGTGGGTGTGTTTTAACACCAAAAACAGAGTCCCATTTTGGGCGCGAATAACAGGCAGGTTGTTTCTTGGCACCTACAGTGCCAAGAATGACCCCGCTATCAAACAGGACTCTTTTCTTTCTGGACTCTGTGGGGAACGCCCTGCCGAACTGCAGTTACCTCACTTCCTGCACTAATGAGTTGAGCTCATCAGCCATTTTTAAATGTGGCCCCAATCACTCAACCCTCCCCCTCCCCCCACTCGGCCTCCAACCCCCACCCACCCCCCCACAACATTTGTATGGCCAGTGTTGAATAGTGCCATGGGGAGGTCTCCGAGGCACAGGTGTTTGTTCCTGGGCTTCGGAGAATCGGGCGCCGACGTATTTAATAGCTCACGTAAATATCTAAATCCCAATCTTGCCCAGCGAGGGTTGAAATCCAGATCGCGACGTCTTCTCGACTTCTCATTAGATCTCACGAGGCATTCTGAGCATCACAAATCTTGCAAGAGGCCTCTCATGTGATTGAACAGCCTTGTCTTGTCACTGAGTCGGGCGCAGCGAGTCTGTTCGATTGCGCTCTGTGTTTTTAACGGTAAAAAGATCCCAAGGCAATTCACAGGACTGTTATCAAACAAAAGTCGACGCTAAGACAGATTAATAAAATAATTAGTGTGTGGACGAGGAGGGGGAAAGTGGCAGAACAGATGTCTAGCTGGCTTCAATGCAGGAAGCAGAGAGGGTGTTGAAGAATTGTATTTTATTGTCGTCAGTGAGGATTCCCGAAAAGGTAAGTCAAACGCAGTTTATTTCCTACTCACAGTTAAGAATACAGTAACTGGGAAACACTTCAAGTCCCAGACAGGACCCCTCTGAGATGCCGACTCCCTCGTGGGCTGGTTTTAATCTTGGGGAATTAACGAGGCCGCTGTTGGGCCTCTAACACAGTTCATAGTAGCAGAAGATGGAAAGTGCAGTTCCACAAGGATCAGTGTGGGGACCACTGCTCTTCACAGTTTACATTAACAATTTTGGGCCGTGTTAAAATCGCCCAGTCAATATTGAGGATGATTGCAACAAATTACTTAAGGACAATGGGCGGGATTCTCCATCCCGCCAGCCAGCCAATGGGGTTTCGTATTATGGGCAGCCCCGCACCGTCAGGAAATCCCCGGGCGTGGATGCGTTGCTGCTGCAATGGAGAATCCCGCCACCGGAGAATCCAACTCATTAATAAACTTGAAACATGAGCAAATAATTAGTAAATGAAATTCAACACAGATAAAATTAAGGTAGGACAGAAGGTAGGAAAAATACCAATGTCAATAGAAGTTGCAAGTCTAGGTTGGCGAGAGGGACAATTCCTCAGTCACTAAATGTCGTGCCACTGTTTAGAAAGGCCATAAAATGAGAATAATTTTGGATATAATTTTTCCCCAGATCACTCTTGTGCCCAAGGAAGAGGATGAAATTCTCCCAAAAAGTTTCAAGTGTGGTGTCCGACGACAAATGAGGTGTGATTCCCTTCAGTTGGTTGGGCACAATTCAGGTTGCAATCCACTCATACCTAGAGGTGTTTTTGGAAGGGGACGAGTTTTGCAGCGGCATCTGCCACCCCGTCAATCGCCGGTACCAGTGGACCTCCCCCGCCCACAGGTGAGTGACACTCTGCTATGCGGTTTGCAGATGCCCCGCCCCCACTTCATGCCCCCCTTTAAGCTGTGCCCACCTCATGCACCTTTCCATAACGTACCTCCTTCATATCACTCTCCCTCATGTCATGCCCGTTTCAGCCCTCCATTCAGGCCCGCTCCTTAGCAGTGCCAACCTGTCATTTCCCCAGCTCCTTTAGTAGTGCCAACCTCCAGGTTATCATGCCAGGTTGGCACTGCTGAGCAGTGTCCTGTCCCCTTCCACCCGGCGGCTCCAATGGCCTCCGAACCCCCTGCATGGTCAGTGCGTTTGGTCTCCGGTGGTGGAGACGAGGGCTGGAATCCTCCGGCCATTCACTGGCAGCGGGATTTTCTGGGGCCGCCTGCAGTGCACCCCCGCTCGTGGGTTTCCTGGCGGCATAGAGAATCCCCATTGACACTGGCAGGAGCAGAGAATCCTGCCGCTCGCGAATGGTGCGCCACCTCCTGCTGCTGAGAAACACGCGGCTGGGAGGCCGGTGAATCCTGCCCCAGTAGTGGTTCTTGCCGGCCTCGGCTGCACCGTCTGGAGTGGGATGAATCAAGAGTTGGGAGAATCTGGCTTTAAACTGGCCAAGTATATTTAAATTCTAATGAGATTACGCCCACTGCAGTGACCCAGGAGAAACGGTGCCCGGCGCAAACATCGGGCGGGATTCTCCCAACAGGCGGCTAAGTGCCGACGCCGGAGTAAAAATGGGAGTGATTTACTCCGGCGTCAGCGCCCGTTCTGGGACCCCATTCTGTGGCCCACAGGGGGCTAGGACCCGGCCTGAACCTGGCGCCACAGGGTCCACGCATGCGAAGTTGGGCCGGCGCCAACTAGTGCATGCGCAGTGGCCTTCTTCCCCACAGCGGGCCCGATGCCAAATGGCGCAGGGCTACAGGAGCTGGCGCGGAGGAAAGAAAGCCGGGGGCACAGAGGCCAGCCCGCCGATCGGTGAGTCCCGATCGCGGGCCAGGCCACTACCTAGGCCCCCCTCCGGGGTCGGACCCCCACTCCCGCCCCACAGGCCGCCCCCGGACCCTTCAACGCCGAGGTCCCGCTGGTTCAGAGGATGTGAGAACGGCGGCGGCAGGATTCTTTTTGTTGACGGCCAGAGAATCGGCGCGCCGGCCCGCGCTGGCCCGGGCAGGAGAGTCAAGGCACGTACGATGACCGGCGCTGCACCGACCACACCGGCACCAATTCTCCGTACTACAGAGAATTGCGTCCCGGCAATTCGCGCGGCGCTGTGCTGATTCTCTGACCCGGCGGGGGGTCGGAGAATTCCGTCCACTGTTTATGTGCTCTCCCGGTATTTTCCCAGCGGGATGAGCACCAGGCACAATGTGGGTGTAGAATTGCCCCCAGAATCTCTACCCAGTTATCTTTTCCTCCAAATCTTCTCATACTAGAGATAACACAATTCTGATGCATTTTGCTTCACTTGCACTAAGCAGATTCTATTGCCTGTGATGACCATCCATGTTTCCTTCAAAACATGCAAACTAGTGGCAGTTTCTGTTTTGGTGGCAGTTTCTGTTTTGGTGGTAACTTCAGGGCCGAGCACAAGAGTATGCATGTTAGCTACTTTGCATCAGAACCCACCAGCCCAAAGGTGGTCTGACTCATGGTGGGAAATATCAGACTCGCTTTGATTGACATAGCATGATTTGGTTTTCTGAAACTCTGCCGTCGCACTATGGGCCTTGATGAAGGTGGATCGGATGATTGAGCTACTGTTATCTTGGAATTCTGGACTGAATTACTGGAGAGAATTCTTTGAGACAGGATCTACTCCCATTTGGAAGAAAGTTGACATATTAGTGAGAAGCAGCACGGTTTTGTGAAGGGGAGGTCATGTCTCACAACTTGATAGAGTTTTTCGAGGAGGTCACAAAGATGATTAATGCAGGTCGGGCAGTGGATGTTGTCTATATAGACTTCAGTAAGGCCTTTGACAAGGTCCCTTATAGCAGACTATTACAAAAGGTGAAGTCACACGGAATCAGAGGTGAGCTGGCAAGATGGATACAAAACTGGCTAGGTCATAGAAGGCAGAGAGTAGCATTGGAAGGGTGCTTTTCTGATTGGAGGGCTGTGACTAGTGATGTTCCGCAGGGATCAGTGATAGGACGTTTGCTGTTCGTAGTGTATATAAATGATTTGGAGGAAAATGTAACTGATCTGATTGGTAAGTTTGCAGAAGACACAAAGGTTGGTGGAATTGCAGATAGCGATGAGGACTGTCAGAGGATACCGCAGGAATTAGATTGTTTGGAGACTTGGGCAGAGAAATGGCAGATGGAGTTTAATCCGGAAAAATGTGAGGTAATGCATTTTGGAAGGTCTAATACAGGTAGGGAATATGCAGTGAATGGTAGAACCCTCAAGTGTTGACAGTCAGAGAGATCTATATGTACATGTCCACAGGTCACTGAAAGGGGCAACACAGGTGGAGAAGGTAGTCAAGATGGCATACGGCATGCTTGCCTTCATTTGCCAGGGCATTAAGTATAAAAACTGGCAAGTCATGTTGCAGCTGTATAGAGCATTAGTTAGGCCACACTTGGAGTATAGTGTTCAATTCTGGTCGCCACACTACCAGAAGGATGTGGAGGCTTTAGAGAGGGTGCAGAAGAGATTTACAAGGACGTTGCCTGCTACTGAGGGCATTAGCTATGAGGAGAGGTTGAATAAACTCGGTTTGTTCTCCTCACTGGAATGACGGAAGTTGAGGGGCGACCTGATAGGGGTCTATAAAATTATGAGGGGCATAGACAGAGTGGATAGTCAGAGACTTTTTCCAAAGGTAGAGGGGTCAATCAATAGGGGGCATAGGTTTAAGGTGCGAGGGGCAAGGTTTAGAGGAGATGTACGAGGCAAGTTTTGTACACGGAGGGTAGTGGGTGCCTGGAACTCGCTGCCGGAGGAGGTGGTGGAAGCAGCGACGATAGTGACGTTTAAGGGGCATCTTGACAAATACATGAATAGGATGGGAATAGAGGGATACGGACCCCGGAAGTGTAGAAGATTTTAGTTTTGACGGGCAGCATGGTCGGCACAGGCTTGGAGGGTCGAAGGGCCTGTTCCTGTGCTGTACTTTTCTTTGTTCTTTGTTCTTCGAATTCTTAATAATACACACAAAACAAAAGTGGGTGAATATTGGGTCCTTCTGGACATGAACAGTAAGAGAGGGTGCGATTTAACTACCGTGTTGCGCCTGGCACAGGTCTGGGCACATTGGTTAAATAGCAGGAAAGGCCAAAATCGAGATTTGCACTGGCCGTGAATCAATTTGCTGTCTAATCGGCCCCTTCCTGATGGCGAGTTCCGAATCACACCCAGATATGGCGAGGATATCATTGACCTTCATTTGCGTTCATTCCCATCTCATTAGCGAGATCGAAGTCGAATACAACGGCTTCCCAATAATTAACTGGCTCCCCGGCAAGAAATCATGCGGGTGTCGTTTAGAACTCCGTTTTTAAAGCAGGAAGCTAGCAAAATGACTGTTGAGAGGAACTGGGTAGGCGAGTATGCAACTGAAGGACCTGGAGCTCTGCACACTACATGTGTCCCCAAAATGCACACCAGAGGTGGAGGTAACATGCTGCTTTCCGTGCCCGATGGCCTTTGATGCCCTTGGCAGACGTCCTCTGGAGTGCCAAGAGACAGAGGGCCCCAGCTGACTTACCGACTTACATGCCACCCTGTGCTGCCTGCTGCCCTTGAGATGCACGAGTGTCAGGGGACCATTGTTGTTTCCTTGGTGGCAAGCCCCGGGTTGGACAAAGAGAGGGCATTGTGAGCCGCACGCTTGATGGGTCAGGGGGGTCTCTAGCAGGTGGCATGTGTGGGCACCACTCCTGGACATGAAGGTGTGCTGGTGAGTGCCAGTAGCTTCTGAGAAGAAGCACGAAGATCAGACGTGGGAAGGATGTGAGGTGTCAGTCAATGATTTGGGAGAGGGTGGGCATGTGAATTTGAGGGGTGGCAGGCAGAACTGATGCCAGGAGAAAGGTCGTAATTTATCCGTGCAGCTTGGTGGATGTCGTTGGTCTTCTTCCTACATTGGATGATGATCCTCCTGCTGCCAGTGCCTCCCAGGTGGTAGTGGTGACCCTGCTGGTGGTCCTTAGATCCCTTCGGGGTAACAGGATGTCGCATCTCACTTCAACGGCAGAGAGAAGCCTGGACAGATCGGCATCCCCAAACCGAGCAGCAGATCTGTGCGCTGCCATGCTTGTGCATTGAGTGGTATTGACTGGTGAGGGTGTGTTTAAAAGCAACTCCCCCTCGCCAGCGAGACGCTGAGACGCAAGCCTGGCGAATCAGACGGTGAGACAGTCAGTAATGGAGAGAAGCTCGTGGAGGCTCATTTCCGGCACTAAGTGCTGTTATATAAAGTGACAATCTCATCACTGCAGCCATGGAGAAACGCCCCTGCCAATCGCGCGCAAAATTACACTTGTCTGGTCAAGACACACTGAATTAAACAGTTGCGGTACTGTAATGACCTCCAATTAGCATTATTGGTTGGCCAATTGGAGTATGAGCTCCGTCAATGATAGCTCATCGAGGGGGCCCATATAAGCACCTGTGTAGGGTTTGTGAGCAGTCTTAAGTTGACTGGACTGCGAGCAGCACTGTTTGGAGCTGCTCTTGTATCTAGTTATTGGCAATAAATATTGGTGTGGTGACGGGACTCCTGCCTCCTGTGAATTTTACAGGTACTGAGAAGTTTAAACACCTTAAGGAGGAAATACCTTTAAATATTGCAAGGAAACCCGAATGTGTTCTGCCTCTATTTTTAACGGAGACTGTACATGGATTCTTTCAGGGAAATCCTGAGCTAAAGTATGCTGAGGCCATAAAATGAACCGGAGGTTACTTTTAACATGTAGAAAATCATTTGTGGTGTCTCAATTATGCTCTCATTATGAAATTAGCATGTGAATATTTTTTATGTTCATATGGGAAACCTTTAGTCACTATTTAAATAGGCATTAACCCGCTAAAATGATTGACATTATGGACTGGGAATTACACTGTTTAGCATCAGTACTGAGCACATTAGTGTGGGATTGCTTTGTGTTGTAATTTTAACCAAGGTGAAGCTGTTCCTCTTGAAAATTAGCAAACAAACAAATTGCGCTCAAATGCATGTACTAATATTCATGGAATGTCAACTTCAGTGTATTTATTCTCGATAGCATGCACAATATTTCAGCCTCGTACAGTAGGTAAATAAACACATTGGTGGGAATTTTCATGTTGGCTATGTGTCGCCTTGGGAGAGAAAAGCGGACGGTATTGCACCGTATTTTCAGACATTTTGGAAGATAAATTGCACGTGTTTCATGGCGCACCTGTGGCATTGTGACTCTGATTCATCCATCCTGGTATCATCTCAGCTCTTCAATCAGGGGGGTGCTTCATTTAAATGCCTCCCCAGCACTGTCCCGCACTTGGCCCAAGTCCAGTCAGGAGGATGGCTCCGAGGAAGGCAGTACCAAGTTTCTCGGAGCGGGCACTGACCAAAATGCTGGATGGGGTGGAGCAGAGGTGGGACCTCCTCGACCCACAGGTGGGCAGAAGACTAGCCAGCATTGGTAAGCATAAGCTCCTTGCACAAGGTAACGGGCATCCAGTGCAGGAAGAAGACGGATGACCTCCTTCATGTAGCCAGGGTACGTCACTCTTCACATTCCACTCTTCCACTGAGAGATTACTCACTGCCACATTACGGGGCCCCACCACCCGCCCTCAAACACACCTCCTTCTATCCCCTGCCGCTCCTCTCCTCATCACATCCTGGTTCCCATTCTCCAAACTCCCATGCCAGGCATCCTTACCATCTGACCCTGCACATGTCCTGCGTACAATCTCCCTGCAGGACAAGTTGGCTCACAATAGAAAAGAGAGAGCAGAGGCACGTTATGTTATTCCCAAACTGAAAATCCTCATTCCATATGAGGAGAGTCTTGCCTATCCTTATGCCCCTGCCATGCACTGATGCCATCTCCCTTCCCTTGTAGGAAAATCATTCGCGTAGGCTGACCCATCCTCCAGTAAGGCACTGGGGGCCACCGAGGAGAGCTGCTTTCATGACATCTGCATTGAAGAGGCGTCACAGCTCCCACCCGCATCCTCCACCAGCACAGAGACTCGCACCTAGCTGGCAATAATTAGTAGGTGGGTTTTTGGGCCAC